>NC_061087.1:14507940-14522940 GCF_015104395.2 Macrobrachium nipponense
GTTTTTCTGTATGAATCATATTTTTTTTATGGGCTAAATAAAGGAATTACTTGCATAATTACACCATGAAGCCCTAAATCGACACGCCACAATAGACATGAATTATCAAGAGCGATATCTGAAGTAGAACTTACAAGACGCTGAGAAACAGCATTCTGGCAGAATAAATCATGTAGCACCTGTTAATGAGTTTGAAAGTTTCATTATCGTGCCCTGGCAACCTGCAATAGGTTGTCAGGCCACGATAATGAAACCTTCAAACTGGTTGGTCGCTGCTTTAAGGAGACCTAATTTAATGCCTTGGAAATCGATGAGGAGCAGGATACTTGATTTTTCTTAATGGAAATATGAGAGAAGTAGCCTTTTCACTTTCACTGAAAGCAAATCACGCTCAAGTAGCCAAGACCTTTGAAGACGACGTAGCGTTTGACAATCAGTCAATCAGGCAAGTAACCGATGTCTCTTATTACACGGGAACAATTGAGGGTTTAATTTCTTCAGTAATACTAACAATAATAATAAAATTCACACATCCCAAAAGTTTTCTTTAATGATTGTTTTTTTTTATCAGATGTAAATTTTACCATTTCATCCATGTTCCTATAAGGAAACAGGAGACTGAGATGGGGAATATTTCTTACGTAGAGAATTCAGTAGCTTTCAGCTACGGGTATGAAACCTAGTGGGAACCAACAGCTTTGTGAGGTTAAAGGAACTTCATTTTTAAATCAAAGAACTTTTGCCCGAAAAGTTCTAAATCGTGTTAAAGGGAAGCGTTGTAAAGACGAAAAAGACGAAAAATAAAAGAAACAATCAGCGTGATATATATATATATTTGTATATATATATTATATATATATATATATATATATATATATATATATATATTATATATATTGTGTGTGTGTGTGTGTGTGTAAATGTATTTACGTTCATGTGTGAATGTGTATTCAACTTATATATATATATATATATATATATATATATATATATATATATATATATATATATATACACACACCACACACATATATATATATATATATATATATATATATATGATTATATATATATATATATATACGTATATGCATATAGTAGATCATATTAAGTGACGTAATATACGTAAAAAATATAGTCATTAACTCCTCAAATTTTAGAAATAACTGTACAGTATTTTGGAATATTTACTGTATAAACCTTGTTCCCGGATGCTATGAGCCCCAAACAACACCAGACCCAAAGAGTCATATAAGCCGTATCCTAAACCGAAGATCATCCAGCTAAATGGTCACAACTAACTATATGAAGTGGCACGAAGATAGGCCTATCACGAAAGTATCCTGAAGAGTTAATTGAGACCCCTTTTTAGCAAAGCAGTAAATTATTAGAAATTGTGAAAATCGATCTGATTAGTGATCGCAATCTAATGCCTTCGAGTTCCTCAAAGGGGGAGATGATTAGGCTTTCTTAAACATTAAACAGGTAGCCTGGAGATCGAAAGACACAAAATCAAAAGAAGATTCCGTTAGTGGTATTTCTTTATCCTTGTTTGGACGACTGAGATGAGCTGGGAGTGTATCGCTGCACGGTGCCGTTTGGTAGTGTTTCGTCTGCTAGCTCGGAAAAAACATGGTAACAATGACGTATTAAGACGTCATTGTGGAATTATTCCGAAAAACCTTTTCTTCATAGTGTAGGACTATTAGAGACTGAGGTCTCCAATACCCCTCGATATCTATGGTGTTTAAATGGTTGATGTCTTCGGAGACTCGATTTATTTGTATTGTGTCTAATCAAAATGTAAAACGAATTTGTGGTATATAAGTGTTGCCTAATTGGTGTTTAAAATGACTGCTAACAATATTGCTCAATTATATATGAATCAGTAGTAGTAATCATTAATAATGAGTGATGACATAAAAGAGGTATTTTGTGATATTTTTATCTAATACAACTGATAATGAGAGGTGTACAAGAGAGGAGTGTCCAATGACGTATCTGAAATGAAGTTTCAAGTAAAACCTGACAGAATTGAAATTAATCTTAATTAAGCCAATATCGGGACACTGCTGTAGCTGAGGTGGTATTTAATAAAATATATTTTAAAATTCTGCTTTATTCTGTTAGAAAATGAAATAAAAAAAAATCTCTAAAGTTTTATTAGTTATGGTCAGCTAATTTAGAATCTGATCGAGATACGTTACATTAAATTGAAGTTCATGTTCAAAGGACGATGTAAAGTTAAAGAAACACGAAAAAATAGAAGTAATTCTTCTCTTTTTCGCGATATGTATCTCAGGCAAGATTGGTATCTCTATGAGTAAGCCACTGGTGTTTGGTAGAGACCAGCTGGAGTCATGACATTAGACCCATAGACGTATCCACTCTGGGAGTGCTTTTTGCTTCCTGAAACCTTCGTAGACGAACTCCACTCCTGTCCGGTAACCGTTCCTAAGCCTTGGTTGGAGGTGAACCCACTACCACTGGAGGAATGAGAGAACGAGTCACTTTCTCCTGTTTGTTCAGTGGATACGATAATACTGGATGCCGGACCTCGGCTAGCGGTGCTGCTACCGGCGCCAAATCCTGAGCTCTCGGTCACGATCTGCTCCTGACCGAGTCCGAACCCTGCGTCGGTAACGATCTGCTGATCCAGTCCAAATCCTGCATTCTCGGTAATGACCTGCTGGCCCAATCCAAAACTGCCACTCTCGTCAATGATCTGCTGATCTAGTCCTACTCCTGCGCTTGACTGGGCAGCTCCAGCTTTGCTAACGACGCTCTGCGAGTCGACCTTCCCTATGTCAGCGTTGAGGAAATAGAACTCTTGGGCCAGAGAGCAGTCGACGTTGAACCACCAGTCACATACGAAGTACTGCTGGTTGAAAAGTGTACCGTTGGGGCAGAGGAACGAATCGAAGTTCCCTTTCAGGTGGCAGACATGGAACGCCTGTAGCAAAAGAGAAGTAAGGTCATAATCTGTTAATGAATGTCGTACATGGAAGGCTTTCATAATGGCAAAAGTATTGTTGTAGAAGTTTCCATCATGAATTGGTCTATATATTTGTTGATATATTTGAGAAAAGCGAATTTAACTTAACAACTTTACCCAACGTGACACTGTGGTTTAATTTGCTTTCAGATACCATGTAGAGAAATTCTAAGCAGTCAGTATGACTGAAGAGTAGCTATTATATATTACAACCTCATTCCACGAAAGAAAGGTTCGCTAATGTTATTCCTTTGTGGAATCCATTACGCTCAAATATTCGAGAAACAAAAAATCCTAAAAGGAAGTAACTCGACAATTTAACAAAAGTGCATCAAATCATGCTCGATTTTTAGAAGTGGATGACATCCAGATGCTATCGAGTCATTAATTCATAGTGAACAAGTTTTCAACTGTTCATTTCTAAACTGTTCAGGCAGTCATGCTTGAATTCTTTTAACTAAGACCGACTCTCGTGTAGTTTATATTTCCGTAGTCAATGCATATTTTCCTTATAAGTCTATAAAACATGTACAAACATTTCTCGGTTTCCGAGGGAGAATCACCAATTTTTTACTATCTCATTCTTATACAATAAATTTATAGGGTAGGAATGCAGTTTAAGACTTTCGTTGACAAATATTTAGTCCTTCTAAAATTACCTTTCAAAATCCTATAAAAAATTTGACAACAATTCAATTAGGAAACTCACCTGACACTGAGCATCGGGAGAGGCATCGGCATAGTACCCAGGAAGTAATCCGTTGCAGGTGAAACCGGTCCTGGGAACAAAGGGCAAGAGAGGGAAGTCCTGGCCTGGGACACCGCCACCTGGAATGAGGTCAGCGAGGAGTTCCAGGTAATTCCCAGCGAAGCCTCCCGTTCCTGCTCCTTGGAATGTCCCGGTGGTGACTTGGTTTGGCAGTTTTACTCCCGTGGCGAGTTTGATACCACTGGATGCCAAGGAGGACGACACTTGTATCTGGGCTGAGGCCTGGTTCAGGATACCTGTGATAGCGAGAACAATAAAAAATAAAGTGATGGATATGCCTATACTCTGTTTTCTTCCATCTGTCCATCCGCCTGTGGTGTTTGCACATGGTAACACTGCGTCCCGGGCTTTAATTAATATCCTATTTCGAATATTAATGGTGTAATTCGCATACAACAAATTATTAAAACACTTTTCAGTTGCAAATGTACACCCAGAGATCCTTTTATTTACCTAAAACTTACACATAGCGTAACTATTTAAAGCCCGGGACGCAGTGTTACTATGCGAAAACACCACAGGCAGATGGACAGATGGAAAACAACAGAGTATAGATGTTAATTTTTGTAACACATGTACATCTCCGCACACTCGCTCAGGATAAGATTTCAGCAAAATGAAAAGTGGGTTGGTAGCTTGAACTCCAAAATGAGGAAGAGAATTCGTAGTCTATTGCATTAAATCAAACGTTATTTATTATGAGTTTTTGCTAATTTTAACTAAAGTACATAATCAAATGTTTAAGAAAACAGTGTGACAAATCTTTCAGCCATCTCCCATAAATCATCAAAAAAAATTCCAAACAGTTGACTGAACAGAATTCTTTGTTTATAGAATTTGTTTACAAATGCACTACTAGTATCTATTATTTCCACTTTTTGCAAACTTTGTCTGAGTGTACTACCTTCTGTTCTGAGGATGCCTGTACAGCGAATTAATAGCCTTTTTAATCTTGTGTCAGATTGCAAGAAGAATAATAATAGGCTTAATGACAGTATAATCAAAACTGACAATAAAGTTTAGTCAAGGAAGACGGTAGGAGAAAAGAAGCGGCGAATCGCTGAATGTTTGAAGCAAGGAAGGTAGCAGGAGCTCTACTGAAGATTTGGAGAAGATCGTCTATGTAAGCAAAACATGGGTACCACAGGGATTATTTATACTCACTCCTTAGCAGAAGAGTAGGGCACATGACAAATAAAAAAAAGGTGGGTGGGGGGAAAGCTGCTGAAGTGAACTACTTGCGTAGCACATGATAAATTTAAACTGAGGAAAGGATGATAATGGAAGAAGAGGTACGACAATTTGGTAAAATTGTTAGTGTATCTGATATGATGCATCAGATCATATATGATTCAGAAGTCTTTGGAGGAGAGAAGAGAAGAAAAGTGAAAAGAGAGAGGGTGGTAGAAGTTTTAGTAGCAAAGCTCCTCGATATCCCCGAAAGGTAAGGAAGCAAGCGAGATAGTACTAAGTGGCTTAGAGATTGTAGAGGAACCATTCTGATCATTCTGAATAGTATTTAAAGGAACTAACGTTATGGAGGTTTTCTGCACATGTGGCTCATGCCAAAACCATAAATGAAAGGATATGAACGCTGCAGCGACTGTTAGCTGGCTCTCTTTGGAGACAGCCCCATCAAAAAACGTCATTTAATAATGATAATTAATGTCTCTTACCCAGGAGCAGAACAAAACTCGCGAATCCAAACATTGTTGCGACAGATCGGTTGAAATGCTTCCACAGGAACGGGTGGATGGACACTGATGGCACAGGAAATCCTCCGTGACCTTATATATGTTTAGGAGGTCTATGATGACCTTGCCTGCTAGTAGTATTTCCCATGGGCCGTTTTCATGACCATTATTTTTTTTCTGCTTGCAGCGAGTGGTGTGACCTTCGGAGGAAGCTGTTAAGATCTTGGAGTACTCAAAGAAGTAATCGTGATGTCGTGAGTCACTTAGATAGTTTTTGTTGACGCGTTTCATGTTCTGTTGACGAGGAATTCATTTACTGATATCGGCTAAAACTCCGTTTTTATCGTTGCTAGAGATTGAGTGGAGTGTCAGTTAAAGTGATTCGTCTACAGACACACACACACACATATATATGTATACAATTTATTTATTTTTATGTATATATGTACTTACGTATATATATATATATATATATATATATATATATATACTATATATATATTTATATATATATAATATATGTTTATATATATGTATATATATACATATATATATATATATATATATATATATATATATCTATATATATACATATATATATCTTTATACAAACACACGCACAAAACACACACACACACACACACACACACACACATATATATATATATATATATATATATATATATATAATATATATTCTTAATATATAATATATATATATATATGCATACATATACATACACACGAGTGTGGGATAACACAAGTCTAAGAAACTGAAGATGATGTTCATGATAAATTAGTAAGAAAAGATACTTAGAAAATAACATGGATGCTGGAAAGGCTTTATTACGTATAATGGATGACAACATGGGTGACTGAGAAACTGAAGTATAAGAGAGACGGATGACAAAGGGATGACAGAAGGAATGTAATTACGACTTGCAGTGGGAATAATATCACAGACAGAGGCGAATGGGTAAAGTGGTGACTAATGGAGTAACAAAGGCCGAGAAATCATACAATTATGAGAAGTATAATTTACTCGGGCAGTAAGCAGAAATTATTCGCGTTGTCGCCGTTTCTGTAAAAAAAAAAAATCCCATTCTCAAAAAGAACCTTTTTTCATTTGTTTTCATCCCATGGTTGACCCAAGAGCCCTTTTCAAAAGTAATTGCGAAGTTCTATTTCAACGGCAAGGACCAAATGAACGCTTGTTCACATTCCTCTGTGCAAAGAGTTTCTTTTCTTCTTGAAGACAGAAAGGTTACGTGTAGATTTACCGGTTAAAACTGCTACAATTAAGAATTTTTATTGAGCTCTTACTGTACATTGACCAAAGATCCTTTTCGGTTTTATCTTTTTGCAATTTGGCGTTTCTCTTAAAAAAATTTCTATACACACACACACACATATATATAGAGCGCCTCAGTGGCGTGGTTGGTATGGTGTTGGCGTCTCACCTCGGTGGTCGCGGGTTCGATTCTCGGCCATTCCAGTGAGGAGCGAGAGATGTGTATTTCTGGTGATAGACGTTCACTCTCGACGTGGTTCGGAAGTCACGTAAAGCCGTTGGTCCCGTTGCTGAATAACCACTGGTTCCACGCAACGTAACAAACAAACAAAAACACACACACACACATATAAATATATGTACTATATGTATGTAAATAATATATATATATATATATATATATATATATATAATATATATATATATATATATATATACACACATATATATTATATAGAAATTGTCCCTGTGAATTCGTCACATACGCGTGACATTTTTATATATTCACAAATGTGAAGCCACAATTAGCGTTTGCTATCGAATTCAAATTCACTTTACCTAACCAGACAATTGCTCCCTATTCGTTTAATTAGAATTTTAACCCAAAACACAACCTTATATTAAGGCTAATATGGTCGTCGGGCAATTAGTGAACATCCCTCAGAAATTCTCCTTAATTATGAGACAGAATTTGACTCAGAATAGTATGAAATTTTTTTTAAATTTTCATAGTAGTTAATATAATCATAATAATGAACGTCCAATCAGGAGAGTCATAAGGGACTGGCCTAGACATCAAATGCACGGTTGATGTGAATCTACTATAGCTCCATCGGCCTAGAACAAGAATGCCGCCACAAAAACAATGTCATTCTCAGTTTAATCAACTGATTTGATGTGATGAGTTTTCGTGAAACTTACCATTATCGAAAGGAATGTGTCAGGTCAGGTGTGTTTGCTTGCTCACCAAATACTGGATTTGCCACTTCGCTCTTTAAGGATGGACGTTCATTATTATGATTATATTAACTATGAACATAAAAAAATTTCTTACTATTCTGAGTCAAATTCTGTCTCATAATTAAGGAGAATTTCTGAGGGATGTTCATTAATTACCCGACGACAATTTTAGCCTTCATATAAGGTTGTGTTTTGGGCTAAAAATTCTGATTGAACGAATACTATAGTATCACATCCAGCCTCAGGCACGTCCTTATGTTGTATAAATTTGATATGTAACCAGACCTATGCTAATAGGACTGAAGTATCAAGAAGCACACAAACAATCTTGGTAAGCCCTCCAGCGCAGGAGAAGAACGTACGCTCCACCCACAGCTTAGGTTCTAGACGCATTCACAAATCCAGCTTCCTCGTTACGCGGCATCTTACCTAAAATGACGAGACGGACGGGTCGACGTGCACGCATTCTAATGCAACCGGGATTTTGACTTATTAAAGAAGCGGAAGAGATGGTTGGGCACGTTTTCCACGGGATTTATCGGGTATTAGTCATAACGCTATAGAGCTTTGATCTGCCATTATGCATTGGATTTTGTGATGGGTCTTTTCGGAGTTGAGGCGTGCTGGGGCCGTAAGGACAGTGACACTTACGAAAGCGGTAACTTCTGTAGGCTAATCATGGGAGAAACTCTAATAATAATAATAATAATAATAATAATAATAATAATAATAATAATAATAATAATAATAATAATAATAATATTTTGTTGAAAATAATGGCAGTATTAAACGAATTTTCAATCTTGTACAGGGTCTTTTCAATTCTTGTAATAATTCGTTTTTCTGACTCAGACAGGTTGTTGAGAAGAATTCCAATATTTATATTAGTCATGATTAGGATAGTTGTCAAAAATGTTTTATCATATATTTTTCTTATATCTCTTTGATGGGTATAGAAACAATTATACTGATTATAACAATAACAATAATAATGGTGATTACATGTACAGCAACTTAATCAGTAATAACATCATAATGGTAATAATAATCACTTCGTAATAAAACAAAACGAATACAATTATTTATTTTTTCCCTGTGAGTAAGAAAAACTGTCTATGAATAAATAAACTTCTAGTTTAGACGCCGTCGTCCAGTCCGGGTCTAACGACAAGTTGCAATGATTGGCGGAAGACTGATATATTCATAAAAGGCTAAATTTAAGAACGAATGTTAGCAGGAGTAAATGTTATAAATGAATTTGGGAATAACTATAATGTATGTTATGGGAGTGAGAGAAGAGGTGAATCAGAGTAAGTGAGGAAAGCCAGGCAATGGCAGATGGGCTGTTGTGCCGTGTCTCCTATATGTAAGCGCAGTCTGGCGTTCGAATATTGATGTAAAAAAAATAAAAGAACTATTCAGGTAATTCTTTAGGATGAAGTATATATGGAGGAAAGAGAGAACTGAATACATGAGAAACAAAATGATAATTGAAGAAAGTTGACTACAGGTAAGAATGAGCCGTAGAGTCGAATTTTCTTTCAAGAGTATTATTCTTCGTTCAGCTCTTGAGGGTTAAAGGGGAGAATGACTGTCACGTGGAAAAAAAAAGAGAGATATAATTCCTCTCGAAGCTCAAAGAAAAGAGGGAATCAAAATTTTATCATATGTCATATGGTGCACATATATGACACGATTCACTCGACCAGTTTCCGAAATATGTGATATATTTGAAGATCAATAATGAGAAGAGACGAAAATGAGGAATCAGAAGAGTATCAATAGGAAAGAATTGAGTTTTTGAGGAGGAGGAGGAGGAGGAGGAGGAGGAGGAGGAGGAGGAGGAGGAGGAGTGGGTGGGGTTTAGGCCTATTGCAACACCAGCGCCAATACGCTTTAAATCTTGGTGAATGCAGGTCAATCCTTAGTGCAAAGAAAGAAACAAAGACACCGAAACCTCGACAGTGGAAGCAAATGAAAGAAAAGAAACGATGAAGAATGACAATAATGAACAATTAAAACAAAGAATAAAAATTCGGGCCAAAACTGAAAGAGACAAGAGAAACTGGGGAGACATAAGCAATATGGAAAGAAAAGGGTAGTGTGCATAACGTATTCTTTTAGAGACGGATGACAAAAGGATGACAGAAGGAATGTAATTACGACTTGCAGTGGGGAATAATATCACAGACAGAGGCGAATGGGTAAAGTGGTGACTAATGGAGTAACAAAGGCCGAGAAATCATACAATTATGAGAAGTATAATTTACTCTGCCAGTAAGCAGAAATTATTCGCGTTGTCGCCGTTTCTGTGAAAAAAAAATCCCATTCTCAAAAAGAACCTTTTTTCATTTGTTTTCATCCCAGGGTTGACCCAAGAGCCCTTTTCAAAAGTAATTGCGAAGTTCTATTTCAACGGCAAGGACCAAATGAACGCTTGTTCACATTCCTCTGTGCAAAGAGTTTCTTTTCTTCTTGAAGACAGAAAGGTTACGTGTAGATTTACCGGTTAAAACTGTTACAATTAAGAATTTTTATTGAGCTCTTACTGTACATTGACCAAAGATCCTTTTCGGTTTTATCTTTTTGCAATTTGGCGTTTCTTTTAAAAAAATTTCTATACACACACACACACACAAATATATAGAGCACCTCAGTGGCGTGGTTGGTATGGTGTTGGCGTCTCACCTCGGTGGTCGCGGGTTCGATTCTCGGCCATTCCATTGAGGAGCGAGAGATGTGTATTTCTGGTGATAGAAGTTCACTCTCGACGTGGTTCGGAAGTCACGTAAAGCCGTTGGTCCCGTTGCTGAATAACCCCTGGTTCCACGCAACGTAACAAACAAACAAAAACACACACACATAAGTATATGTACTATATGTGTTAATATTATATACATACACTATACTATATATGTATATATATAGTGTATATATATATATATATAGATATATATATATAGATATATATATGTATATATATATTTGTATAGAAATTGTCCCTGTGAATTCGTCACATACGCGTGACATTTTTGTATATTCACAAATGTGAAGCCATAAGTTGCGTTTGCTATCGAATTCAGATTCACTTTACCTAACCAGACAATTGCTCCATATTCGTTTAATCAGAATTTTTAGCCCAAACACAACCTTATATTAAGGCTAAGATTGTCGTCGGGTAATTAGTGAACATCCCTCAGAAATTCACCTTAATTATGAGACAGAATTTGACTCAGAATAGCATGAATTTTTTTTTTTTTTTATGTTCCTTGTTAATATAATCATAATAATGAACGTCCATCCTTAAAGAGCGATGTGGCAAATCCAGTATTTGCTGAGAAAGCAAACACACCTGACCTGACATTCCTTTCGATAATGGTAAGTTTCATGAAAACTCATCACATCAAATCAGTTTATTAAACTGAGAATGTTATTGTTTTTGTGGCGGCATTCTTGTTCTAGGCCGATGGAGCTATAGTAGATTCACATCAACCGTGCATTTGATGTCTAGGCCAGTCCCTTACGACGCTCCTTATTGGCTGTTGATAAGTCAATGACAGGGCTGAAAACTCTGTCTCTCGAGAGAGTTCACATAGGCAGGATGTGGTTCCACCTCTCCTGAGGAATACTTTTGAAAGACGTATCCCTCAGGGAAGGTGAAACATAGATCTTACCCATGTGAAGTCTCGAGAGAGACTGAGAGTTTCCAGCCATGTCATTGGCTTATCAACAACCAATCAGGAGCGTCGTAAGGGACTGGCCTAGACATCAAATGCACGGTTGATGTGAATCTACTATAGCTCCATCGGCCTAGAACAAGAATGCCGCCACAAAAACAATGTCATTCTCAGTATAATCAACTGATTTGATGTGATGAGTTTTCATGAAACTTACCATTATCGAAAGGAATGTGTCAGGTCAGGTGTGTTTGCTTTCTCACCAAATACTGGATTTACCACTTTGCTCTTTAAGGATGGACGTTCATTATTATGATTATATTAACTATGAACATAAAAAAATTTCATACTATTCTGAGTTAAATTCTGTCTCATAATTAAGGAGAATTTCTGAGGGATGTTCACTAATTACCCAACGACAATCTTAGCCTTCATATAAGGTTGTGTTTTGGGCTAAAAATTCTGATTGAACGAATACTATAGTATCACATCCAGCCTCAGGCACGTCCTTATGTTGTATAAATTTGATATGTAACCAGACCTATGCTAATAGGACTGAAGTATCAAGAAGCACACAAACAATCTTGGTAAGCCCTCCAGCGCAGGAGAAGAACGTACGCTCCACCCACAGCTTAGGTTCTAGACGCATTCACATAATCCAGCTTCCTCGTTACGCGGCATCTTACCTAAAATGACGAGACGGACGGGTAGACGTGCACGCATTCTAATGCAACCGGGATTTTGACTTATTAAAGAAGCGGAAGAGATGGTTGGGCACGTTTTCCACGGGATTTATCGGGTATTAGTCATAACGCTATAGAGCTTTGATCTGCCATTATGCATTGGATTTTGTGATGGGTCTTTTCGGAGTTGAGGCGTGCTGGGGCCGTAAGGACAGTGACACTTACGAAAGCGGTAACTTCTGTAGGCTAATCACGGGAGAAACTCTAATAATAATAATAATAATAATAATAATAATAATAATAATAATAATAATAATAATAATAATAATAATATTTTGTTGAAAATAATGGCAGTATTAAACGAATTTTCAATCTTATACATGGTCTTTTCAATTCTTCTGATAATTCATTTTTCTGACTCAGATAGGTTGTTGAGAAGAATTCCAATATTTATATTAGTCATGATTAGGATAGTTGTCAAAAATGTCTTATCATATATTTTGCTTATATCTCTTTGATGGGTATAGAATCAATTATACTGATAATAACAATAACAATAATAATGGCGATTACATGTACAGCAACTTAATCAGTAATAAAATCATAATGGTAATAATAATCACTTCGTAATAAAACAAAACGAATACAATTATTAATTTTTTCCCTGTGACTAAAAAAAAACTGTCTATGAATAAATAAACTTCTAGTTTAGACGCCGTCGTCCAGTCCGGGACTAAAGACAAGTTGCAGTGTTTGGCGGAAGACAGATATTATTCATAAAAGGCTAAATTTGAGGACGAATGTTAGCAGGAGTAAATGTTATAAATGAATTTGGGAATAACTGTAATGTATGTTATGGGAGTGAGAGAAGAGATGAATCAGAGTAAGTGAGGAAAGCCAGGCAATGGCAGATGGGCTGTTGTGCCGCGTCCCCTATATGTAAGTGCAGTCTTGCGTTCGAATATTGATGTAAAAAAAAAATAAAAGAACTATTCAGGTAACTCTTTAGGATGATGTATATATGGAGGAAAGAGAAAACTGAATACATGAGAAACAAAATGATAATTGAAGAAAGTTGACTACAGGTAAGAATGAGCCGTAGAGTCGAATTTTCTTTCAAGAGTATTATTCTTCGTTCAGCTCTTGAGGGTTAAAGGGGAGAATGACTGTCACGTGGAAAAAAAAGAGAGATATAATTCCTCTCGAAGCTCAAAGAAAAGAGGGAATCAAAATTTTATCATATGTCATATGGTGCACATATATGACACGATTCACTCGACCAGTTTCCGAAATATGTGATATATTTGAAGATCAATAATGAGAAGAGACGAAAATGAGGAATCAGAAGAGTATCAATAGGAAAGAATTGAGTGTTTGAGGAGGAGGAGGAGGAGGAGGAGGAGGAGGAGGAGTGGGTGGGGTTTAGGCCTATTGCAACACCAGCGCCAATACGCTTTAAATCTTGGTGAATGCAGGTCAATCCTTAGTGCAAAGAAAGAAACAAAGACACCGAAACCTCGACAGTGGAAGCAAGGGAAAGAAAAGAAACGATGAAGAATGACAATAATGAACAATTAAAACAAAGAATAAAAATTCGGTATAACTGAAAGAGACAAGAGAAACTGGAGACACATAAGCAATATAGAAAGAAAAGGGTAGTGTGCATAACGTTCTCTTTCAGATACACCAAATTTCATCGGAAATTTTCGTCCACAGCGAAACGAAGGTTTCATCAAATTTCCACATGGGTCCTTTTCCTCGTCGAGTCGTCAGTAGTCTATCAGGACTTCATTGTCCTATTTCCTATATTCTTCTGAATTTTTCAGCGGCGACCAAGGCAGCATATTTCGAAATGCGAAAGAACCTTCCTCCTCTCCCTGTTTTTAATATTCGTTGCAAGTCATATATCGTATTCTGAGAATATTGGATGGAATTTGCTTCTCGCTATTATCAGTATTCTGTGTAGAGATGGAAGGAAGTATTACGGGATGCCCCGTTTTCAATCAACAGTTTATTGCCCTTGATACGATCAGTTGTTCTAAGTAGCTTCACCAACACTCTGGCGGGATTGCCAATTTTGGAGCGATTAGTGTGAGGTAAGATTAGCCAATTTAAACCTTATAAGACTTTTACCGCTTCCCTAAAAATAAAAAAATAATAAGATAATAAAATAAAAATACAAAATCTCCCTTCTGACTATCAACAGTGACCGCACATCTAGGTTTGATTAGCTTCACTTCTATCGTTAGGCTGTTTCTCTTTCCATATCCTCTAGACTACTAGATAATGCTATGGACCATTCTCTGAAGAATTCTTTAATGCATACGGCTGCCCTTCCCCTATGCCGTGAGGCATTCATTTATTCTTTGGAGGGTGTCATAAACTCGAGAATCAGTCCCTCTGGTCACGTTTTCTTTCCTTACAGATGTCTTCATATGGATAACTTCCTTTCTTGCAGGTGATGGTTCTCCACACGTAGGTGTAGGCATATTAAATTCTAAAAAAAAAATTATAATTTGAGCGCTCCATTTGATAAGCATTTCATTTTATAAACGAGTCAAAAGACTTCTTATGAACTTGACTAAGAGGATGATCAGTTAGTCTGAGGATGAATCTTTTCCCCTTGTCTGTTACATTCCTTCGGAACCAGTATGACAATCATTGGGAAAAGGGACTGAAATACCAAAAAGTAAGAAGAATGAATGTCTTTATATCAACTAACACTTGTTAGGTGTATAAAGTGGCTGGTGTTGCATAAAGGGTTCAACCATGAATCGTCAGTTTAAATATTTAAGCTTGTAGTGATTACCGTCTTGAAAACACAGATATATATGATGTACTATATACAGTATACACGCACAAGCGTACAGCGCACACACAAACATATATAAATAGATATATATATATATATATATAAAACTCCCGTCAGAG
>NC_061087.1:14525440-14590440 GCF_015104395.2 Macrobrachium nipponense
TGACCTTGATAACAGTGCGATGATGAACTACGTATATGGTCCAGTAGGGTATGATTCACTTAGTTAATTGATAACAAGTAAAAGGTGGCACAGCCTTCAATAATACCGACATGGAGAGGCATATAAGATTAATAACTTGACATTATTTATGCAACGACATTCTTCAATTAAAAGAAAATTGAGATCACTTTATTTACAGTATGATTATTCTGAGACGCAATTCTTTTAATGAAAGATAAAAACGCCCAATTAATATAACTAACCCTTTTGATTATTTGAGACTTTATAACAGGAACAATTGCTTCTCTTTTTGGCGATGATTTGAAGCTCGAGAAAAGAACTGGAATTTCATTACTGACGAAAGGCTGTGACGGTAATAAGTATCAAAGTCCCGCTACGACTACAGCGAGTTGTTTTACCAGCGGACTTTCTTTAAGGTCAGTTAATGTCAGTGCCTTCCAGAGAAACTCTCTCCCTCTTTTTTTTTACTCTCTCTCTCTCTTTCGCTCTCTTTTTGACTTTCTCTCTCTCTTTCGCTCTCTTTTTAACTCTCTCTCTCTCTCTTTCGCTCTCTTTTTGACTTTCTCTCTCTCTTTCGCTCTCTTTTTAACTCTCTCTCTCTCTCTTTCGCTCTCTTTTTAACTCTCTTTCACTCTCTCTCTCTCTCTCTCTCACTTTCTCTCTTTCGCCCTCTTTTTAACTCTCTCTCTCTCTTTTATTTTCTCTATCTTTCTGACTCTCTTACTTTCTCTCTTTCTCTTTTTAAGTATCTTTCTCTTTCTCCCTCTTTCTAACTCTTACTTTCTCTTTCTCCCTCTTTCTAACTCTTACTTTCTCTCGCTTGGTAACTCTCTTACTTTCTCCCTCTGTCTCTATCTATGTTTCCGTGTCTCTCTTCGTTGAAGCCACACAAAGGCTATATAATGTTTTGATTTAGATCTCGATCTTTAGCAGGAGACTGTAAAAAGAAAGAAAATAAAGTTGTGAAAGCTTCATAGCGTGATGGAGGAACATTTTGCAAAGAATTAATGATTTTCCATAGTTGGAAGTCAGGGTCAGATAAAGGCGGTTTTATGCTAAGGAGACCTTGGTATGAGACGGCTTGTTAAGTGTATCAAGGTGTGAAAGAAAACAGAAAAGGTGTAGACCTCAGGAATGTGACCCACGAACAGAGACGATTTTCCATGATATTTTGGGAGAATGTTGACTAGTGGTTGAAAGTCAAGCTTTAAGACCTAGATATAGGCGCTACATGAATCTTGATCCAACTTTGTTTAAAGATGAAATTTATCAGTCGGATTACAATTTGAAACCCTGGAATTCATCGACAACATTTTCATGATATCTTTTCAAAGGATTCTAATAAATTCTGAATATATTTCATAATATATTCTTTCAGATATTTCACGAAATTGCTCGCAGATACTCATTCTTTTGTGCATTTTCATTATTTTAACCGTGATTTTCATTCGCGTAATGACAAGTTTTGGGGAAAATATTTAATGCATTTCCACGAGATTTTTTCACAGATTTGAATGTTAACCATCATGAACCTCTGACCAAACACCATTCCAGCGCCTCCGTGGCGTGATCGGCATGGCCTTGGTCTGCCACCTCGGTGGCCGTGAGTTCGATTCTCGGCCATTCCACTGAGGAGTTAGAGATGTGTATTTCTAGTGATAGAAGTTCACTCTCGACGTGGTTCGGAAGTCACGTAAAGCCGTTGGTTCCGTTGCTGAATAACCACTGGTTCCATGCAACGTAAAAACACCATACAAACAAACAAACACCATTCCGTGAAATGTTCGAGACATCATCCGTATTTGCGTTAGTAGGTAGTTGTGTGATAGGATGCGCTATACTGAGAGTCAGTTAATTTAGATGATATAAAGAATGAGACATATCTAAGGATATATCCAACTGACGTGCAATTTGAACTTTGGAAGTTCAAGCCAAGCGAAAAGGCAATGCATTTATACCCTAATACTATGCTTCTTCCATGTTAGTACTTTTTTATATGTTAGTTTTTTAGTTAAGTGGGATCTCTTCCTTCTGTGTTTCACTTTACTTCCTCTTATTTCTTCCTTATGAACGCCATACTCTTTGGAAGTTTGAATTTCAAGTCAATGGTCTCTGTGGGCTTGTTCCAAATAAATAGGGTCCAACTGCTGAATAATAATAACAACAATAGTAGTAGTAGTAGTAGCACCACAAGTTAGACCTCAAAATAATACCCAGATGAGGATCTGATAGTAAACGTGATGGTATTTGCGATATTTCTTACCGGTCAGGGAAACACCGAGTGCTAAGCGGTCAAGGATAAAACCGTCACCTGTTACGGAAGATCCATAAATGTCGTGGGAAAAACAATGAGCAAGTTTGCAATTACCTTTTTACTTTATTAAATACCTTTCATCAATCTTCACCCGTTGCAGTCCCACCCTTCACTTTTATTTTTTAGCTGCAAGAAAAGGTATAACGCTGGTAAAAAACAAAAGCTGCGTGCGTGTGGTTGTGTGTGTGTGTGTGTGTGTGTGTGTGTGTGTGTGAGGCGGAGAATGTTTGGTATCGCCAGTGAAATAAGAAAAAATATTGGGTATACTGTAGATATTCGAAAAAGAGGAATTCTTTATCTATACATATACGAACTTGTGAAAGCTACGAAAATAGTTGAGAATAAAATGCTGCTAACTAAAGCACCACTAACTAAGGGTAAAAATTTAGCTGTCACGTGAATAAGACCACTATAGAATATATGTGAATAAGAAGCCTTTGATTCAGAAACAAATAATCCTAAGATGTAATTTCAGCCACTTTCGAAAGAGCGATGTATGGAAAATAATGGGTTTCTGATATAATTCTAGCTGTAGACTGGATAAATCCTCAGTATGTAAATAAGTATACCTCATTCCTGAGCGCGAATTCATACTGACGTGTATACCCACACATAAAATATATATATATATATATATATATATATATATATATATATATGTGTGTGTGTGTGTGTGTGTGTGTGTGTGTGTGTGTTTGTGTAACTAAAGTCACTCTGACACTTGCTGATAATGTCACATTTAATCACAGGGAAATGAAAAACTGGGTTTAAATCCTGACCAGTTTCGGCTTTATATCTAAGCCATTATCATATATATATATATAATATATATATATATATATATATATATATATATATAATATATATATATATATATTATATATATATATATATATATACTATATATATATGGTATGATATGTAGTATATATATATATATATATATATATATATATATATATATATATGTATGAGAAGGAAAAGATATTCTTCGTAAATTTAATGTACATACTTTTTACATTTTCCCATTCATTACAGCACACGAAAAACATTCTTTCCTTTAGCTTCCACGTAACCAGTTGTCATTTACTTCTTTCACGAACCTTTTTGCGACGCGATATTTATCTTAACGATCAACTTTAGAACCCAAACAAAAAGCAAAACTCCCGTGTTCGAAGGTCTCCTGAGAGCCATTACTACTTATGACCCTAAGAGTCTATGCGTGAGAAACGTCTCTCTCTCTCTCTCTCTCTCTCTCTCTCTCTCTCTCTCTCTCTCTCTCTCTCTCTATATATATATATATATATATATTATATATATATTTATTTATATATATATAAATCCAAGAAACCCAACTGCAAAAATGTCCCTTATATTGATAAAATAATTGTTGATATTGCAAGATCTCTCTCTCTCTCTCTCTCTCTCTCTCTCTCTCTCTCTCTCTCTCTCTCTCTCTCTCCCCAAATAAATCCGTATAGCTCTAAAAATATCTCATCTATTTATCACTCTCAGTTCTCTAAGAAAAAATCATTAGAACACCGTGAATGAATTGTAAAACCTGCTCCTAAAGATAAGTGAGCACTCGTGATGTCTCATCTAATAAGTCTTTGAGACATCCTAATCCTTGTATCTCCAGAGAGAACGTGTTTGTAGAGCACGTGTTTGACCAATGTGCGGAAAGCAAGAGCCATGCTTCCTCCTCGTGGTCAGTTGTAATAAAGTATAGCTGTAGCACATTTATTCTGTGGTCACGTTAATGACGGTTGGTTTGTTTCTTTACAATGTAACCACATTAAGAACAACATAAACCAATAACAATAAAAATAGCAGTTGTTATGTAATCTTTATTAAAATAATCGTAGTTACCGTATGAGGGGAACAGAGAGATTCGTCAAGGAAATTATTATGAGAAATAGGGTGATGGTAAGGGTAGATGAAGTGACGGAAAAAATGGTGGGGGGTTGGTTAGGGAGAATGTAGCTAGGAAATAAGATGAAGGGGGGGGGGGGGCGCTGGCTAAGGGAAGGTAAAGTGGAATATATTTCACTGTAAGTGTAGAGAGGATAGGTAGTTACAGGAAGAATTATATAGATCAGAAATACCTTTAGTGTGTGTAGTTCTTAGGGAGAAATGCGGTGAGACGAGACTAAACTCTATGTCTGCATTCTAAAACTTTTGAGAATAGAAAATAACATTAAATCTCTTTATTTAACCTGTTTAGCAAGTTGTCTGATTCACTGTTTCTGCTCCGTAATCTTCATAAAAATGTAATTTTCTTACGCAAAAATCCATCCACGCATAAAAAAAAAAAAAAATTATGGCAAATATGGTCAGGTCTTCCGGTACCTAGAAATACAAGATGATATTAAAAAGTACAAATTTAAATGGTTAACGTGTGAACACAGACGAGAGAGAGAGAGAGAGAGAGATGCCTTGTAAGGGAATGAGAATGTATCATGTTTTGCATATTCAGAACGTCTACCCACGCAGGTATTCTCAAACTAACGAAAAGTTGCATAACAACTAACTATTATAATCCCAGCTGTGAGTTAGGTAGAAAATCTAAAGCACTTTAGTTGTTTACGAATGTTTAAAAAGAAATATAATGGACTGGAAATAAGCCTCATTTAGAGATGTGATAAACATATTGTGCAGAGAAATTCAGTCGGTTATCAACCAGTTTTAATAATAATAATTTGTTTTATTGAATATAATGGCAGAATTTACAAAATTGATCTTATAGATCATTATGTATAAGATCAGATCTGTAAATCATCTGCCATTATATTCAGTAAAACATGTTTGAAAGCAGGTCTGTTTTCAGCATACAATAATAATAATAATAATAATAAAGCAAATGTATTAGGCCACATCCACTAAATGTTTGTTTGTTTGTAAAGATATCTCCTCTAGTTTTATTCATTTAAATGAATGTTTTTGCGCTTACCTCCTTGAGCAAAAAAGGGGCCGATGCTACATGAACTTTGTAATTCACCTATTGTTTTCTTTACTTTATGAAATTAAAAAGTATTCATGAATTTTAGTTTGGTTTTCATAAATGTAAAATTTAAAAGATTTGTCGAAATTTTTATGATGTGTCGTAATTGGGGGAATTTCCACAAAGAAACCAAGGAGAATTTCTTTAATACCCTTCTGAATATATATATATATATATATATATATATATATATATATATAAGTCATATCACATTTCCGTGATTCATATACATATATCGAGCTACAATGTCCTTTAATATCTAATTCGCTCTACCTCGGAATTAATATATTTTCATATATGCTTAACCGAAGGGGAATTTTTTCTCGATAATAGATTTGCCTGGACCAGGGCGCGAACCTATGGATCCTTTCAAACCCAGGAACGTCAGTGAAGCTTTTACCTACTACACCACCGCGAGAGGTGGTGTAGTAGGTAAAAGCTTCACTGACGTTCCTGGGTTTGAAAGGATCCATAGGTTCGCGCCCTGGTCCAGGCAAATCTATTATCGAGAAAAAATTCCCCTTCGGTTAAGCATATATGAAAATATATTAATTCCGAGGTAGAGCGAATTAGATATTAAAGGACATTGTAGCTCGATATATATATATATATATATATATATATATATATATATATATATATGTGTGTGTGTGTGTGTGTGTGTGTCTTTGTCTGTGTGTATGTATGTATGTGTGTGTGTACATGGTATATCTGTACTGGAGAGCGGGTTATACTTTTGAGCGGATGTGACTTATCTATATATCAATGAATACTTGTTTTTTAATGTTGTTAAGGGTCGGATGAGTCCATCATTATACATAGTGCTTATTCAACCTCCTGTAAACTCTTAGTGGATCCTGAGTTAACTCCACGTTTACCATTCCAACACTGCGGTTATTATTATTATTATTATTATTATGTATTATTATTATTATTATTATTATTATTATTATTATTGCATAGCACACAAAAAGGTAAGGTGTAAAAACGGAATAAACATAACTATTAAGAATAAACATAACTATTAACGAATAAAAGTTCCTCTTTATCTTTATGTCGGCATAAGTCAATAGATGGAATGATAAGCCATAAATAAGGCTTAAGTTCTTGCTATCACAGTAAGGCAAGAGCGTTTGGTTCCTGTTACCAATGTTTGAAAATAAGGTACATGGCCACACCTGACTAATGACAGCCATGAAAAGTGAGAGGACCCAGTACCAAATAATATTGGTGTACACACTCAAATTAGGGCATTATCGTATGTAAGTGCTTTTGAATGTTTTAGGCAAACTGGTAAAGTAATACCTGTTTTGTAAAATTAATCATGTCCTGTTTTTGGGGCAAACTTTTCCTTCAAATTAGATTAAAATTTAGCGAATCGTTCTTAACCTTACGCTGATATTATGTAAGATACAAGACATATTTTCTGTACTAATTTGTTTGTTTAAGTGATTTCCGATGAAAGTACAAACAGTCTGCATCGCAATATATATAATAGAAGCCTCTTTAGTCGAGACAAAAGAACGAAAAATATCTTAAAACAAAAAATTCAATATGCAGAAATTGCAAGAAAGGACACCACAGCATTAATAATGACGAACACAAAACTAAATTCCCGTTAATTTCTGGTAAATATGAAATAGTACTGTAGATTAGGTTTATCAGTAAACGTTGAAGATCGAGAACAAGTCCTCTTAAGAGCGACATCCACCTCTTACTTCTCAGAAGCTGTGGAAGATAAGAAGTAACTTACGTAATCAGCTGATACTGTATCTTATGTATTTACACAGAAGAGTTAACACATTTCATAAGTCAGCGTTTTGTTTGGTTTCGTTCACCTTTTCAATTATGAAGACTAATTTAAGAAGGTTTTTGTACAGAGAACTCCCGAAACTCAGGTTTACCCTGTAATGTTATGAGGAAAATTCTTTCTTGATTGGAAAAGGGTGTGTTCTGTTATCTTAGCTGAAACGAACATTTATTCATTCTTACATTATGTCTTCTGAAAGTCGAAGTATTTTATGGAAATCATTTGAAATACTAAAAACTTGCTATGAACATTTTCATACATTTACAAAGAAGAGGTTAAAACAGAGCCAACAGAGGAAAGAGAAGGCAAAACAGATCAAAGTAAACAAATTGGAGTGAAGGAAAATAAAAAGAATAAATGTCCATGAGAAGAAATCACTCGAAAAATAAGTTAAGAGAACGTTAGTCAAAGTGACATTGAGGATAAAACCACTTTCTTCATATGATAAAGTTTAAAGACTGATAAGAGGTACGATAAGTCTTCTCACGATAATAATAATAATAATAATAATAATAATAATAATAATAATAATAATAATAATAATAATAATAATAATAATAATAATAATAATAATAAAAATAAAATAAAATAAAAGGCTAAAGTAGATCTATGCATCCCCATCACAGGATAATTTTATTTTTACTTTTTGTATCTTATCACAGTGATAGGGCTGCAAACTAGAATCACAATACTGGAAGACCTTTAAACACTCTGTTAATTGTATTTTGATATTCTCATGACCAACCATTGCAATTGCGAGATAGAATGGTATATAGTCTTTTTAGGTGATTGGAGAGACCAAAACCTTTTTCATCCATTGTGAAACTCATATGGCATATTCTTATTTTCTGACTGTTCTTATCTCATTAATAGTAGAGAAAAATAAGTCAAACGAATCAGACATAACACCAAAGACAAGCATGCAGTTATTTTATTTTAGCCTACCATTTTATAATTTAAGGGAATGCATTTTCTTTAAATACTTCTCAAAGAAAACGTATAATTTTAACTGGTATACTACCCTAAAATTACACCCGGGCCATATTTTACTGGATAAATTGATAAAACGGACATTTTCGTATTGATATCCAACAATACCTCTTACCAGAACAAACGAACATGTCAAGAGTGTTTAAATATGCGGATAAGGCGCGAAACGTCGTTCCGCCATGTTCTTACTGACAACACACATTAACAAGAAAATCGGTGGGTCCGTGGATATTCACTCGCTCCAAGTACTTTAACACGTAACCCAGGATAGACATTAGTCAAGAGCCAGCGTCCGTCGAAGCAACACCTCGAGACCTCTACTTTCCTCTCTAAGTAAGATTTTTCTCCCAAGTCACAAATGAAGGCCATCATTTCCGATTTTCGGGAAGGTGGTCCCGCTATGGTAGAGGCTGGCCATTCGGTATTTTACCCTATGTACTACGTAAGTAAATGAAAATAAAAATTGTGATAGTACCAAAGGAGTCATGCGCAGTATTATTTAGAATGAATTCAATCCTAAATATGAAATAAAAAGCGGGCGCCGGAATTTCAAATAACCAAAAATATTTCAGTTCTTTTAACATAGAGGCTAAACATGTATTGTTTTGTAACCGGTTTTCAGCGGGGATTCAACACATAACGAAAATCGAGAAAATGGTGCATTGTTTGAGTGAAATTACTGGAGATCAACCAGAGTATTTGGTTTACAGAGATTGGTTACATTACTCTGGAACTTTCCCAGCTTAAGGTGGTAAGTTTTGTTTCAAGCGATGGGAGTATAGGGAGGAATCTTTCAAAACTTCTTTTATATATATCTTTTTAAACATCTTCCTTAAGTTAAAGCTGGAGGTTCTTCGTTTTAAGCACTTTTCATTTATTGCTAACTGAAAAGTGCTCCAGAGGAGGCTTATCACGGCGTTGAATTGCAGCACTTAACGCAGGCGTGACTTGGGGACATAACCTATATCTGAGCTGAATACCGAGGGCCATAGTTCTCATATTAGTAAGGAAACTTCCATATAGGATAAGTTAGGCGACATTTTTTGCATTCATTTAAAAATGTGATAAATTCTAACAATTTTGGATAACTAAGAATTCCAAGCTTCGACATAACAGACATAATAGATAGTGAAACTGTGTTAAATGCTCCCTTGAATTCGTTAAAGACAAGGTAAATTATGATAACTTTTTATGAAATTATAAAAAAAGCATAATTGTTAGCAATATTTCATCTCGAACTGCATTCAATTGCTGAGGTTCATAGCATTACTCTGACTGTGCATTCGGCTCTGGAATGTGACTGTTCTTTCTGTTTAATTTAACGTTTTCCCCCTTTTGTTTAATATTTTTATACATATTCAATAAGCATGCCATTATAAAAAGTTCTCTTATTAATTAATGATTTTTCAGACGTAAAATTAACTGACTCCTGTTTTCTGCTTAAAAAATAAT
The DNA here is from genome assembly GCF_015104395.2 of Macrobrachium nipponense. Classification (NCBI taxonomy): domain Eukaryota; kingdom Metazoa; phylum Arthropoda; class Malacostraca; order Decapoda; family Palaemonidae; genus Macrobrachium; species Macrobrachium nipponense. The sequence continues at coordinate 14,535,029 of NC_061087.1, forward strand.
GAAATCGTTGGTTTCCTTATAATGTGAATTTAGCTTAAAAAAAGTTTTCTCTTTGATATATTTCCATAAATTATTAGGAGTTTCCGTACTACATAGACTAAATAAGTATGTATATGTGTGTGTATGTATTTGCACACACACACACACACACACTATATATATATATATATATATATATATATATATATATATATATATATATATATATATATATATATAATCTTCGAAATTAGGACAAGAAAAGTTCTCACTAAATCTTACATTTGTTTATTATCGGTCTGTATTAAATCGTATACATTTATTCATCATCGACCAACACAAAGAACATTAAAACAATGAGATCATTTTGACCCGATTTCCGAAAGATGAAACGTGACGAAAAATCAAGAGATAAAGAGAAAAAGATCCAAAATAAGAGCAATACAAGATTAAAGTAGCGGAGGGTTTTGAGTGACCTATGTACATTGATAACTTTGCTTACAACTAAACAAGTCAGGTGATGGATAACTGGCAATTCATGTTTCAATTAGGAGTTTGGTAAAGGGCCGAGGGTTTGTTGACATTGCCACCGTTGCCGTTTCTGTTGCCGTTTCTATTGCCGTTCCTCGGAGGGGCTCCGTAAGTCTCAGACGGGGCGCTGTACGACTCGGACGGGGCTCCGTACGACGCCGAAGGGGCGCCGCTCCCGTTGCCGTTGGTGCCAGAGGTGACTTTGCCGATGTCAGCGTTCAGCCCGAAGAACTGCTCGGCGGTGGAGCAGTCGAAGTTGAACCACCAGTCGCACACGAAGAACTGTTGGTTGAAGACTGTGCCGTTGGGGCAAAGGAACGAGTCTTGCCTCCCGTCTTGTTGACAGATGTGGAAAACCTGGGAAGAAGCCAAAAGGGGACAGTGATAGATTTTCATTTCACCTGGATAAGTGGTGAGTCATTGAAACGCTAAATCTCTGTGTTTCATAATAGTTGCTAGAGATTGATTCCTAGGGAATCTGATCCTCATCAGGAACAGCAAAACAAGAGCTATAGTCAACATCTTTCATTTCATTGGGACGTTTCGGTTTCGACACACTAAGCCATTTTCGACCTAAAATAGAGGCAAAATACTATTGGTATAGTGAAAAAAATATAGAGGTCTATCATAACTTTTCTCTACATCCATGATGTAAAGATGAATGCGAGAGATAAAGATACTAAGATAAACCAGAAATCGTAATTATATCTACCTGGCAACGAGCTTCGTCGGCAACATCGGCATAGTATCCCGGCAGCTGACCGTCGCAAGTGAATCCCGTGTCGGGGATCGAGGCTAAAATTGGGTAATCCTCCCCAGGGACTCCTCCGCCGGGGATGGCTTCGGCCAAGGCTTCGAGGGGATCTTTGGCCGCTCCCCCATTGAAACCCAAATCATTGCGACCAGGACCCCCGAAAGGCGAAAACTGGTTTCCACCCTGGGGTTGGGCGTCCGGGTACGAGGCGTGGGAAACGTCAGCTAGAGTGCCTGTAAAAGCGAGACAAAGATGGTTTTAAACCTTTTCTTTGGTTGGTAAAAACACCGCCACCCCCCCCCCCCCACGGCCCCCGTGAAATTATACTGAAGAGTGTTTATGCACGAAAAACGAAAGTTGATGGGCAATAATTTTGCAGATTACAATTCACAGAGAGAGAGAAGAGAGAGAGAGAGAGAGAGAGAGAGAGAGAGGGCGGATGTGTGTAAAATAGTGAACGTTACTCCAGGTAATTCACCGAAAACCACCTCTCTAGTAAACCGTTAAATCTGTCCCTCTTGTCACTGCTTTTTGCTCTCTGCTTTTCTCACTCTTCACATTTTTAAACTAATTATCATTTTTCCTTATTTTCCTGTTTGATATCGTATGTATGTGAAATGACGAACTTCAAAATCAGGGCAGTTGGAGGAAAGCAAGAAATCTTCACCTCAAAACCAATTTTTCTGAAAAATTAATATCCTCGAATAATGTCTGTTGGCATGAATCTACCATGTTTCATTTAACTATTACCTCGATTTTGAGATTATCGGTAAACTCCAAAAAACGTATTACACCTACAGACAGACAGTCTGACCGACAAACGTCAGTCAAAATGTTGCATCCCTCTAAATTAGTAGGTAGCATGGCTTGTGACAAGGTGAAGCCTTGTATTCTTAGATACAGGACTTGCCCCGTAGGTGGTAGTGCAGCCAGGGCACCTCTCTCGGTTCACTGTATTCATTTTTTGGAGTTCTTTTCAACGTCCTTCAGGCAGCTGGTTGCAACCTCTTTAATTTCTTTTTTACCATACTTCCATTTTTATTATCTTTCGTCCATTTTACTTTCCACCCTCTCGCAACTGTGAGATTTTCCTCCTGTTACACCTTTCATTCCTACTGACTTGCTATTTCCTTTTTAGCGTTGAATGACCTAAATGGGCTAAATTTTATGTTCCATCCCGATAAAGGACTCGTGATATGATAAGGTACCTGCGACATGATAAAGGACTTGTGACATGTCAAAGGACGTGGCATGAAAAAGACTTGAGATATGAAAGTAGGTCTTACGATATAGTAAGGACTACGACAAATTAAAGGAATATTGGATATAAATTTAATACGAAAAGACATAGGATATGAAAGTACGAATTATGATATAAAAAAAAACAATGAAATATGGGAACAAGACTAGTCAAGTGATAGAATTTCGGAAAAATGATACTTTCTAAAAACTGTTAACGGATATAGAAAATATTAAAAGCACTATGGCTTTGATGTTAGGCTTCAGTTTTGAAAATGGTGTGGGAACTGCTATAGCAATCCTGGACTTTGTAAAATATACATAATTCAATTATGTATGTAGAAACAAAAAATAGGGCCTTGAGTATTTTTGCACTATATGAGAAGTAATACTAAAAATACTAGCTAATGATTGGTCTTAGACTTGTAAATCAGTATTTGTGGTCATATTGATTATGTAGTTCCTAAATAATGTGAGATCCGTGAAATGACAGGGAGAAAATGAAAATCATTTAACTATAAAAATTGTATTAGTTAAATCTGACAGAATTTGCAATACGTTTGATAACTAGGGAAAAGGCTTGAACTTGTAATACTTTGAAGTGGATTACTTGTGTAAATGGTACATGATACAAAAATGTCTGACTTGTGGAAGCGCAAATAAACCTTTAAATTAACTTAGAACTCAATAGCTGAAAGGGATCTACGACATCAAGTCAGTCTAGCAAAAGGATAAAGATGATAATTTTGCTATGCCTTTAACATCATCTTACCTATGACAACAGCAGCAATAAACGCGCGAGTAGCCATGATGGACGCGAGATACGAATAATTTCCTTCACCTAAGAGAACAAGTCTTAGCTGACTGTTGATAGATAGGATCACTGCACTGCGACGAACGAGTTATTATACAAAGTCACACGAGAAGGAAACAGACGAGGAAGAGGTTGGCGTATTTTCGTAGGTCTAAAGTCGACGATGCTCCGGAGACCTGTGGCGTCGAGGAATTCAATCCCTGTATATATACAGAGAGGAAAGAGAGGAAGGAGAGAGGCTGTGGAGAAAGACGCGTTCAAGGGGTCGTCGAAGGTCGTTTTTCCGCAGAAAACAAACGTGGAATATGAGGCCTATTAGGGCCGAGATGACGTCATGTATGGAGACATACCGGGCCCATACTGGAACAATGCACTGGTTTCGGAATGGCGAGGCGAAGTCTAACACGACTTTTATCTCTCTCCCTTTGCCTCGGCGGCCCATTCACGTAACGCCGCTGATAAAATAAGAAACACGTAACCTGCGAGCGGTACCTCGTTTTATTCCACAGTTTTCGACATTTAAAATTGCCAAACCTTAATATGCATACTTTTGCAATGTACTATTTACCTGTTTCAGTTCACCCTCACTGTTATTTCTACGATATGTGGTCTCGTCAAATGTACAGGGAACTTTATTCTTATTCCCAGGATGTTCGATCCCGCAAGGACTTACATCCAAAAGCAACAAATTTATCGCAAACAACAACGACAGAAAATATGAAAGTGGGGTCAAATATCAGTCCTTTCGAAAGTTTCCTTCTCTTTACTTAAAAACCTATTGTTTTAAGTGTAACTACTCATTAGTTCTTGTAGGAGTCTTCCCTGATGTTTTTTTTTTTTCTCCAGGAAGCGGAGCGTTTGACACAATGTATTACTTCAAGGAATGTTTTGTTTATGGGTAACGTTCTCGCATGAATACTTTCACGCACGTTGTTTGTTTGAAAGCAAAATGCACTGTTTGGATAGTAGTGAATATTCTCTCTCTCTTATCCCCCCCCCGCCGCCCCCCCCCCTCTCTCTCTCTCGCTCTTTGTTTTTCTTATACTTGTTTATAATGCAGCATATCCCTTGAAAACCGCCACCAAACGAGTTCGCGCTCCTTTGTTAAATTAAACGTCCCAATAATAATTATATTTGTAGCTAATTTAAATAGAACACAAATCCTTCAATGTCTTGAAACCTATATACCGAGATACCTGACGTGGGTGATGGTAACAGTCCATTTAACGATTTTTTTTTTCATTAGGACAGTCGTGTTAAGTGCTAAGTGAGTGTCCTTTACTTTAGGCTATTATGTTAAGAAAATGCACATGGATGATTTTTTAATCTTCTAAGAGAAGCAAGACTTTCACGGAAGAAAATTAACACGAAAATGTTTTTGTTTATTATATGTTTGTACACATCTGGATAATGACCATATAGACAAGACCGTTAGCATTAGTTTTTGAAGAAAGTTTTCCTAGCATAATAGGTATCCCGAATCTATCTTTATTGAAGTTGTAAATACTTCTTCAACTCTCGTTTCAGTTCGAAGTTAAGGGACTAACTGTGCAGAACAAAAACTTCATGTTGAATTATATATTTAGATACGTCTGTTACTAAGTTATTATTATTATTATTATTTATTTATTTATTTTTTTTTTTGCTCTATCACAGTCCTCCAATTCGACTGGGTGCTATTTATAGTGTGGGGTTCCGGGTTGCATCCTGCCTCCTTAGGAGTCCATCACTTTTCCTACTATGTGCGCCGTTTCTAGGATCACACTCTTCTGCATGAGTCCTGGAGCTACTTCAGCCTCTAGTTTTTCTAGATTCCTTTTCAGGGATCTTGGGATCGTGCCTAGTGCTCCTATGATTATGGGTACGATTTCCACTGGCATATCCCATATCCTTCTTATTTCTATTTTCAGATCTTGATATTTATCCATTTTTTCCCTCTCTTTCTCTTCAACTCTGGTGTCCCACGGTATTGCGACATCAATGAGTGATACTTTCTTCTTGACTTTGTCAATCAACGTCACGTCTGGTCTATTTGCACGTATCATCCTATCCGTTCTGATACCATAGTCCCAGAGGATCTTTGCCTGATCGTTTTCTATCACTCCCTCAGGTTGGTGCTCGTACCACTTATTACTGCAAGGTAGCTGATGTTTCTTGCACAGGCTCCAGTGGAGGGCTTTTGCCACTGAATCATGTCTCTTTTTGTACTGGTTCTGTGCAAGTGCCGGGCATTCGCTTGCTATGTGGTTTATGGTTTCATTTTTCGTATTGCACTTCCTACATATGGGAGAGATGTTATTTCCGTCTATCGTTCTTTGAACATATCTGGTTCTTAGGGCCCGATCTTGTGCTGCTGTTATCATTCCTTCAGTTTCCTTCTTTAGCTCTCCCCTCTGTAGCCATTGCCATGTGACATCGCTGGCTAGTTCTTTAGTCTGTCTCATGTATTGTCCATGCATTGGTTTGTTGTGCCAGTCCTCTATTCTGTCTGTCATTATCCTGTCTCTGTATATTTCTGGGTCTTCGTCTACTTTTATTAGTCCTTCTTCCCATGCACTCTTGAGCCACTCGTCTTCACTGGTTTTCACATATTGCCCCAGTGCTCTGTTTTCGATGTTGACGCAGTCCTCTATACTTAGTAGTCCTCTCCCTCCTTCCTTTCGTGTTATGTATAGTCTGTCCGTATTTGCTCTTGGGTGTAGTGCTTTGTGTATTGTCATATGTTTCCTGGTTTTCTTATCTATGCTGCGGAGTTCTGCCTTCGCCCATTCCACCATTCCTGCGCTGTATCTGATTACTGGCACTGCCCATGTGTTTATGGCTTTTATCATATTTCCGGCGTTGAGTTTTGACTTGAGTATCGCCTTGAGTCTCTGCATATATTCTTTCCTGATCGTGTCCTTCATCTCTTGGTGTTTTATATCCCCTTCTTCCATTATTCCCAGGTATTTGTATCCTGTCTCATCTATGTGTTTGATGTTGCTCCCATCTGGTAGCTTTATCCCTTCAGTTCTCGTTACTTTGCCTTTTTGTATGTTGACTAAGGCGCATTTTTCTATTCCAAACTCCATCCTGATGTCCCCAGATACAATCCTTACAGTCTGGAATAGGGTATCTATTTCCTTGATGCTCTTACCATACAGCTTGATGTCGTCCATGAACATCAGATGGTTGATTCTGTTGCCTCTTTTCTTGAGTTGGTACCCGGCATCCATCTTCTGTAGTACTTTTGTCATGGGAATCATGGCTACTACGAAGAGTAGTGGGGACAGTGAGTCGCCCTGGAAGATCCCTCTCCTGATATTAACCTCTGCTAGTCTTATTCCAGAGCTTGTAAGTATTGTATTCCAGTTGCGCATTGTATTTTTGAGGAAGCTGATAGTGTTTTCCTCTGCCCCATATTTTCAGGCATTCTATTAGCCATGTGTGTGGTATCATGTCGAAGGCTTTCTTATAGTCTATCCATGCCATGCTTAGGTTGGTTTTCCTTCTCCTACTGTTCTTCATTACCATTTTGTCTATCAGGAGCTGGTCTTTTGTGCCCCTACACTTCCTTCTGCAGCCTTTCTGTTGGTGGGGGATGGTGTTTGTCTCCTCTAGGTAATTGTATAGCCTTTCACTGATGATACCTGTTAGTAACTTCCACATTATTGGTTGGCAAGTGATAAGCCTGTAGTTACTAGCTATATTTCCCTTGCTCTTGTCTTTTTGTACTGAGGATGTTCTTCCTGTGGTCATCCATTTGGGTGCTTGGTGATTTGAGATACAATTCTGGAGTTGGAGTTGTTCTGCTATTCGTGGGTGTAGGGCCTTGAAGTTTTTGAGCCAGTATCCATGGATGTCTGACTGTGTCTGTCGTGATCTCTGTGAATCTTTGTTTTATTCTTCCGGTTTCTTCTCCCTTGACTTCCTGGAGCCATGTTGCATGTTTGTTGTGTGATACCAGATTGCTCCATATGTTTTCCCAGAGTCTCTTACTTGGTTCGGCTTCAGGAATTTCTTGGTGGTTGTCTTCCCCTCTTAGTTGGCTGTATAGTCTTTTCTGGTTGGTTCCGAATAGTTTGTTCTGTTGGTATCCCTTATTCCTGTTCATGTACCGTTGGATCTTATGTGCTTTGGCCTTAAGCCTCTATTTTACATCTTCTATTGTATTGTTTAATCACCTCTCTTGTACTTTGTATTTCTCGTTGAGTTCCTCCCTTGTTTTCTTGCTTCTTAGCCTTTTTTCTGCCATCTCTTTCAGTTTACTCAAGTCATGTGGAACAAGCCCACAGGGGCTATTGACTTTAAATTCAATTTTCCAAAGAATATGGCGTTCATTAAGGAGAAGTAAGAGGAAGTAAAGGAAAATACAATGAGAGTTTAATAATAGTTTTATAAGATTACCTTAATAAAATTACAATTTTGTAAAATACATACTCCAATCACAAAACGCAACGACTTAATGCCCTTCACTCTTATTGACGCCACCGTTACCTGAACATCTCGCAAATCATTACGAACGACGCGGGCAGAGTTTCAGTGAATGACTTCAAGAACAGGAAAATTGTTGGTGAGGTCACGTGACTCAAGTAGGTACCAATATTATTTTAAATTCAACAGGACTCCCAATTGCTCTTACATCCATTAGATGATGCAGTGATATGATTTTGTTTCCAGCAACTCCCTCTGTCATGGTTTTTATTCTTACGCTTGTGGTGCTTACTTTAAAGTGGTTTGTATTTATGCGTTCGTATCTTAATTACTTTTTAGCTTGAAGATGTCAACAAGATTTCTATCGCATTGTGCGATTTGTTGCTGCACACACAGTGGATTCGTTTTCTGCACTGCGGCTATGAGGTCGATTTTTTTTTTTTTTTATATGACGCCACGCACAGGTGCCTCCTGCAAAATCAGACAATATTCGCTAAGTGTTTACTCAGTCTAGAGTGAACAGTATGGTTACCATAATGGATAAGAGAATGGACGTATTGTGTCTTGATAGAGCTTATTGAAGGAAGGAAAAGAAGAGACTGTACCGAAATCATTGGGCGCACCCCTTGAATTCACAGTCAGAGACATTTGGCGTATTTGCCACGCTATCTGAGGATCCAAAATGGGACGATAACAGGTTTTCCAATGACTTCCGTATGTCTCAGGCATCATTCGAAGAACTGCTACAGCGGTGGTGTGATAAGCTGCTGAAGCAAAGTACGACATTCAGAGACTCCATTTCACCTTCATAAATACTAGAAGTTACCACCAGGAAGACTTCCACATCAAACCTATATGTATTTTTCACGAGCATTTCATATATGTGCAGTTATACACATGTTGAACAGGGTAATAACTGAAACTGCCTGATTTAACCATAAAAATTTCATGAAACAATAGTAAATCACGTGATTATCAGTATTACACTTCTGCGTCTACGAGTGCGTTGTTAAACAGTTGTTTAATCTACAAAATCTGAAAGGATGAGAGTAAATTACTGAGACCAATAGAAGACAGTGTTGTGAAATCTAGATTATTGTTGTAATAATAATTTGTCAGCTCTGGAAGCAGTGAGTTTGATGGGATTCTATTGCCTATTTGCCCTCTTCGATCCTGTCTTGTTCTGTACGCTTCTAGGTGTGCATGAAATCGCAAAATACGAAGAGATTTAACCTCACTACTGATGTTACTGCCATTTTTCTTGTTGAAGGCAGCAGCATAAAGGCCTGACACAGATGGATCACTTCATTTATATGTAAAATGGTTAAAGGAAATTTATCTGGGTCCCATGGTCATCGTAATCTCGTAGGAAATTAAATTTATGATTCATGTTCTGGCAATTTAATGATACAGTTTCTGACTTGATATACAAAGAATAATGGAATAATTTGCCGTCGTCGCTGCAAATCGTTACTATACTGTATAAATGAAGAGGGAGATTTTAAGAGAGAGAGAGAGAGAGAGAGAGAGAGAGAGAGAGAGAGAGAATACCTTTCGCCTCGCATAGGTATTATGCGATCGGTTCACTTTTCTTAAGAGCAGGTCATTTACACTTTTCTGCAATATGTGTGCCTTACTTAAGCAATGTTTGCGAATGTAATTAAAACATTGATTTATAAACGACAGTAGTAAACTTCGTGAACCAAGAATGTATTTATTAGCAAGAGGAAAATTCACATTAATCGCGTCATTAAAGGTATTCCTGGTAATGCAACACCGAACTGAAAAGTGACGTTAGGTGAAATAGGGTAACATGCTCCAAATCGTGCACACAGTAATTTTAAGTATCTGAAATGTAAATAAGTAAGGGCAAAATCTGTCAAGGAAATGTCAACAACAATGCAGCAAGAACCTGTCTTAGATATAAGACTGAACTGAATGGGCGATGAATCAGACTTACTTCCAACAGTCTTTTCTTAGAAACTTATGTAACTGAGAGAAACTCTCTCTCTCTCTCTCTCTCTCTCACGCATGTCTACCACACACACTTACGCACCTGTATTGGCGTACATTAGCTAGAGAGCTGTCTCTCTCGTTCTCTCTTTCACACACACACAAACACACATACGTATGTACAAACCATTTGCATTTTCCTACAGAATTTCTTAACTATAAACTTATTTATTTATAGAGATATTTTGTAGGAAACGAGTAATGAAAGGATTTGTATTTTATTTCTTTTTTTCGTCATAATGATGAATGATATAAGTCACGTAACCAGCAATATTTTGTCTGAGGAAACCTAATGCCAAAATGAAACAGGAAGGAAACTATGAAAAATATACGCAGAACACCATTGAAGATGTTACTCCTCTTTTTACTAAAAAAAAAAAAGAATAAAAAATATATTTTGTCTGAAGAAACCTTATGCCAACATGAAGCAGGAAAGAAACTATGAAAAATATACGTAGAACACCATTGAAGATGTTACTCTTCTTTTTACTAAAAAAAAAAGAAGAATAAAAAAAAATTGCCAGTTTCGAGGTAGTTTTTGAACGTCCTTGGCTACTGACTTGTTCTTCGTACTAAGTTGTCCATGGGAGAATGGGGGAGGGAGGACAATAGTAAGAACGGCCGGGCTGTGTCTGTGTGTCATCAATTTTAATATCGCCGTGTCGTCAGGCAGTGTCTCGGTTTCTATTTCTAAAATTCTAAGTCCAATTTTCATGAGCACTGTGACTGTTAGGGTTTGTTTAGTAATTAGTGTTGTATTCGGAGATGACTTTGAGGAGATTGGTCTGTTATTAGATAACCTTGGAAATCTAAAGTATTTTTGACTTTGGTCGTTAAAGCCAATTTACGGACAGCTTTTATGTAAGGTAAATGATACTGTTTCTTGTATCTTCTGTGTCATATAAAATCTAATCGGTTCTTTTGAGATTTATAATTTCCTGTAGATGTATCCATTTTCTTTGATTATTTAGTTAGTTTTTAAGCTGACTTTACGTTCAGCGGTGTTTCATGACTTGACTGTGTAAAAATGCCATTACTTTTGAATTTTAGTTTATTTCTATTATCGCGTTATCAGGTTTTAATGCCAGAAGGCAATACCTTCCATTATGCTTTAATGTTCTTAACTATTTTTTTCGTAATGTCTACTACATAAGGAAACATATGCCGACACGTAACACAACAACTCGGTTTTGTTTTTAAGACTACTGTGCCAGTTGCTAGTTATCGACTCTGAAGAGACTGTTGTTGTACACTAACAGTTTCATGAAAGTTTAGATGGCCTATTATCTATTAAACTTATTTAGAAAAACTGTACTGAAGTAGTCCTATTTCTCTCAACTATGAAGTTTCAACCGTACGGTTAGTTTTCTCTTCGTCTTTTGGATGTATTTTAAGTTTGTTAGGCACCTTGTCACTACGTATTGTAGTACTATTAATCCTTAATATATTGTTGGGCAATATATTTTTTCACTTAGGCGCTTTATCATAGTTTTGAAATATTAGTAATCCATCTATATTACTATTCCGCGGCGCTCGACTATGGCAGTTTTTTTTCTATGCAGTTTTATCTCCTGAAGAAGTATTTTGTCATATTTATTCGGACGACTGTAACCCTCAAGGGCTCTTACTAAAAACGGCGAAGTAAATTTTGACCCCCGAATTCCTGGTGCCTTTCGTATTCGCGGGGGTATTATTACAGTTTCAACCATTATGGGAAATCTATTATATTAATATTTTTCCCGAGTAAAGCACGTGATAACAAAACACTTCTTCTCTATACATTATTGTCGCTAATGCATAGTAACAGAAAAAAAAATATAAAGTTTTTACCTAGAATTTTTCCTTAGTCGGGAGAGGTGTTTCCTCTACGGTAATGTTTACTTTTAATGAGCCCTCTTAACTTACTTTCTTACGCAAACAAAAGCAGTTCCAGTTACTCATTATTGGCTGAGAGGTGTGACATCGTTATGACGTCATGGGTTTCATAACCAATTACGAACGACTTTAGTCGAAAACTTAAGTTTCACTAGCATTTCAGCTGAGTAAAAGAAAGTTACCTGTCCAGTGTCCACTGGTATCCATGTTTGACTGAATACTCGAATAATGAAGCAAAAAACGGCATTTTGTCTTCCTGTACCTATGGCAGAGGCAGTGGCTGGCCCTTCTGGCATTAATTTTGACAGACCTTCGATTTCCTACCGATTGTTTGCAGTGCAATGTGGGTTACGGTGATTTTTATCATTATTTGTCTAGTGGTGGTAAAGAAGTTGATTGAATATGCTCAGACATAATTTCATTCTAAAGCAAAAAAACTGTTGTGGAGCTACTAGCCTAGTATTTGTCGGATCGACTTCAACAGGAACGCCTTCAGATGTGATCTGCCACGGTAAGTAGCCTTACTGTAAACCCTGTGGCTAGCGCGCGCAGCGCAACATTACCTCTTGCCGTACATGCCGTGCTTGCCAAGAATCTTTAAATATGCGGATAAGGCGCGTAGCGCCGTTCCGCCACGGCCTTACTGACAGCACACACAAATCGCCGCCATATGGCTTTTGGTGTTCTTCCGCCGATTTCGGTCGGCGGTCGATTGGGCCCGCGAATCTGTAGGTGCTCCATGGATAGGTTTAGGTAGGTATAGGGATTTTTCTGGAAAAAATAGTTTTAACTCAAATTACATTGTAAATCTCTAAATCGGATGGTTTGCAGTCAAAATAAATGTTAAATCCGTTGGAACTACATTATTTCTGATGCAACAAATATATTTTTATTCCAGTTTTCCCATAATGGTTGAAACTGTAATTTTACCTTCGCGGGGACGAACGATGCGGTCATGCGGAATGCTTGTATAGAAATAACCCTGTATTGTTAGGACTGCCAAGAAGTTTGTAAGTTTTGTATTATCATTATTTTTAACTTATTAACCCTGAACTATACGTCTTTTGTTTTAGCATTTCGGCCTTCAGCGTTTGAACTATTTCTAAAGTTTTATTATTCATCAGTATCTAAGAGTTAACTTTTTGGCAATTAAGTATACTATATCATAATTTTCCTAAATGCATTAGATTTCAGTATTTAGGTTTTGTTTACGCTGTATATCTTGGAATTGTACTAAATACGAACATTTTTTTCAGGTATGTGCACACTTGAGAACAGTGAATGATGGGTAGTTTAGACGCGAGGACTACTTTCCACTTTTGACTTATTGGGCTGAAGTTATCAGAAGATTTATCCATACTTTTCTTAAGTCTATGGTGAGTCTTTTTTTTATTTAATTTTTTCTCTTCCCTCCACCCCTACTGGGGTGCTGGTGGTACCTCTGTAGGGGTGGGGGTACTGTCATGAACTTGCACAGGAGGCCAAAAGGCCTCCTGTGAAAGTTCATGAGAGCTTACTTTTTTTTTTTTTAATTCAAATTTTCTTGCCTAAACTTAATTAAAATTTTCTTTCGGGTGGATTTACTTAAAAGGTAAAAATCCGTAAGATTTTTCTTTGAATATAGATTAGATACGGTTTGATATTAAAAAAAAACTGGCAATCCTGGATACTGGTTGACAGCAATATCCACTATACTAGGGCCATTGAAGCTGTCATTTAGGATATGTAAGTTTTAGGTTCTGTTAATTTTATCGATGGAGTGTAAAGGTTGAGGGTTGCAAGTTGAGGACGCCTTAAACTGGTTAAATATAATAAGCTATTCTAATTTACAGCAGTATTAATGATAGTTCGTATTCACCTGCAGGTTATTTTTTGTTAAATACGCAAATCGCACTGTAATTTATAATGGTTCTCGCTAAGAATTAAGCCAGAATGTTTTTTAAACACAGACCGGGCATTGGTAATCTCAAGTCTTGAAGATTTTAAGTTTAGTTAAAAAATTTGATTTTCTTGTTACACTTTTATTAGCTTGGTTATAAATTTATTAGCTTAACAAATTTTGCAATTGTATTGGACATACTTTAATACGGTGGTCATAAGGGACGAAAATAGGATCATTAAAATATTTAAATCCATAGTCATGGGAATGTAAAGTTTTGAAACTAATACTTTTTATTTTTAGTTTTTTCATTCCTTTCCTTAGAGACTGGTTAGGTTGGGAGTTATTTGATCCACTGTGTTAATCTTGCAAGTATTGTTAATCTCGCAATGATATACTTGCTACGCAAGAATATTAAATTTGAGTTTTTTTGCATAGCACTTAATTAAATTTTCCAATGATCCTTTAGTAAAAGTAGGATACTAGCTAGTTTTTGTTGCCTCTTACTGTTAATTTCTTGCTTGATAATGTTTTACAAAGTTATTTTTTCTTAATCTTGAGTTCAGTGTTTATACTTACCTTTTTAAAGAGCTTCATCTTTTTTTATCACTTTACAGTAAAACTAATCCTTTTTGTATTTATATTTTAAAAACTTCTAAGTAACTGAATCAAATTTTAAGTTATATCTCCATTTTGGAACTATTTTTGCTAATTCATTGGAATACTTTTAATATAATAGACTAGTATTAACTTTCGGTTCTGAACTACATAATAGAATTTTTTAAATTTTGTAAAGGTGTTGAAAGAAATGTTGCCTCCGTAATTAGTTAATATTCCTATTTATAGGTAACTGTGCTTGAAAGAATGACTAGGACCCAGATTTGAAAGCAATGGATATGGTGGACTTCGGCTGCAAGAGCTAAAAGAAGTTAAATGGCAGATTTTAAGATGTTAAACACAGTAATTCAAGATTAAGCCATTCTTTATGGAATACTATATTCGTTAAAGCCTTGTAGTAACTCGCTAGCCCATTTTTTGTTAATTTTTGGTTATTTTCATTTAATGGTAAGTTTCTTTAGTACCTATACTAGTGTTCTTAGATTCTAAGGTTTACAGCGATTCCTATCCTAATTTTTTGTGGCTCGAGAAGTTTCAAGGTTTATTCCTGTAAGGATATCTTGATATGCGAGACATAAGGTCACCAGCCGTTTTTATGAAGAATTCCTAAATTTTTGTCCTGGAAGGTCCTTTCAGTAAGGAAGATTTCGTGAAATTGTGAAATTTAGAATTTGTTTAATTTGAAGTTTGTTTCCAGCCATGAGGTTTTTGGCTTATGAGATTTTGTCTAGTCAAACTGATTAGTGGATTCGCAGCCTTTGTACTTGGGGGTTCTGGTTTTGTTTTTTTAGGGCTTTAGGTTTGTATTTCCCTCTTAACAATTAATTCAGTGCACCTGCGAGGATTTCCTCTTGTTACACCTTTCAAAGCTTTCACTGTCAATTTGTTGCAGCGCTGAATGACCTCATTGGTCCCAGTGCTTGGCCTTTGGCATAAATTTTAGTAATTTCAGGTTTGTATGTAAGTTTTCTGGCTTAATGTTCATTGCTTAAGAGGTTAAAAGTTGCCAGGGTTTAAAGTTCTTGATTCATATGTCTGGCTAGTAAGAATTAAGAGGGTTCGGTTTAAGGGTTACTTTTTAGAAAGTTGGTGGTGGTGGACTGGCAGGTTTTAAAAAAAATCTTACTCTTACGTAGGTTTTTGTTAGTGTTTTTGCTGAAGCAGAGATTTTAAAGTTGATTCATGAAAAAATTTATTTCTGCAAAATTTGTAATTAAAACCGCTTTTGAATTTGTAAATTTTTCAATAAAGAACAAAAGTTTTGAAGTTTTTTGAATTTGCCCAACGCATGTTTTTTTAAACCCACGTTGCAATTAGTGTTTCTATTCATTTTAGTTGGTTAATGAATAAAGAAGAGTTTGAGAGTTTGAGAGTTTGAGAGTTTGAGAGTTTGAGAGTTTGAGAGTTTGAGAGTTTGAGAGTTTGAGAGTTTAAATTGCAATTAGTTTATTTCTAAATCATTGAGAAGGAAATTTGAAGAACATTATTTGGAAATAAGAATGGCACTATGGGGAAATAACGTTGAGTAAAGACTTTTATTTCATGCTGGAACTGATACTTAAGGGTGATTTTTAAAGAGTAAAGTTTATCCTTAAAGAGAACATTAGAAATAACATTGGATGGCGTTGACGGTTTTGAAGAATTTAAAATTCGTGTCCAATACGATTAAAAGACAAACATAAATAACTCTTGAAAGGTGATTATTTTGACAGGCAAATTAAGCCCCAAAAATAAAACTGAGGCAACAATTCACGCATTTTTAACATCAATGCCTACTCGTAGGGTTTGACTACTTTTCTACCTAATCCTAGAATTAAATTTTTCTAGCTTTAAAAAGTCCATTTCTTAACTTTTGATATTCGGTTGATAACAATTGAAAATTTTAAATTTGAAGTATCCTCATAATAGTCTGACTACATGGATAAATATTACCATTATTCCTACGGATAACTACGTGGTGTAATGCTGGGTAAATGTCATAGAAATAACTAGATAAAATTACATAAAAGCAACTGTTTTTAAATGCAAGATCCAATGTTGAAGAATGGAACTTTTTCCTCCACCCCCCATTGTTTTACGGCACTAATAAAACTTAACTTCACAGCCTGCGTCATTCTCTGCTGCAGGCATCTCGGAGATACTCATTACCTCAGATTTTTACAGCCTCTTGAGTACATCCTCTAAATAACTTTTGACAGCAACTTGCCGATTAAAAGGTAATGGCGAATTGAACTCTTTCAAACGCCTGTCGGTGAAAGCTAATGGCGCCCTTAACCAGATATGACTGAGTTTTTATGTCTGAGAGCTTTGGATGTCTGAACGTTTTGGTTGGCGATATGTCTCTGATCCTCGCCGTAAATTTGGTGACCTGTGACCTGTCATTAGCACTACGAGAGGTTTAAGAGAAATGATAGCGCCTCAGTGGCGTGATCGGTATGGTCTTGACCTGCCACCTCGGTGGCCGCGAGTTCGATTCTCGGACATACCATTGAGGTGTTAAAGGTGCGTCCACACGGTCGAATAATGTCCAACGGACAAATATTATTACCAATTAACAATTGTCTGCCGGTCTTCGCCTTGTGAGCAGAGTAAAAGCAGGGGTAGAAAACCTCATCTGGTACCACTGCTTGTTGCCAGATCTAATTCCATCGTTTCAACGCTTATGACGTCACCCTGCTTCGCCTATGCTATGGTAACAATGTTTGTCCGTCGGACATTGTTCGACCGTGTGGAAAGCACCTTTAGAGATCTGTATTTCTGGTGATAGCTCGCTCTCGACGTGGTTAGGAAGTCGCGTAAAGCCGTTGGTCCCGTTGCTGAAATAACCACTGGTTCCGTGCAACGTAAAAACTCCATACAAAACAAACATTCTCGGATACTACCTCCTGACTGATTTTGCCGGCAATAGTTGCAACATAGATATAATGGGGTATAAAGTGTCATGCAGTTTGGGGAATTATGCCATATCAGTTTTATTCAGCTGGTGGAAATAGTCGTTTACCGAGGACAAACTGTGTGATGATAGATATGACGACATACTCATTTTACTCGTTCGTATTTAAAAAAAATATCCGCTTTGGGTTCCGGTGCATAGTTACTGAAAGACTCCTTTGAGCACAGCTGATCATGCTGCGTGCGCAAATAGGTCTCATTATCCAGATCGAATGTCTCATTGTCACCCTTTCAAATCAACGACCATTTTACCGAGACTATT
This sequence comes from Macrobrachium nipponense, assembly GCF_015104395.2. Classification (NCBI taxonomy): domain Eukaryota; kingdom Metazoa; phylum Arthropoda; class Malacostraca; order Decapoda; family Palaemonidae; genus Macrobrachium; species Macrobrachium nipponense. The sequence goes on from NC_061087.1 coordinate 14,552,358, forward strand.
GGCTTTATAGCATTAGCAATATCTATAGAGACAGGTATTTGCCATACTTACTGTTACTATGTGAAATACCCCCAGGTTTTTTTTCTAATTTTGGATACTAAGGTTTTAATTTTCATGAAATAAGATAACTTGAGTGTTATTTTCATTAACTTTTGTCCAAGGGAAGTAAAAAATGTTAGAAATCAGTGATGCGTAAGAGCCAAGAAACTTTTTAACGTTTAACGTGATGGTCAGAACTCTTTTGTCATGAATACTTTATTCTTTTATGGAATTTGTGATGAAGGCAGAGTATTTTTTTACTTGAAATTAATTCTAAATTTCTGTTCATGGGACACGCTAGTATGGTCATGATTATATATCAATAAAATTATGCTTATGGAAATTTGAATATTCCAGTTGCTTATTTAAACCTTGCCTACCTCGCTTCATCAAACAGGGCATGGCAGACATGACTTGAACTCACTTTACATCAGTTTCTTATAGAGGCGCTGTAAGCTTTAAAAAATAGTTTTTACTTCTGTTACGAAATCAATGTAAAAAAAAAAACTGTTCCTGAGTTAATATTTTCCATTCCTGTAAGAGCTGTCAAATTCAAAAGTACCCCTACATTCACTAGCCACTCATCAGCTAAAGTAGCTAAAATGAAACTCGGCACTTTACTAAACTAGGAAGTAATGAACAATCGATTGTCGACGAACTATTGAATCTGACTAAATTTTCTTGGTTTTAGCGAAGAATTCTCTGTACACGTTTCCAAATACGTGATTTGATAAAGTCTTGTCAAAGACTTTAATAATTATTATTATTTTTTAAAATTTCAATTCGACTGCCAGAGCTTTGAATTGGTCAGTCTAGTTGTAAATAAAAACCAAATTGGAGAGACTGCGCATAAATATTCCCCAAGGTCTTTGATCTATTTTATGACTATGTTAAAATACGCAAGTTTTTTTCCCATCTTCCATAATGACAATATTAAACCTGCTTAATATGAACAAACAAATAAGAGAGAACAAAAACAAACGTGAGTATGAAACGTTCAAAAGATTCATAGGGGAGAGAGTTGCAACTCGGTACTAGTAACAGTGAAAGATTGGTTCAGTAAAAAGAGAGAAAAGAGAGAGAGAAGAGAGAAGACGAGAGAGAGAGAGAGAGAGAGATAGAGAGAGAGATAGTGCGCGCGTGCGTGTGAGCGCCCCCGCGCAGACCAGTCTCCCCCCCCCCCCCCCCCCCCGCGTCCCGAAAAGGATATATTACCTGCCATTGAAGATTTAAATATTGATGAAGGTGAGATAAGGCAATAAAATAGTTAAAGAATTATAAGGCACCAGGAGAGGAGGGTTTATTCCCAGAAATGTTTAAAGTGGAGGAAGATAGATAATTATTTGTCTTGCAGATATTATTCAATGAGATACGGGTGACGGGGATAATACCATTAGGAGGCTGGAAGAATGGTGTGAGCATTAAAGTTCCAAAGGAAGGAGATCTGAGTAGGTGTGGTAATTGTAGGGGAATCACTTTGTCACCTGTATGTAGCCTTGAAAATAGGTTTGAGGCAGTGTTTGATGGTACTCTGAGGGAACTCCTTTAGATTCTTATTTTGTTGATTTTAGAAGGCCTTTGATAGTATTTCGAGTCGGACTATGGGAAAACCATGAGGAATTATGTAATACCGAAACGTTTAGTGAAGGCACTTCTTGTGAAGCGATAGTTGACGGGTAATTGAGTGATACATTTTAAGTTAAGTCTGGTGTCGTTCAGGGTGGCATTCTGTCTCCTCTGTTGTTTGTATTGGTCTAAGATTGCGTTAGGTGCGTCCACACGGTCGAACAATGTCCGACGGACAAACATTGTTACCAATTAACAATTGTCTGCCGGTCTTTGCCTTGTGAGCAGAGTACAAGCAATGGTATACAACCTCATCTGGTACCACGTTTGTTGCCAGATCTACTTCCATCGCTTCAATGCTTATGACGTCATCCTGCTTCGCCCATAATATGGTAACAATGTTTGTCCGTCGGACATTCTTCGACCGTGTGGACGCACCTTTATTAGAAGGCTTAAAAGGGAAACGGATGCAGGTATACTCTGGGGCGAAAATGGGAAACTTCTTGACTTGCGAGGGACCAGAAAAGCTGCAGTGTTGTATTGTCTAGTGAGTGAAGGTCGAAAGGTTGGTTTGGTTGTTAATAGTGGAAAATCTGAAATCATGAATATGAGTATTGAAAACACGTAGGATTATCTAATTGACGGCATGGTTGTGAAGCAAGTGGATAAGTTGAAATATTTTGGTCTTATTTAGATAAGGATAGTTATCTGAGCACAGAATTCATGAAGAGATTAAAAGAGTTAATCAGGCAATGGGAATGCTTACAAATATATTTAGAATAATAGCAATTTTCTGTGCATACAAAAATCAAAATTTATAAGGTAATGGTTAAGAGTATTTTATTTTGATTTATGGCCTTGAGTGATGGTACAATTAAGTGACTTTTGATGATAAATTCTGAGCATTTGAAAATAAGGCGCTCAGAAGAATATTAGGAATTAATTAAAGGGATAGGTTATCAAATACCAGAATTAGAGAAGTAATAGGAGTGCAGCCGGTGGATAATTATCAGTTCTCACCCTGGAAGTGGTTAGGCCATGTGTGTAGAAGACAGGGAATAATACGAAATACACTGGGTTGGGTCGCCCTTGGTAGAAGAGGTAAGGGAGGCCAAAGGAGATGTGGTTGAGGACAATGAGGTGGGAAGATGGAGATGAGTGTTGGGGAGATCTTGAGGAGTTAGACCAGGACAGAATGTGGTAGCATGAGGTCTTAGGCATACACGTGGGTGCCACAGGAAATGATTAATTGTTATATATATATATATATATATATTATATATATATATACTTTAAATTAATTTGGATCACTTACACAATTGTTCTGGGTTTTAATGTAATTAATACCAGGACTTCATTTAATCAGGATAGTGTCTAACAGAGAAATTTATTAAAACAGTTGCAAGCTTTCCAGAGTTATCTGCCTTCATCGCCTGATAGCTAGACGATATGTATATATATATATATATATATATATATTATATTAATAAGATTATATATGATATATATATATATATATATATATATATATATATATCCATATATATATATATATATCTATATATATGACTGGTAAAAATGTTCTGTAACAACAGAATTCCATCTAATAAAAGGAGCCCATAAAAACACCAAAATATAGAGAGGAAAGTACTATATTTCAGAGACTGCTGTCTCTCTCTTCAGGTATATGAATGAGAAAAGTTTACAGAAAATGTGGTATTTATACCGAGAGATCCGTCCACAAGTAAGCCAATTTAGGTCACCCCCGCTGATAATCTTCCTTTAATCATCTTAAGCGTTGGTTGAATTATGTGCATCTAATAACGTATTTTCATTCAGGGAATCATTCTACAAGCAAAAATTCGGGTGTAGTATGGGTAGTCCTTTAAGTCCCGTTTTAGCCAATCTGTACATGGAATACTTTGAAACTACAGTAATAAATGCAATAAAACCCAAAAACATGCTGTGGCTGAGATACGTGGATGATATTCTAACATTTTGGGATAATAGGTGGGGTAATTTTAATGAATTCCTCTCAAAATTAAACGCATTAGTGCCCAGCATCAAATTTAAAGTTGAATGGGAAACAGACAACAAAATTCCTTTACTTGATGTTTTAATAATCAGAGACACGACAGAATACAAATTTACCATATACAGAAAACCAACGTTCTCACTTTCATATATTCACTACTTTAGCTATCACGACATTACTATCAAGATAGGCGTAGCTAGCAACCTATTCTTAAGAGCCTTACGAATTTGTTCCCCAGATTTCCTGGAAAAAGAATTTGAACTAATTCGCAAGCAACTTTCATCTTTAAAGTATCCTGACCATTTAATTGAGAAAGCAATTCAAAAAGCAAACGTAATTTTCTACCGACCCCTAAAGACAAGACCAGAGACACACCCAACAATAAAATAAAAATTCCTCACCTGGAGACGATTAAAAGAGTAATGCACACCCTTGGGAAATCCAACCCTTTTGCATTTACCTACCCAAACACCTTAGCCAAATCCCATGATTAACATCCAACAAAAGACATCTCCCAAGGACTCTGGGGTCTATGAGATCCCTTGCCAAGACTGTGACCAATCTTACATCGGATTTACAGGTAAATCACTTCCCCAGAGATTAATACAACACAAACGGTCAGTTAGGTATGGACAACAGAACTCGGCTATTTTCAACCATATAAATGAACATAACCATAGAATAAACTGGAATTTGTCACGTGTAATTTATAGCAGCAACTGCCGGTACAAGAGTCAAATGATGGAATCGGCCTTAATAAAAGAGAAGCAGGTAATGAACATCTCAAAAGGGGCATGGATTTCGGATGTCGTCGACGAAGTGTTTATTCAACCAACGGTTAAGAAGATTAAAGGAAGATTATCAGCGGGGGTGACCTAAATTGGCTTACTTGTGGACGGATCTCTCGGTATAAATACCACCTTTTCTGTAAACTTTTCTCATTCATATACCTGAAGAGAGAGACAGCAGTCTCTGAAATATAGTACTTTCCTCTCTATATTTTGGTGTTTTTATGGGCTCCTTTTATTAGTATATATTTATATATATATATATATATATATATTTAGTGTTATATATATATATAGATATATATATATAATATATATATATGTATATATATATATATATATATATATATATATATATATATATATATATATATAATGCTTAAAAAAATCACAGTAGATGCATTATATAACCATTGACATTCACTCTCCATTGATACCAGATCTAGGGAGACCATTTTCCTAGTTCCCAGTTGCTTTCCTTTCCTTTCTCTAGCTCCCATCCACTTTCAGCTTTATCTTGAAAGCACTTTCAGTCGTTGGCTAAAGGGTTTGTGTAGAAGTTTGTGGAAAATCATGGGCACTGGTTTAATGCACATGGTGGAACTTAAAAACACTTTTAGCAACTTCATAATTTTATTTGCATTGCAAAAAGTAAAATGATAAATGAACAACAGGCTTCAGTGTCCACTGAAAATGCATTATGGCACAGGACAGAAGAGCAAAGACAATAAAAAAAAAAAAGAGGAGGCAGAATTAAAAGCAGCAGAAAAGGTAATTTCTGAATGACGTGTGCCAGGAAAAAATGACAAAAAGAGGCATATATACATATAAAAATATATAAGATCTATCTCCTAATCGTAAATATTATGCTCGACGAGTATTATTTGGGAAAATTCTTCAACAGAGACAACAACTAGTGGTCTGCTCTAGTGACGTTTGTTTCTTAAACAGGTTTCTGGATTTTGGTCAAGTAGTCATATTTTGGCCTTCAGGTACAGAATAATTGCATAAATGATGAATCGTAGTAAATTTAGACAAATTCAGGGTAATCACTAGAGAAAGCCACCTCCTAGGGCTTTGGTCATAACTTATTTACCTGGGGTCTGGTATAAAGCGGAAGGTGCCTGAACACCTCCGCCATTACCACCGAATCTTCCATTTCCAGTATTGCCATTACTGAATCCTCCATTACGGTTTCCACCACCTGCGTTTCCGTTGCCATTTCTTCCTGGAGCGCCATAAGATGCAGATGGAGCACCTACACCACCAGCACTTCCGCCGGAGGGTCCAAAACCTGACGAACCACCACCACCTACGTTCCTGCTTGGAGCACCAAGAGATTGGGATGGAGCACCACCACCTCTGTTACCACCGAGAGATCCTCCGGCGTTGCCATTCCTTCCTGGAGCACCATAGGATGCTGAGGGAGCGCCACCACCATTTCCATTTCTCCTTCCACCACCGTTTAGATTCCCACCGGGAGCACTGTATGACTGACCACCTCCAGCGTTGGGATTAAATGACCCGGCACTTCCTCCAGGCCCGCTGTAAGCTCCTCCAGAGCCACCAGCGCCAACACCTCCGGAGCCACCAGCACCAACACCTCCGGAGCCACCAGCACCAAAACCTCCACCACCGCCAATGTTTCCTCCTGCTCCACCAGGACCTGAGTAGCCGCTGCCGCCAGCGCCTCCGCCAGCTCCGTTACCTACGACCTTTCCAATCTCAGCATTGAGACCATAGAATTGCTGGGCAGTTGAACAGTCAAAGTTATACCACCAGTCGCAGACGAAATACTGTTGGTTGAAGATGGTACCGTTGGGGCAGAGGAAGGAGTCCAGACGGCCGTCTTCTTGACAGATGTGGAAAACCTGGATAATGATGAGATATAGTTAATACCAGTCATTATCCTTCTGCCCTGAATGTTATTGGGCTGTTTTATTGATGCTTTATATCCACTGCTCTAATACAATCAAATAAACAGAACCCAAATCCAGAACTGAAGTTATACATATATTTCAGTTTTGCATTTCAGCTGTGTGTGTGTGTGTGTGTTTGTGCTGAAGGTATATGCATACATGTTACATGTATTTGATAAGCAATCTTGCTGAATGGTGATAACTAGCAGTCAAGCTATTTATAACCCTTTTTATCTTAGTATTTAGTGCATTTTCAGAGACATTCATAAAGGTTAATAGTTTTTGGAAATGGATTGCATTTGCATGACATTAATACTAGTCTTTCATAGCAAAGATAACATCCCACCTGGCATCCAGCTTCTGGTGCCGTGTCGGCATAGTATCCTGGGAGCTGATCACAGACGAATCCTGTATTGGGTACAGAGGCGAGGATTGGGTAGTCTTGGCCTGGTACTCCTCCACCTCCGATGGCATTGGCTAAGTCGGTTATGGGGTCACCACTTCCTCCTCCGTATGCTCCACTGCCACCTCCAACTCCTCCGCTGCCACCTCCAAATCCTCCACTGCCTCCTCCAAATCCTCCACTGCCACCTCCAAATCCTCCACTGCCACTTCCAGATCCTCCACTGCCACCCCCATAACCTCCGCTTCCTCCAGTGCTGCCACCGCCAAATCCTCCGCTGCCACTTCCAAAACCTCCGCTTCCACTTCCGGATCCTCCACTGCCACCACCATAACCTCCACTTCCTCCGCTTCCTCCAGTGCTACCACCTCCAAATCCTCCACTGCCAGTTCCAGGTCCTCCGCTGCCACCACCATAGCCTCCGCTTCCTCCGGTGCTGCCACCTCCAAAGCCTCCGCTGCCACCTCCAGATCCTCCGCTGCCACCTCCAAATCCTCCGCTACCACTCCCGGATCCTCCACTACCACCACCATAACCTTCGCTGCCTCCGGTGCTACCACCTCCAAAGCCTCCGCTTCCTCCAGTACCGCTGCCCCCGAATCCTCCTCCTACTCCTCCTCCTCCAGTACTGCTGCCACCGCCGTAGCCCCCGCTTCCTCCTGTGTTACCCCCAAAGCCTCCGCTTCCACCAGTACTACCTCCAAAGCCCCCGCTGCCTCCGCCTTGACCTCCGCTGCCTCCAAAGCCTCCGGTGTTGCCGCCGCCGCCACCATGGCCTCCACCACCGCCGCTGCCGGCGCCCACAGGGTTGAACGGTTTGGACTTCGGCCCCTGGTCTTGAAGATAGGCGGCGCTGCATAGCCCCAGCAGAGCTGCGGGTCGCCATTTGGGGTTAGGAGGAGGGGAGAGAGAGGAAATCATTTAAGACCTTTTGTGGAAAGGGAATAAAAGGATTAAGTTATGAAATTTAAGGCTGTCTTGCCAAGCACAGAGTGATTTTCGGTCCCTCACCGCTCAAGACAGTGACAAGATGGAGTTGGAGTACAAAGATCTAAAGGCGGAAATTGGGAGAAAAACCCGCAGTTGCATCAAGAAACAACAGTTAGAGGTGTTGGACAGCAAGATTGAAGATAGGATGCGGGAATGGGTGTAAAGTAACGGGGGAAAAAGTAGCAGATGCAGCTATAGGCCAAAGGAGCGCAGCAAACACTCTTAAATGATGCCTACCGTGCGCCACGAGGGGAAAAAATGAAGACTAGACAGCGAACTACGATGTAGAGTACGTTCGTTGTCCCGAGGGTGAGGCCACCATTTTCTTTTTTATAATAAGATTAGTGAAACAAAAAGTAAATGTAACGAACAAAGATCTCTCATGGGCAATTCAACTCATGCTCTAAGAAGGAATTTTTGTTATTGGTTGCTATTATAAATTACTGAGAGATCAGTGGCCCCCAGTTCTATTTAGCCATCTTCCTAACTCCGAAGCATTCTTATCTTTATCGGAGTTTTGTTATTATTATTTACTAGTGAATGGGTAATGGATAACACTTTGTAAAAGTCATCTCATATTAGACAGTAATTACAACTATTTTCGGGTCAGGTATGAATTCGTTATTTAATTCACGAGTAACTATACAGTCTTTTATATTTTTTAACCTAAACTATTACTGGCTTCCTTTACTTAGGTTAAATATAAGATTTACTTTTAATTGAGCAGCAAAATCTTAATTTCGAATCACGAAAATCATGAAATCCAAGATATACCATATCAGAATCTAGATTTAGGACTTAAATTCCCATTTAGAGTTAACACCGGATCTATTTATAATCCTGTTAATTGAAAATACTGATTGTTTTTAACCTATCAAGCAATATATATATATGTATATATATATATATATATATATATATATATATATATATATATCTTACGTATTTATTACAATAATTTTTTTTTAATTATCATCTGAATAGGATCGTTATATAAAGTTAGTTGGAAAACTGAATCGAAGAGAAAATGTCAAGACCCTCCAAAGCCTGTTTGTGCAAGAATGTTTGGCACACATTATACCCACTGTATATTTACACACCTAAAGTAGGTAAAAAAAAAAAAACAAAAAGAAAAAAACAAGAGCCATGCACCATCCTTATACTCGCTAAGTACCTACGTTGTAATTTATGGCGTGCTTAAACTAAAAGATAACGTAGATGCTATGGTCTAATCATCAGTAGTATTTTAGACATGGAATTGTTCTGTACAAAGTTATTCGTAACTGCATGCATAATACATATGCGCGCACACACACATGTTTATATATATATATATATATATATATATATATATATATATTATATATATATATATATATATATATATATATATATATATATATATATATATATATATATATATATATATATATATATATATATATACACATATAATGTAAATATATCATACATACACACACACATAACTACATATATATCTATATATATATACATATATATATATATAGATATATAATTAATATATATATATATATATGTGTGTGTGTGTGTGTGTGTGTGTGTGTATTTAACTGTAATATCAATTTAGATCAGTTACAACACTCACTTAGACTCTCTCAATTTCCTCACACATTTTTTCGTAAAGTTTGCCTTCCGTTCATGGTGGGATTCGAACCCGTGCATATCACGGCAGCATGCTCGCTCTTACTAGCAATAGTGGGTTAGAGAGGCTTTTTCATCTGTTTCTCATTCGCATTCAGGCCTGACATAAGTGTATCCAAATAGAAGTAAGGAAACAGAAATGTTAAATAGATAAGTGGTTATCCAGTAAATAGGCAGAACTGCTACAAACAAACACACACACTCTATATATATATATATATTATATATATTATAATTATATATATTAAATTATAATCTATATATTAATATATTATATTATTAATATATATATATATAGATATATATATAATATCTACAATATATATATATATATATAGATATATATATATATATATATATATATATATATGTATTTTGTATATAGTTACGTGAGAACAGCTGATGAAACTATATATATATATAATAATATATATATATATATTATATATCTATATATATATATATATATATATGTATATATCATAATATATATCTATATATATATATATATTTATCTATGATATATTTGGTATTCTAATTTATTTATTTATTTTGTTTTATTATCTATATTGGGGGGGGTTTTTTTATCACTTGTTCAAATGTAACTTTAATTACACTCACACACACACACACATATATATATATATATATATACATATAAATATATAAGTATATACATAAGTATATACATACATACATATACAATCACTAGCTGACAGGCTCACATTTATGCAAATATACACATTTACCAATTTTACATAGGAAGAAAAAATAAAAATTTCATAAAGACTTACTGATTCAGTAAATGAGACTAAAATCATGAAAAAGACATAAGCAAAAGTAGGAGAAAAAAGAAAGCACAAAAAAAAAAAATCACAAGAAAAGAGGAACACTGAGAAAACAGGTCAGAGTCTTTTCTGGAAGTCCAACAAGAGTCCCAAGTGTTGCTCAAAACAGTTTGCGACATTTTTCTTACCTGCGAGAGACTTTTATGACAGGTTAAATAATTCTGGTCAGAGTGACTGGACTGTTTTTCCAGTTTTCGCCGTTGGTATATAATGTCTCCCATTGAACGTTACCTCAGAGTTTTCTCGGGGAAAATGAAGTGTTGCGCTTGAAGGAGAGAACGTTTCCTAATATTTAGTTTTATACAGACAGAAACACACACATACAAGCACACGTACAACACATATATATATGTGTGTGTGTGTGTGCGTGTGTATGGGTGCGTTTATTTACGTTTGTATTTATGTAAACATTAAAGTGGAAGAAATAAATGTGGAATCTTTCGTAGACACGCAGGGTGTATATATATATATTATATATATATCATATATAATATATTCATAAATATCTATATCTAATATAATAGAATATATCTATATATATATTTATAATATATTATATTATGTACACATATATATGTTAGTATGTAAACGTAAGTGAAAGTCAGAAAGGTAGAAGGAGAACAAAGACAAATAGATCAATAGCTAGTCAGACAATTAAGAGAGAGAGAGAGAGAGAGAGAGAGATCTGTGTGGAGAGAGAGAGGATGAGGGAGATGAGAGAGAGAGAGAGATCGTTTCAAAAAGAAATTTTGATAGTTATAAAAGACGAGTAAGTAATTTAAACGGGGTTTATAACAACGTTCTCTTCAAAATAATTTTTTAAATATTTCAGTGACGTGACCTTTTTTATGTATGCAAGTTTGAACTGAAGTAAAAGTTACCATTTGTTCATGTGTGAGAGAGAAACACTGAAAATCTTCCAAAAAATTTGTTAAATAAAGCAAAGATAGTCGTTGATAATTTTTCATATATTCGATAATCCCTGGAGTGTTAACACCTCGAAAGCACCGAGGTCCGAAACAGCGACTGATAAGAAGCCGGTCACGCCGTGTCTTGGGTTGCTGCTCAGAGTCGTCGTGCAAATGTGACGAGTTATCGTATCTGTAGACCGATGTCGTCTGCAATCTGTAACGTCCTAGTGTAGCGGTCGGTCTATGGCAGAAACTGAGCGGTAAACTCTTACCCAAATAAAGTATTTTGCGCGAAACACAAGCCATGGTCGGGGAGGCGAATTAAGCGAAAGGTTCTATTTCTTCACTTTCGATATCGAGAGAAATGAACCCAAATTTCAGAAGAGAAAAAGAGACGTTTGTTCGAAGTAGCTCACGTCGACGATGTTCGTTCGGTGGCGGCGACGGTGGTTGTGATGTTTTGGGAGGACGGGATCACTGAATATATACTACGCTACGCTGGTGGGAGGGGAAATGGACTCCCCCCTTCTGAAGGGGGAGGAGGCCAGGGGAAGAAGAAGCTTTCAGACGTTAAGGTGAGGGGCGGAGAAGGGGGATCGTTTATGAAGGTTGTTTCCACAATAATCTGATGCGATAAATGTGTTTGGCACCTGCTGGGGACCTCTCAGCTCACAGGGCTTCATATTTTAAAATTGCGAAGATGATATCGCCCCCTTAATACCTCATAAACAATTGTGAATTAGACGCGAAAAGCTGACTGAAAGCACAGCGGCATAAACAAGCACTGGCAACTGCTGCTAGACCAAGGGGTCACGAGCGGCGAGGGTCGGTGTCGAGAGCTCTCGATGATCCCGATGATCATCGCGCGATTGACGCGACCTGTGTTTAAAGGGAAGCCTCAGGGAAGGAAGAAGGGCTTCTTCGTCTTATAACAGATTCTATGGGCATTGCCAGACCTACCTCATTTCTCAGAGTTCATTCGCCGAGCGATTGAATCGGGTATGGACACAGACAAGAGAGAGAGAGAGAGAGAGAGAGAGAGAGAGAGAGAGAGAGAGAGAGAGAGAGAGAGAGAGGTTCATTGAGGCAAACTTTGATCCTGAACGATTCATGAATCGACCGGTATATTTGTTTAGAGAATTCATACTTTTGCTAGTAATAGAATACAGATATTTTCGATGAATAAATAAATCTAATAAAACTGCATTAGGGACGCTGACTCAAAATATACAAAGCTAAATGAACACATGATAGCATACTCACCTGACTTCATGTATGCATATCTACACACAAACTAATATATATTATATATATATATATATATATAATATATATATATATATATAAAGAGTGTGTGTGCACTGTGTTTAGTGCATAATCATGATTATGTAAATTCTTATAATTTTATGTACACTAGCACATTTATTGCTCCAGGTCTTATTTATCTCAACCTTATTAAATGGTTAAACCCTATTACCTTTCAGCAACTGAAAAAAAAAGGAGAAAAAAGAAATAGGCATTTATTTACTGAAATCTGTCACTTCTCAGCCATCGTCATTTCAGAGGGACATTCTGAGAACCCATTGTAAAGCGATGCAGAAAGTTTATTGTTGCATTCGACATCATTCTTCTGGTGCATCTTCGTTTCTGCCGTGACCTGACCATTATAAAACAACATCAGTTGCCCCTGACGGCGGGTCACAGTTCGGACCCAGGTCAAGGTCCTCGGTTTTGGCAGAACTGTGCTGCTGCTGCTGATGATGACCCATTGCTAGGTCACCTTTTCACTTCTGTCTTTCTTTTGTTTTTTTTTCCTTCATGCTGTCATTGTCTCTCACGTGATCTTTGATCTTCCATCATGTTGGGTAGGGAAGAGGCAGTCCTCCTCCTCCTCCTCCTCCTCCTCCTCCTCCTCCTCTATCAATCGGTGTATAAACATCTTTGTCTGTCTGATTGTAAAATGCTTTTGTTTGTCTGTGAGATTTTCTCAATTGTTGTGGGTCTGCTGTTGCTTTGCTTGTTTTGTTGTTGTTGTTGTTTATTAGTCTGCATTTCGCATTTCCATCTGCAGTTTCTTTAACCGAGTCAGATGCTTGTTCCGATGTTCTTCCTTTCATGTTTGGTATATAGGTCTGTATCAGCTTGCAAATAGAAATAAATTAATAATAATAAGATTTAACCAATCTGTTTAGCCGCCTCATTTTAGCGTAGAATTTGACTTGCCATTCTAGATTCTTAAACTAACATTATTTTGCAGGGATCTTTTGTGCGATAGTGTAGGTATATTTTTCATCGCAATAATATAAAGTCTTCAACTTTTTGTTTCGCCTTTCTACACATTTTCTGAGTTACGGTTATTTGTGCGCTTCCTTTAATTTCAATTAGCGTAGAGTTATAATAAAAAGAAATAAAATTTAAAACATGTAATCTGTACAATTCACCATATTGATATATGGTGAAATAAGATCATTATTGTAATAATATCAATGTTAAGGACATAGTAAGAAAATTGTATCCTTACCCAAATAAAATTGTGGATAACCACACTTTACATTACTCATACTAAAACTTAACTTTCGAAACTATTCCCTACCATGGTTATCTAGCTAACTGCCCTTACTCTTCTTTCATCCATCTTGCCTATCAGCAAAAAAAAAAAAAAAAAAAAAAAAAAAAAAAAAAAAAACAAAAAAAAAACAGATGCATGTTTTTCCACTGCAAGCATACCATTGCTTGTGCATATCATAGCAAGCATCCTCATTTCTGATTCTTCCTCATTGCATATAGAGCACTATTTTAAAAAATGCTTGTTCAGCGCATGCAAGCAACTACTATACTCTTGCATCTAGGTAAAGTCGAGTAGGTAGAGCACTTCCGTACTGCATAAAGATGCCTCATTTTCTACAAAAAAATACTTGTCACTGCCAGCGAAGCTACCCGTCATTTACATGACAGAAATAAATCTTCGGCTGCGAGGAAGCGAATCTCAGAGACCGTTTCCTCATTGTGGAGTGAAAATGTTCTCCATTCTCATGCAAACACATTCCTTAGATTTACGTATGGAGTCAGGTTTTGTTTTTGTTTATATTCCTCAGGAGAAATAGGTATTCATATAGTCTTTAACGAATATATAGCATCGTTAAGACAATTCGTTTCTCTAATAATAGAGACATAATTTGCTTTATATGCAAAGATGTGTGCATGCACTTCTGTATCTTGAAAATGTTTAAAAAAAATATAAGCATGTCAATGTAAAAAAAAAAACATATGCACTTCAATATTTTAAATAAAATGGATATGCACTTCTGTATCCTAAAAAATTTACAGGTGTTTGGAGGTGACGATGTGGTTACCCAATCTGCAACTTAGTGCTTTCAAAATGTTTCCTTAGTAGCAAGTAGCGATAGCAAAATCTAAATCACCCGTGACCCTACTCGGGTGATTTCTTCGTCTTCACCCTCAAGCGTTTGTTGGTCGTAATGACCTCGTTCTGTCATTTATCTGACGCTTTCGAAACGGGCGTATAATAATCTTTTATTTAATTCAGATATTCTTTGGTGACTATTCAAAGAGAAAGTCTTGTATATGTAATTATAGATATGTATGTACCGTAATGTGTGTTATTTACCAACCCGTCATCCATATTTGGGGGATAAGTTTGGTGAATTGATGATGGATGAGGCAATATTTTCTCATGGACACATTTATTAGCTTTACTTATCGGTGTAGAGCGCCTCAGCGGCGTGGTTGGTATAGTATTAGCGTCCCACCTCGGTGGTCCCTGAATAATCACTAGTTCCATGCAACGTAAAAGCACCACACAAACAAACAAACAAACTTATCGGTGTATATGTAGCTATTATGACGTACAATCTCTAGTTATTTCAAGTTTACATTAACAAAAAGCGGAAACAGAGTTCGTCGTTGCTTTTGAATATGTTTTCAGATCAGTGGAGCCTTTTCATATGTCCTGACACATAGTAAAAAAGATGTCTGATGTAAATTTTACTTCATCGAAGTTAATCTCGGACAAGAGGTTGATAAAAGAAGGGTTTGCTTCTATGAATTCGAATGGCGAACTGAGCTCAAAAGGATTTCCAGTTTCCTGTTTATAGATATTTTACGTCATATCTACTACCAGATACAAAGATAGATAAAGTTCATAATTATGCCCAGAAGAAAATGTTCCCTCATTCATCATTAATTTACCAAACTCATCCACCAAATATGAATGATTTGGTACAGTAATTAACATAGGTATTAGGGTACATAAGTATTCATAATTAAATATACAAGACTTTCTCTTTAAACACTGTCATCAATAAATATCTCAAGTAAATAGAAGATTATGATGGCCCCGTTTGCAGAGCGTCAGCGAAAGGAAAGAGTGATGTCACCTTCTATTGAAACTAGCGCCAGGTATACCGACTGTAAATCTCACTGCTATGTCGTAGACTATTCAGTCAAAGGTTTAGGGACCTCCCCGAATGAAGGAGCCACAGTTGTGGATGCACTTGGAATGCAGAATGGATTCTAGTTTTATCCCGACAGAAGCTAAGGAGGTCCTAGTCTTCAGTCGAGGTTGATCTTGTTGTTTAGAAAGGTGGTTCCACCCTAAAGACACTTGGATGGCCCAATGCAACTATGGCTGCCATCGATCTTTTTCAGGCAAAAGTTCTCAGCTTGCTGCTCGCTGTTTTTGGAAGAGGTATATTATTATATTTGATACTGCCGAGACAAGAAAGTTGCACACCTTGACCGTGAGCTAATATTAATTGTCATCATATATATATAATATATATATATATATATATATATATATTTATATATACATATATATGTATATATATATATATATATAGAATATATATGTATATATATACTATATATATATAGAATATATATATATATATATAGTATATATATATATATATATATATATATACATATATATATATATGTGTGTGTGTGTGTGTGTGTGCGTGTGTGTATGTAAGTATATAATTAATCACTTGTTGGCCGAGTCGGTAAATTCACTGAAGCCCTGATTTCTCCTCTGTCCGCTGGTTCGAATTCGCGAGAGGACGAAATTATCAAATGAAAAATTCTCCTTAGGTTAACATGTATGAAAATATATAAATTCCGAGGTAGAGCGAATTGGATATTAAAGGACATTTGTAGCTTAATGCATGTATATCAATCACGGTGTCGTGATCAAAATTCATATATATAATAAATATTTTTATTAAATATATTAAACTAGTCATATTTTTTAGTTTATATGCATTCTCGATAGGCATAAAATTTTACAACGCCCTTCAAGAATACAGTATTTTCTTGATTTAAACCCCAAGTAACTGCTTTTCAATCTCATTCATATATTTAGGCGTATCTTGTCCTTGTGCGTTAGCGACAAATATAAACCGACAATAAAACATGCGATAGGAAAGAGACATAAAAGCAAGAACGAAAAAAAATAAAAGAAGGCATATTAAAAGCAGTGAGAGCTGAGACAGAAGACACATTCCCCAACTCTTTCGTCACTCGCCCCGAAGACGGATTAGTTTTCCCTCGCATTGTCTGTCTCTCGCTGATAGATATTCATCGCTGGCTGAATAGGACCGCTCCAATCTCCCGCCATTTCTGCCGCGTCACCATTATTTACTTGCTATTGCCGCTGCCGTTCATTATCTCTCGGCTGTGCAATCCTTCTCATTTAAAACACCTTTAAGTACAGTCATGTTTGAGTTGTAAAGCGGCAAGAGGAAGCGTTTGATAGCTGAGCAAAGGTAAAGCTTCTTGCGAAGAGACGAGGAAATATTCAAGTGTCATAACCGATGAATTGTTCGCATTTAAACATTGTTTTGCAATGGTAGGTGTCGTATAGGTTACTCTGGATAATGGGGGTTGAACGCATGACACCTTGATTAGGAGCCATACTGGTACACAGTTTGATAGGAATTGATTTTCTTGCTTTTCTTTCATAACGAAGGATGAGGGCGCTTTATTTTATAGCTGGAGTAATTCTTGTTGAAGGAATGTGATGTTATAAATGAAAATTGAGATATTCACCAGCTACTTAGATCACTGATGTTGTCAAAAGTGAGTCCTATTGTTAGGATGCTGTCGATAACGTCACTGAAGTCCTGATTTCTCCTCTGCCCGCTGGGCGCTGGTTCGAACCCACGAGAGGACGGAATTATTATCAACTAAAAAATTCCCTTTCGGTTAACATATATGAAAATATATTAATTCCGAGGTAGAGCGAATTGGATATTAAAGGACATTTGTAGCTTAATGCATGTATGTGAATCACTGTGATGTGATAAAAATTCACACACACATATAATATATATATATATATATATATATATATATATATATATATATATATATATATATATGTATGTTTGTAAAATGTGTATGTGTGTTCGTGTATATTTACGCATAAGTATATATGTATGTATATACATATATTCATATGTATATACATACAGATTGTAATTTTTAACATATGGGCAGTCACGGAGAAAATAAGCATACCTGCCATAACCCTTGAGCAGTTTCGAGTTGTAAACGGAGACGCGCATGACAAAATGACAATTAGTGGCTTCCATGGGAAAATAAATACATTTTAGCAGAACGGAAGTCATCTTACGAAAGCACCATAAATCTCGGAGGTCTTGCCGTACCGTGCAAGATTTGTTGGTGTATTTATAGACACACTTATTTAGATAATTTATGATGAGAAAACTAGCAAGACTTACAGCGTGATAGACTGAGATATTTAAATCTGTTTATGTTCAGTTTAAAACAATCATAAATTTACGGCTTTTGGAGGCTTTTACTATGAAGCTAATAAATTTAAGGGTTTTGGAGGAATTTACTATGAAACCAATAAATTTAAAGATTTTGGAGGCTGTTACTATGTGTATACGATTTCGGCTTTAAAAATTGTATTGACTCTGCTACCAAAGTTTGGTTACTTATTTATTTGAGCAGAAACCTCTTTTGAGATAGCATGTTAGCTTAGAAGCCAATGGCTAACCACCTACTTATATTCTGCTACGAAAAATGTAACAGTTCGAACAAAAGAGGATTTTCATTACAAGCTCTATATGCCATATCGTAAATTTGCACTATTGGTTCTGATAGACCTGTATTGACGTCAGTACACTTAAATGCTCTACATTTCTACATTAACGATCTTAAATTTATCTGGATAAGAATTGCAGGATAAGAATTGCAGAGGTAGCAGATTCTGTTACTGATCTTTTTAGAGCATACGAATTCATTAACAGCAGATTTCGGCAAAATTTACATGTTTAATATTTGTCCATTTTACTGTATTGATCTTCGCTAACCTGTTTTTTCACATTTGCCAAAACAATGTTTTTATAGTTGTCTTTTTTTTTTTCCTTTGGGTCGAGGTTTCCGTAGAATATCATTTATTCAAATGACTTTTTGTCAATGGTTTCATTGAACGGGTTCTCGAAATGAACTATAATGAACGGCCGCGTGCGAATAAGATATCAATAAACCCGTTATCGGCATTTCTGTTGAGAGGTACGTTAACGTACCAGCGGAAGATGAGTTTACAATGTATGCTATCTACCAAATTCCTTTTGATGAGATGAAAATAGGATTGGAAGTTGAAGCTATTCGTCTATATTAATAAAACTTATAGATTATTTGTTTTCGTGTTTCCCGTATTCGTTTCCAGTGTGGGATTGCGGTTGCTTGAGTAGACTCGCTATAAATCAGGCAATCAGTCATGAGACTTTTTTTTTTGAGGTTTTGACGGGTGTACAGCCACCTTTCAAGAATGTATACATATATATATATATATATATATATATATGTATGTATGTATGTATGTATGTATGTATGTATGTATGTATGTATATACATACATATACAGACACCCGCACACACATATATGCATTATATATATATATATATATATATATATATATATATATATATATACATAATTTGCTGAAATTTATGATACAATACGCCACAACACCATATCTCATTCGCTCGTAAATTGCGAAGAGATTCTTTCACGAGTATTCAAATTTACTGTTGTTAGGCCTGATGATTCACTTCACTCTGACTATTTTTCCGTTGTACTTTTATTTTGCCAGTCACGTTCAAACGCAGAAGAAATATGAAACCAATTCTGGAAAGAAATATGGACTCATTTGAAGGTCTCTGTTGATGGTAAAGATGGGCTCTAAACGCGAAATTAGTTGTTTGTTAAACTGTCGAAAAAAAAAGCTTTTAGTAACATAACTAAAATAAAGGTTATGCTTGTAGTGAAAGTCTCATTGAGAACTGAAGGTCGGTCCAATTGAATATGGCAGATTAACGCGGAGAAATTAGCCGCGGGGAAATGTGAAAAGACGAAGAAAACACGCAGCGGAATTACATGTTCGTGATATACGCTCGCGTTAAACGCATCCATTATCGTTTTTGGAGAAGGATTCTCAGGACGGTTGTTCAGCGCCACGAAGTGAAGAAGTGAAAATCTTTATCGTTGGTAAATAGACGTCGAAGTAAAGAAATAAACAAGAGGAACCCCTTAGGGGGTAGTGCCGTCAGTGGACCTCATGCGGTGCACTGCAGTTATTACTTAAGGTTCTTTGCAGCGTGCCTTCGGCCCCTACCTGCAACCCCCCTTTTGTTCCTTTTACTGTACCTCCTTTCATATTCTCTTTCTTCCATCTTATTTTCCATCCTTTCTCAACAATTGTTTCATAGTGCAACTGCGAGGTTTTCCTCCTGTTACACCTTTCACACCTTTTACTGTCAATTTCCATTTCAGCGTTGAATGACCTCATAGGTCCCAGTGCTTGGCCTCTAATAATTTTTCTTTTCCTGTGCAATTTTCTTATTCCTGTGTCTTAATTTTGTATTTGCCATGATATTTTTTTATTTTACTCTGAAGTCTGTTTATCTGTTATAAAGATTTTCACTTTTTCACTTGGCGGCGCTCAGTAACCCTCTTGAGAATCCTTCTTCAAAAACGACAATAGTTGCCTTTAAAGCAAGCACGTCTGTCACAATCTCTAATGAGATCATATACAGAAGTCAATGACTTTTTTTAAAACACGAAGAAATGAAATGATAGTGTTTCTTTTTTTTGTATGCAACAGACAAGAGTGTTGTGACCTTCCTTTCTACATGTAGGTGCTTTGTGTTTAGTTAGCGTGTATATTCCGTCAAAAACAAAAACAAAAAAAACATAAGAACTAGAGTATATATACTGAATCTGATTTTACTACGAACAGGATTTGAATAGGGTTAGTTTCTAGGTAGACTGCTTTGAATAGGTTAAGTTTGAAGATTGTTACATCATAATCATAAGACATAATCGTAAGAGAGAGAGAGAGAGAGAGAGAGAGAGAGAGAGAGAGAGAGAGTGAATATACACACACGCACACACACACATACACATACACACACACACACACACACACACACACACACACACACATATATATATCTATATATATATATATATATATATATATATATATATATATATATATGATATATATATACTCTGAAATAGCAGCAGTATCCTGTTAGCTGCTCTGTCTCATAGTGATTTTAGATACGATCTTCAATGAGAGCCTAAAGAGGCAATAAATAAATGTCACTTCCTCCTTAGGTGGATTTTGAACCCAAACTGCTCCACGCATAGGTTGTTTCTTGATGAAAGTCTACCACCAAGAAAGAATTTATATCAGCTCGCACATACACAAACATGACGAGTTCAGGTATCTTTGTACCTAACGCCGAATTATTCCTATCTTGTGGCGACATTACAAAGTGTTTATATCGGTTTAGGTTGAAATGTGCCAAGTTAAAAGGGTACTTGACCCATTCAAGAAGTGTGTGGTAATAGCCATTTGCAACCTCATAAACGAAGGAAAGATTATTATACATAAAAAAATAAATCTCTGATCGGGTTTAAGGATAAACCAAGGGAATACGAAACGAAGTTGAAGATTACACATAATCTTCCTGAAAGAAAGTGAAAGTAAAATGGCGGAGGATGAATAGAAGAGAAGAAAAACTTAGACGAAATAGACGACCCTTCAGTCGTAAATGAATTTCCCCAGTGTTGATGAGACCACGCTACTTATCAATTAACTGAAATGACGACAGAACTTTTTTTTCTTTTGGTTTTTTGTTTATAAGTTCCTACGAAGGAGAAGAAAATGAGCATTCTTCGAAATTAAATGCTGAATCATAATCGTTCGTGTTGTGAAAGTTACGACTGCCAATATTGCCAATCGCCATTCCAGGTATCGAACTAAAAAAAAAAAAGCATAAAGGATATGAGAAGTCCGTGATATATCCACGGATGATGTGTGTCATTTAGATAGAAAATAGAGCAATAAATACTTGGGTCTTCTGCGCATTTACAACGTTTCCCTGTGAATGTTTGCTTACGTGCGCTTTCGTAAACTTTTCTGTGAGAGAGAGAGAGAGAGAGAGAGAGAGAGAGAGAGAGAGAGAGAGAGAGAGAGAGAGAGAGAGCGTTCTTATATACATCTTATGTTCGTAATTTGAAATTAGTATTTTTTCCTAAAAATCAAGATATATGGATAATTAGCTGCAAAGTATTTCATGAAAATCGAGATATCTAGTGCGACTGATAAATGGGAAGATTATTATTATTATTATTATTATTATTATTATTATTATTATTATTATTATTATTATTATTATTATTATTATTATTATTATTATTATTATTATTCGAAATGTACAGACAGTCATATGGAACAGGCTTAAAAATGCAGTAATGACCTACAACAAGGTAAATGACAAACAAAAGACATTGACATGAAACAACGCCGATGTAAGTCAGAACAACTACCTGAAGCAACAATGACGTGTTGTTCTAGTTTACGATACTGTCACCTTCCAAATGGGCTTAATGTTAGATCAGGTTAAGGATGCGGGGATTATCAACGTTTTCTTTTTTTCCTTTCTTTAATCTCAATAGGAAAACGATGGACATACGTTAAGGGGTCCAAGAACAACTTAGTATTACAATGAATACAATAAATACATTACGTCCTCAAGTTCGAGCATTAGATTCACAAAAAGTTCTAAGACATTTTGTCTCCTCTTCAATGAGAATAACATTCACCCTGAAGAGGAGAATTTATATCTCGAATATGTAAATTAGACACTAATCCTCGAACTCGTGGTTTCGTTTGTTTACAGGAGTAAAAAATATCCTCATGACAGGAATAATACCCACCCCCTCCCCCGACCACCTTCCCCTAAAAAAAAAAGGAAGTTTGAATTGGTTGTTAGATATTGTTGGACTTGGGACAGCACGGGCTCTTGTTCAGTGAACAGCTCGTCTGTGAAACATTATGGTGTTCTGTCACGGTAACTTTTACCGTCACAATTCAAATGGACAACTGGTGTAAATTTCGTCGAAATGGCCTTGGACATTGGACCGTTTGCCAATGGTTTACAGGTTTATAAGAATGGCTTACACGAATGTTCCTGAGGACGGTAGTTCCATAGAGCGGGGTGGGGGGTGGGTGGGGGGGTGGGTGGTGGGGGGTGTGTTGAATCCTAACTCTGATCCATTTTTAGGAAATGGAAACTACGAGCGGAAAAAATCTGTGATATTTTAGAATATGATTTATATGGATGCTGAATTATCACAATATTCATCTCCGGTGATAAGTGGAATCCCTAATAATTCATCTCTGAGAGTCTCCCTGAGAAGTCATTAGCTAGATAGACAGAATATAGGTTTAGGGCCGAAGTCCAAGCGCTGGGCCCTACGAGGTCATTCAGCACTGAAAGGAAAATTGATAGTAGGAAGATTTGAAAGGTGTGACAGGGGGAAAACCTCGCAGTTGCACTATGATTCAGTTGTCAGGAGAGGGTGGAAAGAAAGATGGAAGAAAGGACTGCAAGGAGTTAGGTGCCTCAGTGGCACGGTTGGTTTGGTCTAGGCCTGCCACCTCGGTGGCCGCAAGTTCGATTGTCGGGCATTCCATTGAGGGGTCAGAGATGTGTATTTCTGGTGATAGAAGTTCACTCTCGACGTGGTTCGGAAGTCACGTAAAGCCGTTGGTCCCGTTGCTGAATAACCACTGGTTCCATGCGACGTAAAAACACCATACAAACAAATAAACAAACAAACAAACTGAAAGGAGTTGCAGATAGGGGCCGGATGGAAGCTACAAAGATCTTAAGTAATGCCTACAGAGCACCGCATAAGGTGCACTGACGGCAATTCCCCTTACGGCGTCTACACTCTCAGAAGCTCAATAAATCAGAAAGGATGCGAAAAATATGACGGTGACGTAAGGTAATGAATGTTTATGGTTTACAAAAGCTGGAAATTTCTCATTTATAATGATAATTCTTTTGTCTCTCATTTTTTACTGTATTCCTTCGCCAAAACATCCGTCGGTTGTGGCGTTTGGGTCACCTGGCTGAAACCCGCGATGACCTCCTTTTCAAATGTGTCCAATTTTTCCTCTTACGAACCGTTTTTGACACACTAATGACGCCTAGACGTCCTTTTCTTCAGAAGGCTCTAAATCTTTTACAAATACTAAGTTTTTTGTTTTTATCTCTGCCTATCGACCTCCCTAAACAACCATCGAAGATAATTGTCGAATTATAGTGCAACTTATCAACGCCATCAATCAGAAAAACAACTTTGCTAAACATGTCATTATTTCACAAGAAGGCCCTCTTAAAAATGGCACCATTAGGCTGTAATTACGATAGGCATTCCAGCTACATCATCAAGGGTATTCAATAATAATTAACCCATTGTTTTTGGTATCATTCTGCTATTAATGATACCCGCCGATCATCAGGCGATAGATGGGACGTTGGGAGGTGGGGGGTTGGTTGAGGGCTGGGTGGGGGACGTGTGTAGGGGTAAGAGGAACGGAAAGGTCCCATTCAGATGGTCTTCAATAACAGTGTGAAAGTGTGAAGAGTTCTTGGGAATATTTAATTTAAAAAAGCTCTCTGGAAATTGATTATGTCTCGGTAACAGTTTAGTTCGGCTTGCGACTTTATTGAATATTTTTCCACAGTGCATCCTGTAAAATAATTTTTAGAATTCATTAGTATTGGACATGTTACTGAAAAAATAAAATATACTAGTCAAAAATATATTGATAATAATGAAGGATGGAATTATATGTCCTAAAGACCAAATAAATAAAGACTAATTTCCATGTGAAGAACAGAAATAACTGCCTTGGATAGAAGAGAGAAAATTAGATATAAATTCAGCTATCCTTGTAAAAAAAATCTCAAATATATCTTTCATGATTTGTCTTATGGTAAAAGAATTTATGCCCTTGAGACGAAAACAGACTTGTGCATAAAACCGTACCCGTCATACGCATGACGATAAACCTTGCCTCTGAAGAAGAAATGGATATTTTTGGGACGTTAATATACATAAGTGCAGGAAAATGCCATGCAACAGCGTAACCTTTGCGTTATTCTGTTCCTTGAAGAGAAGAAAAGTAAGTCGGGTGCGAGGTTACCTGACGAGGTATCAGAAGGCTCCTCTGGTACTGGATTGCTGTTTCGTTTCCCTCTGTTTGTTGCCATTTCGTGTTATTTCCCTGAGAAATGTTGATTGACAGAGGACTTCTTAACCAGGAGATCACGTCTACATTGCATCTAAACTAACAAGACGCGTGAGGAATTTAACAAGACGTGATCCGACCTCCAGCTTACTCGGAACACATGCAAGATTTTCCCCTTAAGCATAAGTTGTAAACAGGATATTCCTAACTTTTATCGTTAATTAAAACGTGCTAAAATCTATGGTCAAATAGAGCCTTGTTTCACCAACAAAAATTAAATACGCAATGTTTTATTAGATATAATTCTTCTGTGCTGTTTAACATGCACACTATTTATTGTTTACATTTTCATTATAATAAATAAATAATAAATATCCCGTCCTAAAATTCCTGTATCTTTAACTCAACGCTACACACTTTTTTTTTAGACCTTTTCAGGCTTTTCCACAGACCTCTCCTAACCCTCTACAACAACAACAACAACAACAACAGCAACAAAGTAGTTAGTAAGCTTACTCCCCTAGTAAGCAAAAATCTATTAATTAATTAGATATTAACTAATATTTTTTAGACAATTGTTTTTGATTCATCGCGTTACCGATTATCGTGGGTTCCGAGCCACGTCTAGTGCAGGAAGTAAGTTAGATATAATTTGCATATCATATATACCTCAACAATTAGATCATAAGTCCAACTAAACTCAAGCTATAAAATTTTTTTATACATTGCAGCTAAGCTGTCGGAGGCGGCTAGGTACAGAGAGAGAGAGAGAGAGAGAGAGAGAGAGAGAGAGAGAGAGAGAGAGAGAGAGAGAGATTGCTTATCCTGATTGCAAATTCGATAGATTAGGACAGATTTAGAACTCTCCTTCAAACGAAAAGTAGAATTCACGAGGTAAGTTTCATTCCTCAACCCAAGATGTATTATTATATTCGGGACCATCATTGTTATTATTGTTGTTGTTGTTGTTGTTGTTGTTGATGTCGTTTTCGTTGTTGTTAATGGAGCAGGGAGCAGAGACGATAAAAGATTTAATACATTACGGAGAACAATTTGTCAGTGTGTAACAATAATGAACGAGAAAGAGAGAGAAAGGGAAGGAGAAAGTGAGGCCATTTTTTTTTTTATTAATGTTCATTCAAGACCTCACTCAGTGTTTAGATAACTGCTGCTTTGTAGTAAACAACGAAATAGATAGATTATAAGCTTAGAAAGGCCACAGATAGATAAGGTATTAAATGCAAATGATGGATCAATTATCGGAAGAATTACAAAATTCGATTCTGTTTAGTGAATATTACAATCTTTCTATGGCACATTTTTGCAAAAAATAAAAATAAAATAATAAATTTAAAAAGGCAAATAATTAGATTAAAGAATTTCAAAAGTAATCAACAGCGATACAAAGTGAACGTTAAATTGAATAAATAGCAAATACTAAAGCCTTTTTATATTAAAAAAAAAAATTACAGATCTGTCACCACGACACTGAATCATACCTTCGCGAAATTGCTTCCATAGAGGAAAATCAAACTATTCTCACAAGCAAGGACAGTGGATCTCGTTGGATGGTAGGTGGGTGGGGTGGGGTTGTGTTGTTTGGGGGGGGGGAGGGGGGGGGGATATTTTCAGTTTCAGATGGAATCATTGCGAGACGAAATCTCAAGAACTGATTCGAGGTCGCGGAAGGAGACCGCATCATGCGAACGACAATTAAGCCTCGGTGGAATTGGATTAAAGGGTGAAGGCAAACACTCGAGATAATTCCTCTATGAGAGATTAATGGGACGGGAGGTTTTGGAAGACAATGCCTCACCTGGAAAAGGGTAAATATCTCTTTGAACGACTTCCTCCACTGCGAGAGAGAGCCAGGCAGATAGGTGGGGAGAAGGAGAGAGAGAGAGAGAGAGAGAGAGAGAGAGAGAGAGAGAGAAAATATGTATATGCATGTTAATGTATATCTATACTAACTATATACATATATATATAATATATATATATAATAGTAGAGGAGAGTATAAAAATGATATATATATAAGGTATATGTATATGAATATGTATGATGAATATGTAAAAACATTATATATATATGTATATATATAAATACATAAAACTACATACATAATTCTATATAATTATATATATATATATATATATTAATATATAATTATATTATAATAATAATACATATATAGAGAGAGAGAGAGAGAGAGGGAGAGAGAGAATGAGAGAGAGAGAGGGAGTCAGATAGGGGAGGTTGAATAGCGCAGGTCGTCGGCAGAAATCAGATTAACTTCTCGCTCTGCAAACACCCAAGGAAGCATCAATATACTTTAATTACTCACACGATGGGAATTATCGATGCTCTGGCAGCAACCTCCCAGCAACCATGACGGAGAAGTAAGCTGTATGTCAGGAAAGATTTATTGAAGATTTATTTGGTGCCTTTTGAAATTGCTGCTTGTGTGCTCGGGAATGGCGTGAGGGTTATACGTCACAGGGGACCCCGTAATGAGTACGAGGTCTTCATATGTGTCGTTCTCTCCAACATGGCTGGTATCAGGAAGCAGAAATGTTCATGCGAGTAAAGGGAACATGACACTATACATTAAAACTGGAAAAACAGAGAAAAAGGTTAATTAGAATAGGAAACAAAGGGACACGCAATTAAGCGGAAGGAAGTAAAATTCAAAGAAAATGTTTACCCTGATGCTAAAGATCTATCATTACGAGAACTTCGAGGTTTTCAGGTGATGAGAACGGCAGTTATATGGTATCAAGTTGTCATTATGCTTTGCATTATGCTCCCTCTTAGATAGGATTGCAAAATGGTCGCCAAGGCAGATGCGCTATTCAGTCCCGATTCCGGTAGGATGCAAAGTGCAAACATCCTTTTCCTTCAGAATTGCTTTAGGATTTAAAATCTTTTATAGATACCTGAGCCTGGATTGCAGATTGCTGAGGGACTGCGTAGCGTTGCATTCAGGATATCTACCGTAGTAGGATTGCAAAGAACAACGAATCACATTGTTATGATAGCTGAGGGACTGCGTATAGCGCTGTAGTCAGGAATTTAATATGACTACGTGATCTAGATGTTCTCTGTTGTTGTTTTTGATTGAGCTGGTCCTTAGTCAACACGGGCTCTTGCTCATAGAGCAGCTCGTAAAAATGTTCTCTTCAGTCGGAATTGCTACAGGACTGCAAAGCGTAATATTCGTAATTTCTGAGGATACGTTGAAATCATCTGTTACAGTTTGCAAGAAAGGCAGATTTTTTCTAACTTGTTGTCAATCTTGCATTTACTAATGCATGCAAGAAAATGTTAAATGCGTGTATCTTTCACATTAAACACATCAACAGACAATGTGGACATATCCATGATCTGAAGTAGGGATGTACTCTTGACCAATGTTTCTTGTCATTACTTTTTTTAAAAAATGTTTTTAATCAATATTTTGATTCAGTTTTATCTTTCAAAGAAAACTAGTATCTACTGTTATATGCATATAAGCCTCACTGACTACTTACAACTAATTTTTTAAGGGGGTAACAAAATTTTTTACCTAAGCAATAGACACTTCTTCTATAAACAAATAAAAAGCAAATTCTTTACATAAAACAAAGGTTTACGCCAGCAAGTAACTCTCTCTCTCTCTCTCTCTCTCTCTCTCTCTCTCTCTCTCTCTCTCTCTCTCTCTCTCTCTCTCTCTCTCTCTCTCTCTATTATTGAAAGCAAGCAATAAACCATAAGGCAGAGGACCTGAGTATAATTCACAAACAGTTAAGAGACATTGGCCATATTGAAGAGGAGACGGAACGTCGTGGAGATGCCTACAAATTAGACTCAGGTCCTCAATACTTGCCATCTTGCAGTCCTTATAGCCCCTAATAACACCTCATTAACGAAGATCAGGAATTGTTTGAGTGTTACCTACACCATTCTAAAACCATATTCTGCCGAGAAACCAAACGGGGAGCTGAGAGTAATTCGTCGTGGGTGAAAATTTTCGGAGAAAACAATCCGTCTCTCGATACTTTGATCGTAGGAAATGACCGCTTGTTTGCCAGTCGAGCAGAGCATTAGAAGGAAAACCACCAATTGGCGATGACTCCCAGGGAACAACTTTAACTTTCGCGATTGTTAAATTCTCGCTTCACGAAGGAATGTTGAATAATTCTATGACGCCAAGATCTTCCATTCTCTTCTTCTGGTTTCACATGAAAATGATTATTTATGACCGTCATCAGCTGAATTTATAAGGATGACAAAACATGCTAAGTTCCCGATTGACTGTGAATTGTTTAAAAAAATAAAGCTTTTATAGTAACGGGTGAAGAGGAGATCCCAATAATACCTTCTGTTGCTCAAGAGGGCAGAGAGGAAGACGTAAAAACCGTCATTACGAGATCGGAACACTAATTTGAGTTATCCAGAACATGTTTGAGTAACTAGGGAAGTGAGTGAGTGACAGCTTAATGAGCGCCGGGAGCGACTTATACAATGGAGGTTCTGTCGAGACAGAATATCTTCTCGTTCAGTCTTTTGACAAAGTCTCACACCCTTTATTTTGACACAAAAGGATCGAGTGCCAAGGTTGATATTCACTCTGCATTATTTCTCATCGCTGGATGGAAGCATGGATGTGCCTGAAAATCAATCATTTTAGGCTGCGTGTTGCAAGGTATTATACGCTAGCTATTAACTTTTCATTGGGCAAGAGCCCGTGCTGGTATATTCAACGTACAGACGCTAATGACTGTTAGTAAATGTCTTACTTTTAGAATTTTTTCTTGCAGGAGTTTATTTCGCGTACTGCTAGCATTTCAAGAAGCAAGAGCCCGTGTTAGCACGTGGACGACTTGATCAATAAAGGCAACTGTTTCGTATGTTGCTGAATTCTACTTAGACTTTCTTTTTATATTGTCTTTCTTGTCCTGTTTGTAGGCATGGAGATATAGTCGAGCCCATTTCAGTTAATCATCAATGACAGGTTATACAGGGCAAATGCTCGTTTAACTTTTGTATAGGTAATTTGTTCTCATTACAGTCGTTTTCCGTATTACGCAGTGTTATATCAGGGCAATATAACGTGAAAATTGAAAAGGGAACAGTGCTAAAAAAAATCATATTCGTTCCATAATTTGTATTGGGTAATAGAACATTTCATACTGATATTCATACTTTACACACACACACACCAACGTATGTGTGCGTTAATGTGCTTGAGTGAGGAATTACGCACTGCATCTCAACATGCAAAAATGTGAGGTCTTTTTTTTTTTTTTTTTTTTTAGTTGCAGTTTGCAACGGCCTAATTCGCACTCCCTGGCAGCTCCCTACACCGCTCTTCATTTGTTATTGGAGATACCTACCTTGTCGTTAGCTGCAACGCTAACAACATGTCGTACCTCACCCTCAAATTAGTAGGTAAGCGATCCATTGTTTTGGATTCCCCTGCAATTCCCAAAGGAAGCTGACATCAAAAGTTCCTTTATTTCTTGAGCATCGGTTGCGCTGTGTTCCCTCGGAGCGGTCGAAAGAGAATCGCTTCTGAGATTCTTTTGGGGGTCCTCTGAACCTTTTCATTAGATTATCGTTGTCGTACTTTGTCTTAAAGTCAGTATTATTACTGCCATTAACATTATCATGAATGAATACTTTTTTATTTTTATATTTCTGCAGCATCTGTGTTCATATTGCCGATTGATCGTTTTTTATCAGGTTATCTCATGTATCTAGATTGTGTATGTTATTTTCTGTACTATGTATATTCCATGTATATGTCCTTGAGCTGAAGTAAAATTTATTATTATTATTATTATATTATTATTATTATTATTATTATTATTATTATTATTATTATGAGCATCTCCTTAATCATCTTCACCATTACTTGGTTCTCGCCCAGAAAATATTTCTCCTTAGAATTGATACAGATTTTCCCTCCCTTTAAACAATCTTTCTTATTATTTTTGTTCTGAACTTGGAACATTCCCTACATTTAAACTATAGTAATTGGTGTTTAATCCTCCCTGATTCTTTGTTATAAATCTAAGACTTTTTCCTGACGTCATCTGTGACCTTTGCATTATAAATCAGGTCACGGAGACGACACCTGAGATTGCGCTGTGGTTAGAAATACCTGTAACTCAAAAAAGTGTTTTTGTTTTTTTTTGCTCCTAATTATGGGGTGATTTTCGTGCATCGTCATTACTTCCTTCCTTCCTTCCTGCAAAACAGATGAAAGACAGTTGCCTTTGAGGGGCGTCTTCTGAGACACAATGGGTACTGAGAGAGAGAGAGAGAGAGAGAGAGAGAGAGAGAGAGAGAGAGAGCAGTGCTTGTATACGCATATGTATACGTACGCATGAGTACGTAAACGCACAATTAATGTACCCTGAATCTAACGTACACACACGCATATAGATATACGCATATGCACACATACACGCATATATATATATACTATATTAATATAATTTGTAAAATGAACCAACGTTAAGGTTCCTTAAAACGGTATTGAAACCATATATATATATATATATATATCTATATATATATATATATATATATAATATATATATATCATCTATTATCATGTATAAATAATATGATATATATATATACATAATATATATTATATGTATTAGATATATATATATGATATATATGATGTATTATGATATATATATATATATATATATATATATATATAGTATATGTATTAATGAATATGTATATATATATATATATGTATTATATTATATGTATAATGAATATAATATATATATATATATATATATATATATATATATATATATATATCATATGTGTGTGAGCGTATTTATGTATCTATACTATATAATCTGTATGCTTAAACCGAACTGTGTACATCTGCAAACGATATATATTATATGCAAATTCATACACTAAAAACATGCGCATTCATCACCGCCAACGCCAATTAACTCAACAATTACTTTATTACCAAAATGGCGCAGTAATAGACGCTTAATGGAAAGCCTCGTGAAGCAAGAAATATAGTAATCAACTTTTGAAATGTCATTTTAAGCTCGACGGTTTTCGGTCATTATGTTAATTTCGGTTCCTCTTCCTTCTTGTCGCTGCATCTCATTTGCATAATGAGCTTTTAACCATCGTCGACGATTCTGAAAACAAAAGCGAAATAGAAGGGAAGTGAGGCTTCTGTTGGTATTCCCGTATGATTGAATCTTGGTCCGGATTTTGAACGGAAATTCCCTTTAGTCTTCTGGAGAAGGAAAATATTGAGATGGATTTGTCGGTCCTTCCGCACATTTTTCTGTCCGCAGTTTTTTTTGTCCGCACTCAGATCTCAAAAAACTACTGAGCTCCGTAGGGAGGTAGTGCAGTCAGTGCACCTCATTCGGTGCAATGTAGGCATTACTTAAGGTTCTTTACAGCTGCAACTACTTTCATTCCTTTTACTGTACCTCCGTTCATATTCTCTTTTTTCTATCTTACTGTCCACCCTCGCCGAACAATTGTTTCATAGTGCAACTGCTTTGAGGTTTTCCACCTGTAAAATCTTTCAAACATTTTACTGTCAATTTCCGTTTCAGCTCTGAATGACCTTAATTGCCCCAGTGCTTGGCATAATGCTAAAAATCTATATAAAACAAAATCAAATAAAAACAAACTACTGAGGCTAAAGGGCTGCAAATTGGTATGTTGATCATCCACCTTCCAATCATCAAACATATCAAATTGCAGCCCTCTAGCCTGAGTAGTTTTTATTCTTTTTTATCCAAGGTTAAATTTAGCCATGATCGTGCGTCTGGCAACGCTATAAGACAGGCCACCACTGATTATTTTCACGGAATTTGTTACTATTTTTTTTACTATAGTCGTAATTATAACAATAACAGCAATACCTGTAGTAGAAATTGAAATGATATTGATGTTGAGAAAGAATGCATGTGACAAAGTTCCGAACAATACTCCATTTGCAATGGCATTTCCTCTTACTAGAAACAGACGCTCGTATATATGCATAATTTGAGATTGGCAGTTGTAAAGGAAATGAGGGATTTTGGCTAATAGCCTCTTAAGCTCTGCTTGGAAGAGGACTTACGCTTGCAGCAAGCAGCGCTGGAAGAAGAACGAGGTCGCGATATTAATTCTGAGAAATATCGTGAAAAAATGTATTATAAGGCTTTCATGTTTTCCTGCATTTAGGATGGTGAGGTTAATGCGTTGCCAGCCGCTGGTGTTATTTTGATAAATAGTTATTTCGAGTGGAACGATGGGATGAAGTGTAAGCAGTCTGGAAAAATATGTCATAACTGCCAGATTTTTTTTTTGATGGGTGTGAGTAACATGTGTCGTGTAATTTATTTTTTTGTCACATGATTTTCGACTGGATAAGGTTCGTTGTTACTAGTGAATTTTACAGACTTTCAGAATTTTATATATCTATCTATCTATCTATCTATCTATCTATCTATCTATCTATCTCTATATATATATATATAATATATATATATATATATATATATATATATATATATATATATATATATATACAAACAGTTCTGAAAGACTATAAATTCACTAGTGACAACGCACCTTATCAAATCGAAAATCACGCGACAAAAGAAAAAAAAAAATTACGACAAGTGTTACTGGCATCCGTCAAAAAACTGGTAACTCTCAGACCTTCTTGGGAAGTAGGAAACCAGCGACTAATGGAATGCCATTAGAATCCCAAGTAAGAAACGGACTCCTTATCACGAATTTGGATTCAAAGTAACTCCGGGATAGAGAGGGAAGGATGAAGTGGGGGAAGGGAGGGGAAAGGTGGGAGTGAGTTGGGCACGAATAAAGAACATAGCTGCGGTTACGTCTTCGTGATTGGAAATCGCCTGTGTCTGCTGTCAATGAATGAGCAATTCTCACGTTATTCACTTTATTCATGGAGGGGGGGGGGGGGGTGATGGTGAGGGGTGGGGGCCGGCTGACACGTTTTATTCTTTTGCTCGTAGGTCTTCCTTTTTCTCGTCTTCGTAACAATGAGACTATAAAAATGTTTTGTCACCGGGACCGAAAGTGTTGCTTGGGCTTTATTGAAATTCATTTGAATCAGAAACATGGCGTACATTTTTTTTTTGTCTTTACGCGTTGTGCAAAGACATTTAATAGTTCAGATTATGAATGACTGTTTCCCTGATTTTCTACTATTTTTTTTTGTCTGAATGGTTTGTTTAATAATTTTCCATTGGGGGCCACAAGTGATTAAAGCTTTAATTGCCAATTAAAAAAAAGTGTTGATCATGATCTCTTTGCAACTATTTTGCAGCCAACCATGTATTTCACCAATGACGTACATACGTTTGTGAGTCTGTTGAATGAATGAATACTAGATAACGTACCCTGAAGTATGATCATGTGACTACACTTTGTGGTTTTCTCCTTGAAGATGGAGTGAGCGCAAAGGGGTTTCTTGTGGCCTTCCTTTCAGTACCTCATCTAACCCCCCCCCCCTCAACCCCCCCCCCCCTCAACCCTCCCCCCTACAACTTATCCAGGCCTCACCAATCCCCATCCCTTGGCTAAGCGTTCAAACGCAAACCATTCTTACGCAAGATAATCAAATCAGTCAATGGCACGACCAACCTGATAGGACATATGTCCCACAATCCAAAAATTATGGTAATGAGACTATCTCTTTGTGCGGGCTTGTTCTGCCTTCCACTAATTCACATGGAATACGCGTATGTTTTTTTTCTTTTGAACCCACCTGATCATGAAAGGAAAAGTAAAAATTCAAGCTCTTCATTGAGGTTTTATTGTAAATCTTTTTATGCGATTAGGGTCATCCCCGGCCACTGGTTGCGTTTCCGACAGCACCTCACGCATTGGCTATTGTCAAAAGAAGTCGACAATAGCGAACGAGGCTCGTAGCTATCTCGCAAGAGAGGGAGCTTCTTCTTGGCACTCTCTTTTGCAGTTCTTCCCTCACCTGTCATAAGAAAAAAAAAAAAAAAAAAAAAAACAAAAAAAAAAAAAAAAAAAACGGGGGAGGGGGGCGCTGCGGGGGGGGGATGTATACTTAACGGCATTTTAATTACCTGTGAGAGTCAAAGGTGCATATTTGGCATACAGTTGTTACCGTTTCTTGCGTTTGCAGTCGAAAAGAGTCGTTGCATGGGAGGAGAGATATACTTTCAAATTTGGCTGGAAATGAATGAATGAATGAGTGGATTGGATTAGATTTAATTAGACCGAAAAGAGCGTATAGCTAATTAAGTATGGTTTAATTTTCCTTCGGGAGTTTATGAAGAATTGACATGAATGATGGCAATATTTATTAAAGAAATTAGCAAAAATGAGAAAACCCTGAAAATATGTCTTATAGGTTTAAGACCTTGGAAGTTATTTGAATTTTAATTGGTGGTATAAGATAATTTTTAAAATATTATATTCAATTTCATTTGAGTAACGTCACATATACTTTTCACATAAGGTAAAAATAATCCTTGCCTAAATAACACCAGTGAAAAGCTCATATAGAAACTTTTTAAATTTTTTTTTTTACACCTCATTTTTCAACTTGCAAGACAAATGCACAGCTCCTTTTCTATGAAGTAAATGTGATCAGGTATTTTACTGTCCGTGCAGTTTACAAGAAACTTGATGATTTTTTTCCAAATTTTTCTCCCTCCTGTCAAAGTCCATCCAAGCTTGAACGAGCTGATTGCCGCTATTATAGTGGCAATGTTTTCATAGTCTCATGAAATGAAACCGAAGTGTTTTGTCTTTATAAAAAGAATGATAAATTTTTTTGGACTAATTATGAAGGTCTTCGTGCTACTAATTCCGATTTTTTGAAAAATATTTTATTTTCTACAACTTACACAAATAGTCATGAGATGATCTGGCCAATGGATTTCTTAAGAGAATATTCATTTTTTCTTCAAGAGAGGTTCGTATTGTGAACTGGAAGGCTAACACCATTTGAAAACAACCTTACAAAATTTTTTTTATATGTATATATACATATGAATGTGACTTATTGTAATCTAAATTTATACTATGAAGGTAAAAGGCCATAAAAACACTATATATTATTATATATATATTATATATATATATATAATTATATATATATATAGATATATATATATATATATATACTATACGGTACAACCATTTACTTCGAGTAGCAAATACGTCTGTACTTCCTGATCGGGAATAGAGACATGATGGTATTCGAAATATATGGTGGCAATGAAGATGTGGTGTTTTTATGGGTCTTTGTAGTATCTTATATATATAGCTATATATATGTGTGTGTATATATATAATATATATATTATCTTATATATATATTTATATATATATATATATATTATATATATATATATCACCACATCACCAGAAAGGAAAGGCAAATTACCAAAATAGGTATACTGGTAAAAGAACAGCCCGAATCCACTTCCCCCACCCCCCATACCGACGAAGATTGTCGCAACCTCCGTAAATTCAAAATTAATCTCCTACGGCTTTTGCTGTCTGATTGGGACACAAGCCGAACTCTTTCCTCTATTTTTTTTCTCTCTCCAGAGAACGTTTTCTCGGCATTTGAGTGATTGCGTCTTCGGAAACTACCTTCCCTCCTTTTTTTTTTTTTTTTTTTTTTTTTTTAACTCGGCCGTAAATAGCTTGGTAAAACTGATAAAGGCATTTTGTCATCGTCACCTTCGCATTCATGGGAATGCGTCTGAGTGAATGGTTTTCGGTCATTTGGGGGAAGGTCTCGTTCTCCCTCGGGATCTGTGTTGGGTGGCCTTTGGTTGAAGACGAATGGGTTGTATCAGTTTATCTTTTTTTTTCCTTTTTCCTTTTTTTTAAAGTGTGAATGGTCGTCCTAGCTTGATCGTCGTATGCGCCACAAAAGGTAGATTGATAGCTTTTTTGTTATTTCTCTTCTCTTTCTTCTTGTTAATTGATTTTGTTTATTATACAGGGTGTCCATAAAGTCCCAGTGCCATTACAAGCAATAAATACTTGTAATGGCACTGGGACTTTATGGACACCCTGCACTTGGCGTTTCTTTTTAAATGTAAGATTATTGATGATACTTTATGTGGAGTTTGGTGAAGGTTACTACCTTTAATTATATTTAACATTATTATCTGCAAGTGATTTCCGTAATGAACCGTACACTCGTTGTACTACAGGAACACAAGCGCTCATCTCCTCATTCTAACTCTGAACTTAAAGAATAAACAGTAAGGGGAGGAAATTGAAAAAAATACATAAGTATTGTTTTTATGTTGATGCATCCATATTCGTGCACAGAAATTTCATATTTTTTCGGAAGAGTGAAAATGCAGTGTCAAATACTTCCTGAAAATAGAACATGAATTATTCACGAAAGCTCTCTGAGAGGAATAATCTAGTAAGGAAACAGAAAAAGCATCCTGCATTATTTACTTTATTTGGAAAGTGGGCATAAGATTTCTGTTTTATCAAGATATAGAGTAAGTCGGTCTGTTGATATTATTTCGAAAGTAGGAGCAACAAAAGAATGTATGCATATGTATATGCATATGTATACACACACACACACACACACACACACACACACACACACATATATATATATATTATATATATATATATATATATATATATATATATATATATATATTTATTTCATCATGACCTGAAACGGAGATATTTTAAGAAACTCCGAAGCGTCCCTGGAGGCTTTCTGAAGATCCTCGCTCGCTATTTTCAAGCTTTGGCAACTATTTGGGATTTATTTTTATTTTTTATTCATTTTTAGCGAAAGGCAGCGCTTACCAGAGAGCCGCGATGCCTCTAAGGATGTCAATCACGGTGATTTGATGGGGCTTCTCGGACAATCACTGGCATTAACATTTCGCTGCGGGCTGGGTTGTACTCCTCGCCTTAAGGAATCTCCTTGTTTGTAAGCGTCGTTTCCCCATAACAACAACAACAACAACAACGAGAGCAACAGGACTAAAAACAACTAGGCTCTCTTTTTGTTCGATCGACGACGAGCGAGAGACGTAAAGTGAATGTTATATTTTCGGAGCCTTAAGGAACATAAGCGACGTCCTTGAGAGGTGACCAAATATCTAGATTTAGTCCGCTGAAGCCAGAGTATTTCTCTTTTTTAACTAATCTCAGATTATCAACTTATTGCTTCCTGACATGCTTGCCCATTTTCCCCCCGTTTTCTTATAATCTAGACGAAGGAGTGACAGAAAATCT
>NC_061087.1:14595440-14620440 GCF_015104395.2 Macrobrachium nipponense
AAACTAGTCTATCAAAAGCGGCCGTTTCCTAAATGACAGTTACCAAGATATTATCATTTTAGTGATTCCCAGCACTTGAAGATTTTAAAGCCTTTTCTAATAAACGCAAAGAAGGATCAAGCATGATACTTATTGGTCGAATCTCAGTGAGATTATCACAGAAAATTGTAGTTTTCGCAATATAAAAATGAGGAGACACCGGAACTGTGGCATATTCTTTATTTTTCTAGAACTTCATTATTGGTTAATAGCGGAATGCGGAGACTTTAACTGCTTTATTAAGAGAAAGGGCTCTTTGACTAGGAACTTCACCTGTCACATGTAATAAATATCATGCATAGCCTGATCCATACCTTGCGTAACCGCTAAGACTATGAGAACGTGACAGTAAACTTAGAAATACGAGTCCACTTGTCCAATAAAAAATAGACATAACCTAACCAGAACATGTAAAACGTTTCGTAAGAGTTCGATACATCTTTCCCATTTGCCTGTCACGGAGAACTTTATAAGGAAGGGACGCCATGTCAGTCGCC
The DNA here is from genome assembly GCF_015104395.2 of Macrobrachium nipponense. Classification (NCBI taxonomy): domain Eukaryota; kingdom Metazoa; phylum Arthropoda; class Malacostraca; order Decapoda; family Palaemonidae; genus Macrobrachium; species Macrobrachium nipponense. The sequence goes on from NC_061087.1 coordinate 14,595,977, forward strand.
GTCAAGATCCTCCTCCGAGTAGCGTTTTCGAGTTACGATTCCCTTCTGCGTGAATGCGTCCCTGGTTTTGGGTCTTCTTAATTGCATTTCCCGTCAGACCTGCGTCGATCAACCGCAAACGTATCCTGTAGTTAACATGGGAAAATGAATGAGAGAGAGAGAGAGAGAGAGATCCTGAGATACTGAAGAGGAGAGTAGATAATTAAATATATATCTAGAGAGAGAGAGAGAGAGAGAGAGAGAGCTTTAAGCAGCAGAAAAGGAAGTAAATAGAATGAGAACATGCAGTAAAATGTTATAAAAAACTTTCGGAATTTCAGTTGCTAAAAAAAAAAAAAAAAAAAAAATCGGGGCACCTGAATAAAATTCCACCAGAATATCTATAAAAAAAAAAAAAAAAAAAAAAAAAAAAAACACGATCCACAGACCAGGTAAACATAGTCATGAAAAAACTCCCAGAAAATCACGAATGATAAGTTTTAGCGAAATGGGACGGCACCGAAAAACTTCCGACAAGCACCGGGATGCTTTTTTTTCTCTCTTTCATTTCGTACTTTAAATTGCACGTCTACCGTCGTGTAGAACTTGTTGGAATAATAGTAGCGTGGGATGGATTGTGACTTCTTTCTTTTTTATCTTATTTTCTGCAAGTGAAGGTCTCAAGCACTTATCACTTTTTAATTTGGTCTCTCTCTCTCTCTCTCTCTCTCTCTCTCTCTCTCTCTCTCTCTCTCTCTCTTCTCGTTTCAATTCCTACGTCAATTTTTTTCCGTGTCTTTCCCTTGCATCAACATTCCCACATTGCATCATATTCAGTTGTTTTTTCTCTCTCTCTCTCTCTCTCTCTCTCTCTCTCGTTCATAGAAACCTACTCAAGCATGAACCATAAAGTATTGGTGTGCATTTATGCAGGCCCATACATATGCATGTAAATATACATAATATTCTTTCTCTCCCATAACGTGACATTTTCTCGTGACATTGCATACGGAGAGGCCGCCTTAGGACATAAGCTAATAAGAATAACGGCGCCATTATTAGCCATCAACGGCCCGTAACCGTCTCTTAGTTTTTTTTTTTGGGGGGGGGGGAAGAGTACTTAGTGGTAAGGTCTGACACTTTATCATTATCTTTTTACGAAATGCTTATTTTCACTTAATTTTGTCTTGCAATTATTTAAATCTTATCTTTTTGCTTTCTCTCTCTCTCTCTCTCCTACACACATATAACGCTAAAGAATAACACTAACTCTGTCATAGTTTACGTGAATTATATTTTTTTTATTTGGTACTTCTCATGTAGGTGTATACGTGTATATATAAATAGATACATATACATATATATATATATATATATATATATACGTATATATATATATATATATATATATATATAAATATATATATATAGAGAGAGAGTATATAATAAATATAATGAATGTGATTTTATTATTATTATCATTATTATTGTGATTATCAGCATCACTGGACTTATGCGAAGTAGTAATGAATGGTAGTCCAGTAATGATAATAATAATAATAATAATACTTAGGTACCCATACATTATACTGTACTCATCATATACACATTATATATAAATATATATATATATGTATATATATATGATTATATTCATATATATACATATATATATATATATATGTATATATATATATATATAATATATATATATCATATATATATGGAATTTAATTTATAACTTCATTGTTTCCGATATAATTGACATTACTCCAGAAGGAATGTCCATTGCGTTCGAGAGTTAGTATAAAGTATGATAATGGAATCAGTTCTGACATTCTATGGAATTCTGTCATACTTTCCTAATTTTTTTTTTTAAATGAGCAGCAGTTTATGCCCATTCCTTCTCTAAAAAAAGGCCTCCGTGACCACAGCTGTCGTAACACCTGTTTGTAGAATTCATTCAAGCAGTCATCCCTATCAGACCTGAGCTAGGCAAGGATATTTGAATGTCCTTTCCGTCGGCCTTCTGGTAGAAACTGATGGGTACAGCCGCTAGTTAAGTGAGACAAAATGCATTCACAAATAAACCACTAATATGAATTCAAGATTATTTAAACCCTCTAGATGAGACAGATACCAAATGCGTCCTATTCTGATGTAACCTTCACGGCATTTTTTCGATTCATGAAGAACATATGATGTAATCTACTCTGAAGTCCCCATCATAACGATATAATATGCTCATTTAGAATTGCATTAACCCTTGAGCTAAAGTATTTATTGATGAATAAATCATCAGTCAAGATAAGATACCCATTAATAAATAAACCCTTTAGTGAAAGATTAACATAATATGGTCCTTATCATGACATTTTTGACATTTACCTCGAGGTGCAAGTAAGTAATATGGTCGATTCGTAACTCTGCCATCTTTTTGGGATTTTCCCCAGGTGCAAGTAGGTAATATGGTCGATTCCTAACTCCCTGTCGGTATTTTTGACATTTTCCCCAGGTGCAAGTAGGCAATATGGTCGATTCTTAATTAACGTCGTCATCTTTTTGACATTTTCCCCGAGGTGCAAGTAAGTAATGTGGTCGATTCCTAACTCCCTGTCAGGAGTAGTTGATATGGTCGATTCTTAACTCCCTATCAGGAGTAGTTGATATGGTCGATTCTTAACTCCCTATCAGGAGTAGTTGATATGGTCGATTCTTAACTCCCTATCAGGAGTAGTTGATATGGTCGATTCTTAACTCCCTATCGGAGTAGTTGATATGGTCGATTCTTAAAACCCCTCTATTAACTTTCCCTATCCCGGAGTATTGATATGGTCATTCTTAACTCCCTATCAGAGTAGTTTGATATGGTCGAAGTTCTTAACTCCCTAATCAGGAGTGAGTTTGATATGGTCGATTCGTTAAACTCCCTATCGGGAGTGTTGATATGGTCGATTCCTAACTCCTCTACACGTAGTTATAATGGTCCGATTCTTACTCCCGTCATGATTAGTTGATATGGTCGATTCTTAACTCCCTATCATCTTTTTGACATTTTCCCCGAGGTACAAGTAGGTAATATGGTCGATTCTTAGCTCCCCATTTTGCAGTTTTTGACATTTTTTCCCGAGGCACAAGACCGAATGCAGCGCCGTTCCAGCAAAAAGAGGAGCAGTTGCCATCTGCTCATCAGCCGCACGAGGTGTAATAATGGGTCCCTTTTTACGACAGTCCCCATGAGAATACAGAGTGTCATGGGCGTTTTAATGGGTGTTGTGAAGCCAGAAACCGAACCATTAGCTTCCTTTGTCAAACCACCAATCACTCCTCCTTGACATCCCGCTAACAATGATTTGGACTGGAGGAAAAACGCCGGGGGGATCTTGCGACGTCGTGTAATCCGAGTGTGATTGTCGTCTTTGTTGTGGCGGATCGTCGTCTTCTTTTTACTTGTTTCGTTTCGTTTCGTTTCTCCGTCTTTTTGCTTCGGCTGTTTTTATGGGCTGGGTACCGAGCGAGGGCAGCCGTATCTGATAAGAGAATGGGAGGTCGCCCGACTGACTCTCTTTAATCATTATCATGAGATGATGACGCCGCTTCTTGCATGGTGACGTTTGCTACTCACAGCCCCAGGGAGGCCGACATTGTTCTCTGGGTGTGCTTCTGTGAAGACCAGCCATTAGGATTAAAAAATACTGAAAATATAAGTAAAAATAAGTAAATAAAAAAAACAATGGCCGTATGTATCATCAGACCTAATGAATGAAAGTACGATAAATAAATATAAAAAATACTGAAAATAGGGGAGTAAAAATAAAAAAAAAATAACTGACTGTATATACCATCAGGCCAAAGAACAAAACTTAGATAAACAAATGCTCAAAAAAAAAGACGAAAATAGGAGTAAAAATATAATAAGAACAATGACTGCATAACCATCAGGCCCAAAAACTAAAGCACTGTAAACAAATAAATAAATAAAAAATTACTGAAAATAGGAGTAAAATTAAATAAATAAAAAAACAATGCCTCCTTATACCAATAAGCCAATGAACAAGAGTACGATAAATAAATAAACAAATTCACTCAGTGACTTCTTAAGCTGTTGCTAATTCCTTGTAGTGGCGGTTTTCTTCTGTGGTTATGATTTTATTTTTTTCTTTACGTAGTATATCTGCAATAGTATTTTTCCATGCTTTTAGAAATTTATTTCGAGTAAATGTTATTGCTCAGAATAATCCAAAGCATTTGAAATTTTCTTTTTCTATCTGTTTTAGTATACGTCAAATCGAGCAGAAGGCATTATTTCTCAAATAAAAATAGCCAGCTGATATTGTCTCAATGTTATACAAAACAGCTCTATTTGAAAAAAAGGACCTCTTGATTTTTCCCAGGATTTATTTGAGGCATTCATGATGCATTATACAAGCAGATGCATTTTCTCTTTTATTTTCTTTTTTTTTTACTTTAGACCCGTGTTCCTTAAAATTTTCTTGTTCATTTCTATTCTATCCCTGAGGATGTCGTGCAATTAAAACTTCAAAAATTAAAGCTAGGATGCAATGCATTACTACTCTTATACTATTCTCCTTGCATTGTAATATTTTTCACCTGCTTTTTAATTTTTTTATTATTCTCTTTTCTAATAAGTGAGGTCTCTTCTTTCTGTATTTCCCTTTACATCTTCGTACTTCATCCTAATGAACGCCATATTATTTGGAAGCTTGAATCTCAAATCAGTGGCCCTTGTGCCCATATGATGAATAGGTTTCAATCTTTTGAATAATAATAATAATAATAATAATAATAATAATAATAATAATAATAATAATAATAATAATAATAATAATAATAATAATAATAATACTCATATCTTTTTATATTGATTTGGAGTCAAGTTCAGTGGTCTGGTAAAACTAAGATACACTTGACTTCCTGAAGTTTCATCTCAGTAGTTTGTGCCTTAAACGTTGAATGACCAAACCTACTAAGATCTCCATTTCAGAACCAGTCTAAGAGACCTTTAAAATCCTCCATTTTTGTTCATCCTTGAGGTGTGTGAAGTATATAGCTTTCTTTATTGATTAGATTATCAAGTTTTTAATTTTTCTTTCGAACACAGACTATTTTTTCCCAGCTGTATTTTTTAAGCATTTGTATGCATGTGCCGATATATAAGTTTATGCGTATAGTCGTAATGCGCACAGCATACACACACACACACACACACACACACACACACACGCACACATCCTTCTTTCCTGCAATTTTAGCATTGGTTATTGTTCTTGTAGTACGATGGAGCAGCTAAGTTGAACTTTAGACTAATTGAAAGCAAACAATGTTCTCCGGTGATCGATTCGCCTCTGTTCTTTGTAAAAGCCCCAAATTGGAATAGATGAGAGAGAGAGAGAGAGAGAGAGAGAGAGAGAGAAGAGAGAGAGAGAGAGATGGTTTATAGTGAACATGTCTCATCGAAAACATCCAGTTCGAAAACATATTCATTGATCAGACCGTCCAGCTCCGAACATATCTCATCGGAACCATCCAATTCTGCAACAGATTTTCAGAGAGAGAGACAGAGAGAGAGAGAGAGAGAGAGAGAAGAGAGAGGATAGAGAGAGAGAGAGAGAAGTGGTAGGGGGAGGGTGTTGAAGGGGGAGAATGGAGAAATAGGCTCCTCTCACGTCGTCTTGATGGAATGCTGAAGATGAATGCAAACCTTCTTTTGTTTTGTCCTCGACCCATTTCTCGCTCGAAGGGAGAGAGAGAGAGAGAGAGAGAGAGAGAGAGAGAGAGAGAGCTTATTTCCTCTTGGTGTTATTTTGCAATGATTTCCTCCGCAAATGTCCTTAGTAACGCCACGTGCGTTCAAATGGGTCACACGTGTATAGCGCGACTGCTCAAGAAGTGTTGATGCCTTCTTAACGAGCGCTTTCGGGGTAGTTAGAACTAAGCACATTTACGCGCACGCAACAGGCCTATTAGATAGTTTGCAGTTCAATTTAAGTAATGGCACAGATGTGCAGGCATCTGTCGTCTATGGAGATGCATAGAAGGTAGGTTTTAAGATATAACTAGAAAGTTCTGCTAAAACGAAAAATAGTACTTGAATTAAGAAGTGTCGTTTTAAGAATTGAAGCGATATAACGTAGAAAGAAGAAAATAATTAAATTCAGTACTATTCCTTATAAAATCTTATTAAGTTTATCATTCTCCAAGGTCTTACAGAAACTATACAGCATGATTGACATTTGAAGGCATCGACGCGCATATCGACAATACTTCGACTTTCGACTTTTGAAAGGTTCATGAGAGGTCTATCAAAGTCAAAATAACTAAAGCAAGAGGAAGTCGTCTTTCTACTTTAATTCTTCTGTATTCTGAAACAGAATTGTGATTCGTGTTTAAGAAAAGAAATACTTTGGCGATTATACTCATCGTAACTTTCGCTTTGAGGTTTGGCAGATCTAACTTTTTTATATATATTATTCTCTCCTTGTTTTCCTTGAAGTCCTGCTTTAGATATTAAATTTCCCGTTCCGTCGGAGAATATAAGTAATACTAGTTACTAAACCTTCGTGTTTGTTTCCAGAAATCTCTGTCACCACTTAGGTCACAGTGACACTGAAAAACTGCCTGATGGTCATATGCGTAGGAACTTTCTTCATGTTTCCGAGTTTATTCATTCCAAAAGCTTTATTTTACAAAATTTGATTTCTTCTGACCTAGGCTGAAAAAGGGTATTGAGCTACTTTGCGTCTCAATGGGCTTTGTTCTTTAAAAAAAGAAAGAAAAAAAAGGAATATCAAAGTCCATTATACAAAAAAAAAAAAATAAATAAATAAAAATAAAAGGGTCTATCAACATCATGGTAATAAAGGAAGCGTTCTTTTATCAAGATAAATAATTCAGACTGTTTTTACGCTATATGTCTACTACTTTCTACTTTTTTTTCGTCACTTGTACTGTCTCTTAAAAAAAAAGAAATGTTTATAGCCATAGCAATTTATTCCTGTTTTTTTAAAGTCATGCATTGCCTCATTAGTTATGACTCCAGAATAAAACCGAGACCAGTTTCTCCAAATGGTAAACATTCGACAAGGAAAAATTCTTTGGATTTCTTTAAGCAACTGTTATTCCGTCAGTTTCACTTTTTTTCTCAAATGCTGTGCTTTTGAGCGTGTACTGTTTTTTTATTTATTTATTCATTTTAAATGATTTCCGTTGCTGTTTCATAATCTGTTTATCTAAACAGATTTATACATATTCACTTACTGACATCGAAGATGTTATCCCATACAATACTACAAGGACTTTAGCATTGATTAATACTAAACTAAACTTACATAATCTGTTTTAGATCGCTTCAAAATATCCAGCAAAGGATACTATAAACCTACCTCTTTCAGAAGCATTCCAGAATTTGAGCATCTTCCATGTACGTGCCCCTGTTCCAAGAGACACCAAAAAAAAAAAAAAAAAAAAAAAAAAAAAAGTCGTGCGTAAACGAAACCACGAAGAGATAGCGCCAACACCTTTACGCAACTGGAAATAATCATCGTCTCGCATTCCGACACTCACACAAATCTCCTCCGGGAAGTCAAGAGAGAATTACAAGTCTCCCAAGACGAGGAGGTCCTTTTAATATCGGTGATGCTCTCGGAACAATCAACGGCGAAAATAACAGTTATAACAACGGTAATAACAACCGCTATAACAACGGTGATAACAACGGAGGTAACAATGGCGATAACCACAGCGTTTACAACGGCAGTAACAACGGCAAGAACAACAGCGATAACAACCGCGATAACAACGGTGATAACAACGGGGGATGATAACGGGCGATAACAACGGCGATACCAATAGTGATGACCTTAGGGATAACAATGGCGATAACCACGGTGATTACAACGGTGGCAACAACATCGATAACCATAGTGATAACAACGGTAATAACAACGTCGATAACCTTGGTGATGCCAACGATTATAACAGCGGAGGTTATCAAAAGCGATAACCACTGCGATAAAACGGCGATAACCACGGTGATGATAACGACGGTAACAACGGAGATAACCACTGCGATAATAACTGCGGTAACAACGGCAATAACCACGGTAATAAAAATAACTGCGATAACTACTGCGACGACCACAAGGATAACGACGGCGATAACAACGGTTATAACAACGGCTATTTGTAATTTGTAACCGCTAAAGCGCGTCGTGTCGCGATAAATCGGGGGCCCGAGAGCGATAATAATTATCAATTATTAATTATTATAATTAAGAGCCGGGCGCGTGGTCTCCTTTCTACCCGTCGCGGCGTCGTGCGCGCTGTTATTCATGCGCATGCGCGTTCGGTGGGATCCGTATAAGAGTTTAGGTTGCGTATAAATCTGGATGGGTCTCTAATCTTTGGGCACCCACTTCGTAATATAAATTACAATGATAATAACGGTAATTATAGTTACGATGGCTGATCGGCGAACGGTAGTTATGGCAATTAAGATTCCTGTCTAAAAGTAATATTAATAATAATATTATTAAACAAACTTTTTAAGAAAATACCCTGTAATTTTCTTTTAATTTATTGTTTTCTTAATTTATGGTTCAGTTGGCAAATCAAAGAATCCAATTCTACCTTTCTTCGAATTTGATTAATTTTTTTTAATGAACTGCGCAATACTCTCATTTTTTTGGACTCGTTGATAAACCAACTTAAGCACTTACGATACCGTAGTCGTCCAAAAAAAAAAAAAAAAAAAAAATTAAAAGTGAGCTCATCGAATCCATAAATACAAACTAAATAAAACTATGAAATTCAAGCACCGAAAAGTCACGGAAAAGAATTTTGAGCTCATATGAAACAATCATGAAACAACGAAGGGGAAAATTGATACAATTATCATCGCTAAACATTTATTGTCGGCCGATTATCTCCTTTTCATCAGTTAGAAAAAAAATGCTATTATATCAGCATCAGTAGAGAGAGAGAGAGAGAGAGAGAGAGAGAGAGAGAGAGAGTGTAGTTTACTCAAAATAAAGCGAGAGCCTGGTCCATGAGCCAGACCGAAAAAAGGTACCACCTGTACTGAGTAAACTTAACCCCCATTTCTAGATACCCCCATGTCTGTAGTTTATGAAAATCCTTGTTAACATTGTCAACTGCATAGCTTTTGGTCAGTGTAGCCCATTGATTCCAAATAATAACAAGAATTTTTAAGGTCTCATTGAAAACAATCTTTTGACTGTGTACAGATTATTTTTTAATGCAGATTTCTGAAATTTTATCAGATTGTACACATATCATATGCAAACCACTAGTGCAAATATTATTGTCCTAAGTTTATTACAAGGTCAGATTTTGATATCTGAAAATAACTAAAATGAAAAATTTTTTGTATAAACTTAATTACGTTTAACTTTATGACCATACAATAAAATAAATCAGAATTCTAGTGATCTAGGATACTGCACACATGTCCAAGGAACGCATTGATATATAATATTTTGTTTTGGGATACATGAGTATTTGTATAATCAAGCTAATTTACAAATACAATGAAATATTAAAAGTCGTATAATCCTATCCTACGCGACTATTTTCTATTCATACGCAGCTCAAACTTTTTTTATCAAAAAGCAAATAATCTTGTCTCCTAAAAGTTTATGCAAGCAATATTCTCATGGCATTAGTTACAAAATAAAACAAAAAAATTACTTAGAAACTAAAAACCATCTCGTATTTAAACAGAACATAAAATTTTAATATCTATCCCTATAACCGTATAATATTGCAATAAAAATTATGGTGGTCTGAAATTATTTAACAACTACAATTATTATAAAGATTATATAAACCATTATTAATCATCATATTCGTCGTCACACAAGTCCTGCAATTTTGTACTAGGTTCCCTATCTTTCCCTTGATTATTGCAAGTTTGAAGTTTGCACATATCTGTACATTTCAAGCCATTGATAAGGCAAAGTACAATTCGATGACTTGCAGGAACGTGCACCTGCATGCTAGTAGCTGTAGTACTGCCTCTGGTGCAGGAGGTCCTTGTAGCCATTTGATGGCTAAGGTACCATTATCTATTTCCCAGCCTGACTCTGTTGGATTTGGTAGAACAGGATAACGCTGCAAACACTGTCTCCAAATTGCAGATTGGAAGTTAGCCCTTTGTACATGCATGAAAAGGGAGTCCTGGCATGGTGGTAAACTGCTTGACTCTATTTCTCCCCGCTTAGCACAGAAGAGTTGATGGCGAAGTGAGTTCACTGACGTTGTTTTTGTAGCACTATTATACATGCCGCAGGTGATTATCTGCAGTTTTTCAAATAGGTCCGATGAAACAGTTGCATTGCGGCCGAGTTCACAATATGTAGCTTGATATGTCTTGTTTGATTTCATTTGGATAAATGCATTGATTTTTCCTCTTCCTGCGAAGGCGCTGACAGTGTCGCAACCAGTGAATGCATGCATGCCAATTAAAGCCTCACATACTGCTGTTCCAAGTGCCTCACTAAGTTTTTTAATGTTAATAAACTGAGTTCAGGTTTTTTTTCCCACATTTCATATACAGTGTACAAGGGATCAAGCTACTGATACCTAATGCTATAACCAAGACATCTGAATCCTCTGCATTGATAACCACATTCTTGATCTCAGACTCAGCTGCATGTAAGGCATGCAGGAGAATGCGAGTGTCTGCTTCTTCCTGGAGACACTCCAAATTAGTTTCAACTTCTGATAATTCTTTAGTTAGTTTGTAGCATTTTTCTTCGCATGTCACATAAAGTACGGTATCATTTAAGCTTTCTCTCAGAGGAGCTTTTTGCCACTCATTTACCAAGAATTTGATGAGGTTTTTCTTGCTTGATGCACAACAAAGAATTTTTCTCCATTGTTGAATTGTGTGGCTTGGAGCTATATTGCTTAGCTGTATGCCCATTCCTTCACCTCTCCTTTGCCTTTCAAGATCCTTGATGGACTTATCACGATACACATCGAATACTATATCAATGCGTTGGCTTCCGCTGCCTTCGTGGATAACCTGAGAAAGGACAGAAACAGCCAATTCTGCAAAGGTCTTATCTGTAGGTTTCATTTTCTGAATTAATCCCATTCCATCAATTATGGTTGCTCTATCTACAGGAATAACCTCTGTTGGAGGTTCATCTTCATAAGTTCTTTTGCCAAGACACTTTTGTTAGTTTTTCTAATTGATCCATCCCCATATGCTAAGGACCATGGCAAAGGGTCCCAAAGGAGTGTGACAATACCTCTTTCATGTCTAACTCCCTCTTTTCTGCTACAAGAATCATATGAGCAAATAATTTTCTGTCAGCATTAAGAAGAATATCCTTTGATGATCCAACTTTATGAATTGTCTTGTATGCATCAGAAAATGTCTTCAGCTTGAGCTTTTTCATTCTTCCATGGAGCTGTTGCTTAGAAAGATCCCCTTCAATACGCTCACGCTGAATGTTTCATATGCTGCTTCTCCTACTTTTTCTGCTTAAGGAGATCTTTTGCAACATCTGGTGGTGCAACTTTCCACTTGCTAGGTTTACAAATTCTGTTTGGTCAGGGTCGAAGGGATTGATCCAATGACTTTCCATTATTTCAACCAAAGAGCTTACTTGACATTCATCTTTTTCTATTCTTTTAGGTTTGAAGATCAGGATGTGTCAACTTTGATTCACCTTGTCCTGTCATTTCCCTGATCTGCCAAAGGAATTTGCTTCTGTACTCAGCATTTAGGTAATAGCGCCTCACAGCCCACCCTTCAGGCTAAATCCTTTGGTTCCTCCAGGTGTCTGGGTGTCTTTATTTACCGTTTTCTTCAATTGCTTGATCAACGGGAATTCTGCCAAAAGGATTTTTGTCCCCAATCTGAACAGAAAAGGCACCTTTCATGAACTCGTCATAGACATCTGGATGATCTACATGGAGTCTTGACATTGTAGCATAGTAATAGGGTAAGAACCTTGCATAGTTAATTTTATCATATGCAAAACACCAACAAATCATTTTTCTAACCATGGTAAGATGGAGAAGCCAATTTCCTTCTCTAGAAGCCCTAAGCAGACCCAGTAGTATATAAAAAAAACAACCATATCCAAATATGATACCCAAAATGCAGAGAGAGTGTGCTGACTGGTGAGGATACCAAGATGTTCATAAAATAATTCCAGTATTCTAGCAAAGTGGGAGTTTTCCCGTAGATTGTCATAAGCTGAATGAGTTATGCTGCTATGGAAGTCATTTACATCATAGTTTAAAAGGTGTTCTAAATGTACCATCATATCCTTATGTTCTGTCTCAAGCCACACAATAAATTTCTTCCAGACAAGTCTCATTAGTGCCTCATATACAAGCTTGTGGGCTCTTACAGCTCGATTGTATTGTCTACCTTCCATGACAGATGAAACAGAGCCCTCTGCAACAACTTTAGCCTCAACACAAAGGTCCCGCAGCCCAGCATCTTCAAAACGCTTTCCAATTATTACATTTTTGAATTCATCATGTTTCCACACCACCTCAGTAACTTTAGAATATATTGCCTGGTCAAACACACAAACAATTTTTGGCAATTCAAGAGATTGTATGATTTGAAGAGACTGATGGAGTATTTCATTAATTGCTGACATGTCAGTAGCAGGAGCATTGATTGTGGGCAAGTATCCAATTGTGTCTTGGGATATATCAATATCATCTCGGATAAGCATGTTAAAACCTGTCCAGCTGCATACTGTTTGAATATTATTGTCGAACATCCTTAACATAAGCCAGATGAAATTCTTAAATCTTGCCTCTTGAATTTCATGAGTTGCATCAATTTCAATGCCATCAACACATGATGGTCCCAGTTTTTTCCCTGCATTATACACAGGAATTAACTTTGGTGTAGCACTGATGCTTCGCTGTTTTGACTTTGGTATGCTTGGCTTTGTCTTCATTGGAACAGAACCTTCAACCTTTGCCTGAATGATGATCCCGTTAACTCTATGTGAAGTACCTTCTCCTGTAATTGTTTCTTCCAGGCGATCAATATTATCAAAAGCCAAAGTAGTGAAGACATGTGGTGAAATACTTTCAGGTAAAGCAGGTCCCTCTGCTGAAGCTAACTTCTGGAGGCAAAGGGCTGTATCAATTTCTTCAAGCAATGTATAAGAAATACCATGACAAAAGAATCTGTTCCAGAATTTAAATAAGTTCAACATTGCCAGTGAGGTCTTTACAGCAGATGGCAGCAAAATGTGTTTTTGGAGGTTTTATTTTGCCATGAGATACTGCATAAATCAAATCACTGCCAAATGAGCTGATAAGTCTCTGTACTCTTCTTTGTGGGTCTATATTTTCATTTCCTCCAGTCAGCAAGGTAGAGAGAAACTGTCTTAGAGAGACAGGCAGCTCAAAAGGTTCATCTGTACTGGGAGGCCAAGACTGGTTGAAATCATGATTTTTTATGTCAGTCCTTATTTGCATAGCAGCTTTCATAACTGTCTCTGGAGATTTGCTTGAATTTGCTGGTTGAGTTTTTCTTGAAGCCATATGCATGTTTAACAAGTTCATTTTTAGACATACTGTCAGGGTATAACAGCAGTCTACCATTAGTATTAGACACAATGTGTAAACTCTCACCAAATTCAGCTTCAAGTTTACGACGAAGATGTTCCTTGTACTTTTTCTCACACTATCTATGCCTAAGGATGTCAATGATGATTCTATTCGTGATACAAGATATGTCATTTCTACAATTTGTGGCTTTGGAATTATATAATTTCGAATATATGTATACAGCTCCTCATGTGCCAGCCTTTCTGCATTACAATATGCATCTTCTTCAACACAGTGTGCCTCTTCCATATCAGTACCTTTGCTTTCACCATTTTCTACAATTTTATTACTTTTAGCCACCTTCCAGGTATAAGCTTTATAACATGTTGAATGATAATGTCCTTCTGAAGCAATTAAGTCTGTACTAAGAATTGCAAGCATTTTTTTATCCATTTTTACTAAAGCAGCCCTCCTGAGAGTGTCATCTGCGCGAAACTCCTGGCATCGGACCAGGTTTTCTCTAGTTCCTGATCCACTCTTGTACTTTGTTCTCCTTCCACAAATGATGCATTCTTCACTGCTATAAACACTTAAACTACTTGGTTTGCCACGAATGGATCGCCGAGAATCATTTGAGGATAATTCTATTTCATTATCACTTTGTTGAGATTGTATAGAATTTAAACTTCTTTTCATTGTGAAGTAACTATGGCACTTTCTATGATAAAGAACTGGAGGTATTTCATCATCTTTCACACCTTCAGCCAACTCTAAAATACCAACATGTTGCCTGATTTTGGCTGCATTGAGAAGAGTCTGCCATGAGCTGATGTTCTTTGGAGATACAAGGGCTGACCTATCAGTAGTACAATGAATCATACAGCTATTGCGAATTCTTTTCTTTGGGATGGGACAGCCTTCATCTTCAGCAGTTTGGGCCATGTTGGACTAGAAGAGCTTGTTTTCTACTTTTTTTTATTTATCTGCAAATGAAGAATATACATATCTCAGAAGATCATATACATGACCAAATGGGAAGTACTGAATTCAAGTCAGTTCATAACTCAATTGACGAAACTGCAGGAAATTGACTATTAATATATGTAAATGATTTTTGTAAGTCATTAACACGATAATATTTGTCAACCTTACCTTCGCAATGCGTGTGATGTATTGCTTTCAGATGTAGAACAAAATATTGCATGCAGTCTTATATCTAAAAAGTGGTGAATTATTCCCTTGCCATTGTTTTTTACCTTTTATTCCTTGCTCTGTAAAAAGGGAAATACATTTCTTGAAAACAAAATTAATGGATAAAAAGAAGCAAACATAAACACAGCAGGAACAAATACTCTTGTTGCATGATAACAGGTGGTAATACTTTATATAAAACATTCCATGGGCTGCCAGTAATTTATAGCACTTTATATGAGTCTGTAGGCCTAAATATCACTAGACTAAAACATGATGGAAACGAACTTTCCACAACAATCAATGGACTGCTTGAAAATTTCAGTATCCTTAATTGCTTCCCTTCTGACGAAGTATTAGCTATGTGTGAACAGAAAGAATTAATCGACGTCGGATAGGGTTGCTCGACTCGTACCGATTTAGTGTAAATTGTAAATTAGCTTGATTATGCACAGAAGCATGCATTCTACATCAGGTTATTGTATATCATTATGTTCCCTAGACATGTGGGCAGTATCCAAAATCATTAAAACTCTTACTTGTTCAATTGCATGGTCATACCGTTAAACTTAATTACGTAGATACCAAACAAATATTCATTTTTGCTTTTTGCTGGTATCAAAATCCGACCTTGTAATAAACTTAGGATAATAATATTTGCACCAGTGGTTTGCCTATAATATGTGTACAATCTGATAAAATTTCAGAAATCTGAATTAAAAAATAATCTGTACACAGTCAAAAGAGTGTTTTCAATGAGACCTTAAAAATTCTTGTGATTATTTGGAATTAAGGGGCTACATTAGCCAAAAGCTATGCAGTTGACAATGTTAACATGGGTTTCCATATACTATAGACATAGGGGTATCCAGAAATGGGAGTTAAGTTTACTCAGGTCGGGTGGTACCTTTTTCTGAAATTTGAGTGTCTGGCTCAAGGACGAGAGAGAGAGAATATCTGTAACATACTTATAGAATCTTCTGACTCTATGGAAGTAGGAGATTGATTACCATATTGAAGAGAGAGAGAGAGAGAGAGAGAGAGAGAGAGAGAGAGAGAGAGAGAGAGCAACAAGGCTCCTAAAACGGTGTGGACGCCTGATGAAATTACAACTCCTATTTAAGCTCTTCAGCGTGCAAGCCACCAAATCCACTTAAAAAAAAAAAAACAATGATTGCAGTTGAGATGCGTTTACAACTCCCCTTTTATAGTGATACGGGAGCGTAAAAGTGGTTCGTATATGCTGTGAAATTATAGACATTATTATTTAACAAGAGAACGATCTTCACATGTCTTTAGGGGAAAGTTGGTTTGCGATTCAAGGCTCGCTGACGCATGCTCGTCCGTGCGTCGTCTCATAATTTTTCATAATTCGTACTTGTGATGACATAAAGGAACGCATAGTTTTTTGACATTTTTGGTATACTTCAGTAAATGTTATATTTTCAGAGAGGGTGGTGTTATAATTATAATTGTATATATATATATATATATACTATATATATATATATATATATATATATATATATATAATATGATATATATATATATATATTGTTGTTTGTGTATTTACATATGCATGTATATATGTATGTATATGTATCTTATAATGTTTGTGTAAGTATATATACATATATATATAGATATATATATATGTTATATATATATATATATATATATATTATATATATATATATATATATATATATTATTTTATATATCAATGTGTCATTTTGCTTATGTTAATTCTTGTACTGTAAAGAATATTTATTCAACGTTAAAATAATCATTTCAAGATTTTTTAACTAATGCAAAACTGCGTTTAAAATCTAATTCGCTATGAAAAAAAAATCATATCAAGACTATAAAGTAGACAGCAAGCAATCGGAAGAGCAAACGAAACCCGTCTCAATGCGCCAGACACAAAGACGAGGAAAGTATGATAAACAAAGAACAAATTCGTACTGAACTTCTTTCATTCGCACAGTTAGCAGAGTAAACGACCCGACTCCCGGGGGGAAATGCCGGGCTTTTAGGCTCTATTTGGTGTCGATTTGGCTCTCTCAGAAATGGATGAGGGAGAGTAATCACTGCTCTAAGTGAAGATAATGCTGACTGAATTTGGCAGGCCGTGGATGGATCGCTTTCGAAAACGAACTTCGCCCGGGGGATGCGGTGGTTTCATTCTAAGAGCGAAGACAATGCCTGCTTCTGCTTTCAGTTCTTCTCCTTCTTCTTCTTCTTCTCTCAGTACTCCTCCTACTCCTTCCTCCTCCTACCCCTTCTCCTCCTCCTTTGCCGCTGCTTCCAGATGACGTCACATTCAGTCATATGTTACGGTTATACTTAAAACTATTTAAATATCAATTTCGTCTCATAACTTTTGCAATTATGTGCTGGAAATGTTCAAATATATATATACATATGTATATATATAATATGATAGATATATATATATTATATATATATATATATATCGCACAATACATCTCTTGAAGTTTTAGTTATTCATGTTTTTGCCTTGAAAATTTTACATACATTTACGTATACACATTCCTGCATATACGCATACACAACCACACTTACACATACATATGTGCATATGTGCATATGCATTCTTAAGACATTCATAAAAGCTCTAGAAGTTTTGACCTAACTTCTGATTTTACAGAGATTGATGTCCCCACTTTTGGTGTGAGATAAAAAACTTGATTTTTTTTCTTTTTACATTTTATCAGTCACCTACAATTGAGTTTCATTCATTTTCCTCCAGGCATTCTAATCGTTCTTGAAAGCTCAACTTAACTATTTTCCGTCTATTATTGTTTTTCATCTTTTTGTGTGTATTATCTCCAGGTTTCCTTTACTCAGAAGTTATTTTTTTATCTTATTAGTATTCCACGTAAAAAGCAAAAAGACTTAGGAATAAATACTCTAATATAACTGGTGATGAATGGAAGGATATATATATATATATATATACATACTATATATATATATATATATATATATACTATAATATAATATATATAATATAAATATATATCTATATATATATATCTATATACATACTATATATTATATATATATATTATACTATATATATATATATATATATACTATATATATATATATATAATATATAAATATATATACTATATATATATATATATAAATATGTACATATATAAATATATATATATATATATATATAATATGTAATAATAAATATATAGATATTATATAATATATAAATATATATTCTATATCTATCTATCTAATCTATCTATCTATACCTATCTATATATCTATCTATATATATTATATATATATATATAACCTTCGTTCATCACCAGTCATATAGTATTCAATATATATATAGATGTATATATATATATATATATATATATACATACATTATATATATATATATATATATATATATATATATATATATATATATATATATATATATATATTTCTCAAATATTCATGTTCGTTTTGTTTGCATTTCCCAACAAGATATCAAGCCCAAGGCAAAGAAACGACGGCGAGAACTGTGATTTAAAAGAAATCATTGCGTCTCCATTTTCAAAGTAAATACCAAAAAGAATTGTGACCGCTTCCCATGAAATCAAATGAAATATCATCATATTTTCCAATTCCGGTTCCTTGATTTTATACAAGTATTATTTTAAGAATTTGGATAATGACAGTCCTCGTAAGTGATACTGTCCAGTACCACAGCAACTTGGGAAGAAGAGCTATAATAATCTAAAGCTTCGTCTGTGGAATTTGTCGAGAAGAATCCGCTAGATGACTTAATGGCTCACTTAAGATAAGACTGCAAGCTTCCATTAGCGTAATTTCCCGCGATAGTTGGAGAGGCAACTTGATTCTGATGACGGGTGATTTCTGCGTTGCTTCCCGTAGTCTCGTCTTCCGCTTTCTTTCTCCTTTATTTTGTGGTTCCCTTCCTACTTTTTCGTTTTCGTTCATTTTCTTTAGGGTTGTTGTCGTTTTGGCCACTTCTGATTCTTTGCCTTTTAAATTTTTTTTTTTTTTTTTTTTTTTAAATCTCTCCATCTTCAAATTTTATCCTCTTACGCTTTCTCCTCTAGCGTATATTTCTGTTATTTTTTTCGCTCTGCAATTATTTCCTCAACATCTTATTCTTTCTCTTGGCACAGCTTGGTCGTTCTTCTTTCTCTCTTGCCCACGTAAATCATCATTCTTCTCTTCATATATATTTCTTTTATTATTAATCTTCTCCGTCCTTCCACTTCCATGCTCAAAACCCTCTTACAACTGATCTCCACGCATTAGGTGACCGAATCGCGGCAAACTTCCTTCCCGGGCGTTCTTCAATAGTACTTCCCAATTCCCATACCTTAGCTGTTCCTCTAATGAATTCATTTTTGATCGTATCTCATCTTGTGACCACACACCCATCACAAGATCCTCCTCTTGTCTTCCACGTCCATTTTCCGTTCTTGGTCTTTTTATTCTTCATCATGAGGCCGCTTCTAGAGTGCGTAAACTATCTATTTACACTTTCGTATATCTAGAGTGCGTGAACTATCTATTTACACTTTAGTATAACTTTCCTAAATTTAACCTTCCCACTAATCCTTCTGTTACAATATCCACAGTGACAATCTCTAGTCTATACCAGCACTTTATATTATGTGGTCGATTTCGGAGTTTACGTTTGATTTTGTTTCATATTTACTTTCGAAAAATGTCCTATGAAAGTTTCTTAGCACTGGATATGACCCCGGAGAATTCAAATGACACAAATCTTGATTAATTCTATTAGAATGTTCTTGGGAAATGGTATACACAGCTGTCTGTTCTCTGACGTATCTGCTAAAAACTAGATAATCTTTTTGCGAATAATAACGTCGCTTTATTCTGTACATTATTTAGCTCATTTATCAAGTCAACATTGTTTTTGTAATGGCATCAGGGATAGAACCATCCTCTCTTTCCTATAAGCATCATCTAGAGATTTTGCTAATAACAGGTCTAGCGGGAAAATGTGTTTTTTGTGTTTTTATTGTTCCACACATAAGCAGTACTAGAGAGTATTCTGTACTTTAAAAACAGTCACACGTATTCAGGGATCGAAGGCTATAACAAGTTAGCTCAATAGTAATGTGGTTTTGGGTATAAACAATTCTATAATTGTGCTATTTACACAAAGGATGGCCGTACATAGCAATGACAGCACCTGGAGATATAACAGCCCTTAATCATTGTGGCTGAGAGACTATTTTTTCTTCCATCTGTTGATTAATTTTGAAATCCTTCTTTGTGTCTGTTTTTTTTCAGCGTTAGAACTTTAACTTTTAAAAGGAGGTTTATATCAATCCATTGGCGGTTGGTCTCTCTCTTCTCTCTCTCTCTCTCTCTCTCTCTCTCTCTCTCTCTCTCTCTATCTCTCTCTCTCTATAGCGGAAATTAAAATTTTATATATTCATAAAAAGATGAGTTTATGAGATATGGGGAACAATTATGTTTTCAGCATAATGGAATGAAAAAAAAAAAAAAAGATCCTTGACATGTACTGTAATTGCAAGTGAAGAAATCCAGACAAGGAAATATGAGTCTTCGTGTCTCAAGAAATGACGACCTGTGGCCGCGACCTATTTTTATTCACCAGGGGGCATCCTTTCGTATTCAAAGAGAGAGAGAGAGAGAGAGAGAGAGAGAGGAGTTATAATTTACACATGGCTTTTGAGAGAGAGAGAGAGAGAGAGAGAGAGAGAGAGAGAGAGACTGGTATGCTCTGAGTTGTTATACATTATATACATTATTTACGGTTCTGCTAGAGCTAGAGAGAGAGAGAGAGAGAGAAGAGAGAGAGAGAGGAGAGAGAGAGAGAGAGGGTTGGAGAAGATTCTCGGGCCTGCTTTATCTGAATACAGAACGCATAACGTCATTCAACCAAAACAAAGACATAATTGGCTACATACTTTCGCAACGAATGTCCCCTGTTGATTTCATTATTTTCAATAATAGAAATGATAAAATCTTACAGAACTAGAACATGAACACACTCCAATAGTCCTTATCTCCTTATACATATCGTGAGAATATGACGCTCGTATTCTGTTTACGCGGAGAAGCCAACTTTCGTGGCTTCGAATTCGTGACCATAACACGACTAGCGTTGTGTTGCTCGACTCCAATGATCGTTCGTTCACGAACTCACTGTCAGAAGTTCAATACTTCTAAAGACTTTTTTTTATTTTTTATATTTCTTATTTTTCTTACTTTTTTTTCTTTGATTAAACTCCGGGTATTAAGAACAGCAAATGTTCCACGGTTCTGGCTTAGGTGGATGTTGTGTTATGAAGTGTCAGGTGTAATTTCTTTTAAGATACGAGAAGCGATTATTTTTATATATTTTCCTTTGCTAAAATGGACAGCAGGAGAGAGAGAGAGAGAGAGAGAAGAGAGAGAGAGAGAGAGAGAGAGAGAGAGAGTACAATGCAATGACTAATGCTAAATATTTTAAGAGCCAGATAATATGATATGGGCTGTTACGCTACAGAAAAGTTTACATTTTTTAAGCAGTACAAAAAAAAGTAGAAAATAAAAAATGAAATCCAACCAGATCATAATTCATTATAAGCGTGAAACTGTCGGCAGCCGTATCAATTTCTTAAACAGATGTACAATTATCAACTTTCTCTAATTTGGCGTATATTGCAGAAGGGAGGTAGCATTTGCAGTAATTAAATTAAGACCGTTTATTAAAAAGAAAGCTGTGTAATCAATCGGAAATTGGTAGTATATCTTGCATTCAATTGCGATATGATATCTCTGCTTTAATGCATCCTGAGATGATCATAATTTGCCTCTTTTTTTTTGTTTCTGTTTAAGAACACTTTCTAATGTACACCAGTAATGTCAAGAGAAAGTAATACTTGGGTATATTTGTTGACACTTTCCATTCTCAGCTCTACAAAAAAAAAAAAAAGTACTAACTTTCAGTTCAGAGGAATGACGAGAGAATAGACATGATTAATTTATTAGTAGCGCAAACCCGCTTGCAATAACATTTAGAACCAAAGATAATGAAATGTAGTAAACCAAGAGAAAGAGAAAAGGCCTCATGGACCGTAAACACCCGAACGGTTTTGCCAGTTTTCATGTTAGACCTATAAAACCATTGCGTCATAAAGACAACGGTTGGTATTATCGCAGCTTAAAAAAAAAACCTGCGCGCGTGTTTCCGTAGGCCTTTTAAAAAACCCCACAGAGGAAGCCATATTCTTTTGTTGGCTCGATTCTCCCGAATTTGGGTATGTCTATGGGTAGGACTAGGTGGGTTGGTAGGGGCTGGTAGGGGTATGGAGAGACCTGGGTATCCATAGAGGTGGGGGGCTCATTGCCCAATCTCGCTCACGATTTTCGCATGCCAGGTTTCCTTTGGGGGTCTTTGCCGCCTTTCTCCTTCCTGTGAATGGAGAAAAATAAAGGTTGCTTTATGCGGTTTGGGACATTCGTGGTGCGTCCATGAATCACAACAAAAAAAAGAAGAAAAAAAAAAAACACTGTTTTTGAGAGCGCTTAGACACGAAGGCGAACGTTCGTCCTGTTTGGACTGACTGCTTGACACCGGGAGAGAGAGAGAGAGAGAGAGAGAGAGAGAGAGAGAGAGAGAGAGAGAGAGAGAGAGAGAGAGAGAGAGAGAGAAGGAGGATATATATATGTTTTATATATATATATATATATATATATATAATATATTAATATATATTATATATATATTATAAATTAAAATAATTAAGAATAACGCAACCAAAATGATAGAGAGAGAGAGAGAGAGAGAGAGAGAGAGAGATCAGTATCAGTGTTAGGAGAATAAACGGCCATGATATGAAAAAACTATTCCTTAAACTTATCTTGCGGTAATATTTAGAAAGGATTGAATGACGACCATTTGTTTTCATCTCTATATCATCATAATGCTCATCATAGTCATCAGGTTAAAATAATGATCATAAGACTGAAAGCAACAGCGATATGGTAGCAGTGTTAAATATATAAGTCTTTATAGTAAGGCTAAATTCCCCGGCAACATTAATGGTTCTGCCATGAAGATATCGATTTCCTTAACGTCTTTGAATGGACTGCAACTAATTTCTGATAAGTTTAATAATTTGAAAAAATATAAAAATCATGTCTTCGTTTCCAGTGCAAACTAATATTTACAATAACTTTCTCATCTCGATGACTTCTGACTGATATACCGAACAAATTGCGGCGCGCTGCTGAGATAATGAAGGGGAATCTATGAATAGATTGCCCTTTCAGTCTCGACTGCGGCTCGAGGAAGCATTTAAAAACAATCATCCGACATCATAAAAGAATTGCCTCCAGATCATATTGCAAAGTAATGACAAGGAAATGTGGAAATGAGCATTTCCACTCGGTTTAATGTCAGGAAGTAGCGCTGATATCACGTTTGCTCGGAAACCCCACGTTGATGACTAGCGAAGGGAGAGCAAATAGAAGTGTTTTATTTATTTATTTTATTTTTTTGCGAATTATTATTTCGTTTTGTTTGCGTTCATCTGCATTCATTATAGGTTTTTGATAACGATACGCTTCACGTCGTTACAGGTTCAATTTCACTGTTCAATCGGACAGCCCAGCCTAAATATCTCTGCTTTTATGGTATCCGTATATTTATTTCAACGTTAATATAGTACTTACTTATATTTCAAGTACTTATTTGTACGTCAATACAGATACTTGCACGTCAGTACAAGTACTTATTTATACGTCCAAACAAATACTTGCTTGTACGTCAATGCAAGTACTAATAAGTCACTACAAATACTTACTTGCACGTCAGTAGTTACCGTATCTGACGGCATATAAGAGGCAACCTCATTTCAGCAGGTCAGATTCAGGAAAAAAAGTTTTTACTGTATTTAAGCATATATTGTTGAAAACAGCCTAGCTGTACATTACACAAGCAGAAACATAACTGTATAAAAGCAATTTGGCAGTACAGGCAAGCATAAGCATGCACAAGACATCTCAATAGCAGGAAATAATAATAATAATAATAATAATAATAATAATAATAATAATAATAATAATAATAATAATAATAATACATCTGGCAGCGCTGGCAACGATCATACAGTAATTCTATTCCTCCCCAACAGATGGCATAACCGGTAAGTCAGAGCGCCGATCAGCTGATGTTTATAAACGCAAGTCACAGCATTTCAGATTAAATTGCTTTCATTTCTACGAATTCATTTTGAAAGCACCGGTAATAATACAATAATACCAGCAATAAAATAAGGACGAATGGCGTTTAGGGTAGGTAAAAGTACTGAACGTAAGTTGGGTTAGTGAGCGTCAGTTATACGTCAATACAAATGTGTCAACACATATAAAGGTGTATGCTGAGAAACATATACTACATTTAAACACAATACACACTCCCTCTACTTCAGCACCCGTCTCTCTCTCTCTCTCTCTCTCTCAGTTCAACTGAACTATCAGTGGTCATTAGGAAGGTTCTACATACCCGTACTATCAAAGCAAGTTGCTCTTGAAATAGCATACACCTCTTTGTTGTAGCCGTTGGCATGTCATAGAATTATTTCCAAATGACAGTTATAAATCATTTCCAAATAATTCATAAACATCATAACTGCAGCATTTTTCATGATGGAGCTCCC
>NC_061087.1:14622940-14625440 GCF_015104395.2 Macrobrachium nipponense
AATTTCTAACAAAATTCAAGTTTAGTTAATGATGAAAACCGAGGAAGTAGAACACATATATTCGTTATGATTCATTAAACTGCCCTTCTTGAACATAATTCTCATTTGTAAATAAACAATTCATTCATACGATCTAGAACCGCTTATTTAAGAGCAGTCTATCATTCCTCTCTTAGCAATGGATGGCAAGGAAAAGCTATCAAGTTTCGAGAAATTCAAGAATATAGACATTCAAACCAGTGACAGTAGCGAATAATTGAATTAAGGACAAATGTAACAACAAAAGAACAGGTCAAGGAATGGCTGGAAGAGTATACAAATTTCGTTTAATGCCATTTCTCCTTAGGATCCTTATCAAATTACACGATGGGTTTACTCATAGATATAGAGAAGAGATATTGTACAGACAAGTCCAATTGTTATGCGATGATTCTGAGAAATAGCGCGGCCTCGACTGCACTGCAGAGACCAGCAGCAACAAAGCCACTTCTGGCACCCCGGTTCTGCTGGGGCAACAACTGTGTTCCATACAGAAACAGGATCACACGAGAACACGGGATCATATTTCATAGGATAGTGACATTTTTCATTCTTGAAAAAATCTTTATAACTGTCGAAACAACCTCATGTAAACGTGTGTTAGATATTGGTCAACTTGGAGTCAACTACACACCTGCTTTTCGAGCTACTAATGATAAAATAAACAATGAATGTTGTAATAAGCTCTTTATTAACGCCTATTTGACATTAAATTCCTGTAGCTTAATAAATAAGCGTGTATGTTTACTTTCAGTCCATATAACGACGGTTAAGAGTGACAATTTTCCCCACTACTACATTGTACAGTTGCCTTTAAGTATTCCTTTACCACGTCACCTTATGTTTCACGAAAATGGTCTGGTAGTAACATCGCAATGAAGCCTGTTTGTCTTGTAATGACAGACTTGAATGATCGAGCTATTGGATGCCAGTGCTCATAATATTTTCTAATCACTACTATAGACAATATGTTAAGGATATACGAAGAATAGTTGACATTACTAGTGAAATGAGTTGATAAATAAATAGAAAAATAGTATAGTAACAGAGTAATAAGAATAGCAATAGTAAAAATCATATTCATTCCTGATTAATCACAATCGTAACCTTCGTTTCACTCAGGTGTGGCTGATGCTCCAGGCATTTGTTGGAATCCTACTTTTCATGATTGATCATTATTTGGTGTCAATTTCAGAACATAATTAATTGAATGGAAATACGCTTTGGATTTACACAATCCATCTATTTATAAAGTAATGAGATTGTAAACCGCAAATTTCAAGATCTATAAATATAATTTCATAAAGGCAATTGACAGGCTATGAGACGGAGGGGTTTGAGGAAAATTAATAGACAACCAAATAAATGTATATAAAGGAACTTCAATGCTGCATCCAGTAAGTAGTTATCTATATACCAGGAGACTTCAATGCTGCCTCCAATAAGTAGATATCTATATTCCTGGAGACTTCAATGCTGCTCTCCAGGAAGTATACTAGTTTTTTTTTCCATCTGTCCACCCGCCTGTGGTGTTTGCGTAATGGTAACACTGCGTCCCGGGCTTTAGATAGTTACATTCAGCTTACATTCAACAATCTTAATATCCTATTTTGAATATTAATGGTGTAATTCGCATACAGTAAATTATTAAAACACTTTTCAGTTGCAAATGTACACCCAGATATCCTTTTATTTACCTAAAACTTTCACATAGCGTAACTATCGAAAGCCCGGGACGCAGTGTTACCATACGCAAACACCACTGGCGGGTGGACAGATGGAAAAAAACAGAGTATAGTTATCTATATTCCTGGAGACTTCAATGCTGCTCTCCAGGAGGTAGTTATCTATATTCCTGGAGACTTCAATGCTGCTCTCCAGGAAGTAGTTATCTATATTTCTGGAGACTTCAATGCTGCTCTCCAGGAAGTAGTTATCCATATCCCTGGAGACTTCAATGCTGCCTCCAATAAATAGTTATCCATATCCCTGGAGACTTCAATGCTACTCTCCAGTAAGTAGTTATCTATATTCCTGGAGACTTCAATGCTACTCTCCGGTAAGTAGTTATCCCTGTTCCTGGAGAATTCAATGCTGCTTTCCAGTATGCATTTATCCATATTCATGGAGACTTCAATGCTACTCTCCAGGAAGTAGTTATCTATATTCATGGTGAATTCAATGCTGCCTCCAGCAAGTAGTTATCCATATCCCTGGAGACTTCAATGCTGCCTCCAGTAAGTAGTTATCCCTATTCCTGGAGACTTCAATGCTACTTTCCAGTATGCAGTTATCCATATTCATGGAGACTTCAATGCTACTCTCCAGGAAGTAGTTATCTATATTCATGGAGAATTCAATGCTGCCTCCAGCAAGTAGTTATCCATATCCCTGGAGACTTCAATGCTGCCTACAGTAAGAAGTTATCCATAATTTATCAATAGAGAAAATATTTGTCTCT
>NC_061087.1:14630440-14662940 GCF_015104395.2 Macrobrachium nipponense
TTTCAGAAGTAGACCCAATTGCTTTGCTTGATTACGTCAGTTATTATAACAATCACGATGATTCGATAAAGGCTTCGATGAAGATATATTTGTAAATAAGTTCTTACACCATTTCCTTTCACTCCTCAAGAAATGCCGATTTCGACACCATACCTCATTTTTCACCTTCATCACATATTTTCTTTCGAAATTGTAACAATGTTTTTTTTAGGGAGTTCCTTGACATGAATTCAGTGGCATCTGTGGAATAAAGCAAGGTTAGGTTTTCTCGTCTCCTTTTGGTTTACAATATATATATATATATATATATATATATATATGATATATCTATATAAATATATATATATATATATATATATTATATATATAATTTATATACTATATAATATACATATATATACATACATGAATATATATATATATATATATATATATATATATATATATATAGATATATATATATATATATATATATATATATATATAGATATATATATATATATATATAATATATATATGAATAACTTGATCACGCGTTTCTGTAGAGTGAAATGGCCCTTATTGCTAATCTTGTAGTGTCAGTTTGGATATTAAGCCTTCTTTTGACTATGTCTTTCTTTGTAAAATCAGTTTGCCTTAGTAAAGGGTCCGAACAGGACCGAAAGTACTCGGCTATCTCGCTTTTTCATTATTTCCTTCGTGGCAAAAACCTTTATATATATATATATATATATATATATATATATATATATATATATACTATATATATATATATATATATAATATATATATATATACATAAGCGTAAAATACCATGTAACACTTGTAAATAGGTTTTTCCCCAACATTCTGAAGTAAGTTCTATTGACCACTATATATATATATATATATATATATATATATATATATATATATATATATATATATATATATATATATATATATATATATGTAGGTTATATGTATATATATATATATATATATATATATATATATATATATATATATATATATATATATATATATATATATATATTATATATATAAAAGAGGGCACAATAACTAACGCAAATAACGCACAACAGCTGAGAACGTTCCACTCGCTGCCAAGTTTTAAATGACACTTCTTGCACAGGAAATTGCACGGTGAGGCTGAAGCACCGTATTTGGCTCAAATAATTGACGCCTCGGTTCGGTCTTCAGAGTAAGACAAATACTCCATTTATTTAAAATATATTACAAGGTAGGCAACATTGTATTTCATAGCTCGTGAAGTCGCAAGTTGTATAGGAGTACTTCAGATGAATATAAAGACATGAAATAGGGTTGAAGATAATAAGATAAAGTATTTAGGGATAAAGTATTTAGGACAGATTGATAATAAAAAGTAGATTCATTTTTAGCAATACTCTGAAATAAAATAAAAAACAATAGGTATAGGATAGACGTAATTTACGAAGAAAAGCTCGAAGACAGCTTTGTTAAAAATCTGACAAAATTGGCCAAAAAAAAGAAGGCAATAAAAAATGAAGTGAAATCCAGATTTAAAACGGGACATGAGAAGTCTTCTTTAAAGATGTAGATGACGAGGGAATGAAACTTAGGGGAGTTAAACATCGGATTATCGAGAAAACAAGAAAAAAGACAGTATAATTAGAGATGAAAAAGAGAACAGTCAATCTTTGCCGATAAAACAAAGCGCAGATAAGAGGAAAAGTAGCTCAGAAGACCTAAACATTAGCCTATCGAAAAAAGAAGGAATAAATTAAAGAAGAATAATAAAAGGAACAATCTCTGTTTTCCTTCAGGAGAAAGGAACGGGGAAGAATTAATGCGGACGTGATGGGAAACCGAGCAAACCGCAAGCCAAGATGTTTCACAGCGAGTCGATAATGACTAAAAGATGAAGGAGTGAACTCCTTGTCTTGACATCTAATCAAATGGTTGTTTTGAGAGAGAGAGAGAGAGCTAGATAGATAGATAGATAGATAGAGAGAGAGAGAGAGAGAGAGAGAGAGAGAGAGAGGATAAACTCGAATTCGTTAAGGTAAAAGATACGTTAAGGTAAAAGATAACTTTTTTTATATTGATCATGACCATATTGTTATGAATGCACGTGTGAATGAGAGAGAGAGAGAGAGAGAGAGAGAGAGAGAGAGAGAGAGAGAGAGATAAACTCGAATACGTTACAGTAAAAGATCACTTTTTTGTTATTGTTCATGGCCATATTGTTATGAATACACGTGAGAGAGAGAGAGAGAGAGAGAGAGAGAGAGAGAGAGAGAGAGAGAGGATAAACTCGAGTACGTTAAGGTAAAGGATCACTTTTTTGGTATTGTTCGTTACTATATTGTTATGAATACACGTGAGAGAGAGAGAGAGAGAGAGAGAGAGAGAGAAATGATTTTGAGTTCAAGGGTCAACTTAGGTTATTAACGAGTCAAATGGTTAATGATAAATATTTGAGAGAGAGAGAGAGAGAGAGAGAGAGAGAGAGAGAGAGAGAGAGAGAGAGAGAGTTTTATTAGCTTTCAGAATCACTTCGCCCTTTTTTCTAGCAAATTCTTCGAAGGAACTTACATGTTGTGTAATCATAGTCATATTTAGATAACTAATCATAACAATCGTATCCCAAGCTGTAATGAAAATAGGTTACAAATATCATATAACCAAAGAAACTTTGTCTTTTAAATAAAACGTTAATATACCAAGTATACCATATCTTTATTAGAGTAAACATAAAAAAGGAAACATAAGACCGTCCACTTTAGCATCACATTGTAAATACATTTTAAAACTGTTCTTTTTTTTATAGGAAATTCTCAAAACACACGTGAGCTCCCATAATAGTAAGTAGCCCGTTAAAATGGGATTTTTGGTTCATTTAAGGTTCAATTACATGTGTGCAATACTCTTGCGCACCAAGGGAAGAATTTAGTACTTAGGGAATGACGTGGTCAGTTTCATCAGTATTTGTTGCCTAAAATTTCTTGACCACTAAACACGTGTGACGAAGGTCATGTGAACTGCTGCAGTCTGTGTCATTTTTTTCTTTCATTTCTCATGATGATGCAATGGACAAAAAATGATTTAATTCGCAAGGAATGGCTGCTCCATATGTGCTATGATGTTCACCTTGTTTATTTATCATTTAAACTTCTAAATTCGCTTTTTACAATTATAAAAAAGAACCAGAAGTGACTAGAGAGGAAATGAAAAAAAGATGAAATGATTGAGGTGCAACAAACAAAGATTGAAACTCTGGAGAATCCTTAGCCCTAATGGTGAGAGAAGTTTTGTCAAATATCAGAAAATACTGTCGTAACGGCAGATAGTTCAGAGTCGAAATGGAATGTTGTTTGGTAATAGAAGAGAGAAGTGAAAAAAAGAATGGATTTAGTTTTGAAAAGTAAATACACGCAAAAATAACTTTACTGGAATACAAGGAGGCCATGATAGCGGATAGTTGTCAAATTTGCGGGAGGAAGGGCTATAGGTGATCTCAGGTGTGTACCTGAGCCATGCAAGAAAGGTAGATGGTGGAAGCACTACAGAAATAATAACATGAAAGTGTCGAAGAAAATTCTCGGAAGTTTTCTCTTCTACTTTCATAGTTCACGTGTCATTAGAAGATTTATTGTTATTTGATTTTGCTTAGTTTCTACATGCGAGATAGATGGAAACTTCGGTTCAATAATGCACTTTCAAATTGCAATTCTGCATCAGGAAAGTGTATTGTTTGACATAAAAAAAATTGTGTAGATATATTAAACCCAATTCAAAGCTGCGTTTCCGTTCATCAAGAATTGTTGCTACGATATTCACACATCGTTAGGACAAAAACGTTACCTATTATACAAACAAAAACACACAGGTATACACATATTTCCAGCATTCAAAAGAACTCCTCTTCGCACGCACGAACTCTCACCTAATGGTTATTCCACGAAGGCGGTTAATGACGTATCACCTGATATCTCCCCTGCAGCTTCGAGTCCAGGTCAATTATGCAAGGAATCGTGACGTGGCAGCAGGAGACAACAATGCGCGCAATTGATGAGCCCATTTGTTTTAAGCAACGCCGGTATCCCGCGCTTTCCCAACCTCCCACCCTCAACTCCCCTCCCCTCCATTCATGCGCTGAAAAGGAGCAGCCTGCGCTAGGTAAATGCTGGTCCGACCTCACGCCCACATGCTTAGATACAGTTGGGTGTTTTGTTTATTGTTGTTAGGTTCGGGATCCGTTTCGCTGACCGTGGCTTTTATTCATTTGTTTTCTCTAGTGGTATTTCATTAGAGCCAGTGTCTGTACTGAACAGTTTTGATGATGTTCGAGTTGAATTTCTGTTTTTTTTATTCTTTTTTTTGTGGGTTTTCATGTAAAACCTCCCTCTTCTTTTTAGTTAACCTGTCGGCAGTTCTATTTTTGTGCTTGTTCATTCACCTGAGTTTGATAGTTAACACTAACAGGTATTTAATGCAATTATTCGTCTCACCAAACCATCGTCATCGGTAATGGCTAACTTAAGAAATGTTTGATCCGTTTTTGATGCCAGTTCCGCCTATCCTCCTTCTGCCCCGTCTACCAAATTCTCACGGCCCACGTTACCGGAGACTAATGACGTAATCTCTCAGGTAACTGGGTTTACTTAACTTAGTTCGGAATGAAAAAAAAAAATTAAAAAGAAAAAAGAAAATGAAAACGCTGGACGTAATCTTGAGTCATGGTGGTTCATCATGCGTAGAGCAGAGCAGCCGCGTGCTCTCTCTCTTTCTCTCTCTCTCTCTCTCTCTCTCTTCTCTCTCGCTCGCTGCTAGTCATGGGGGTCAAATGTTGTATCATTCAACAGTAAAGTCGTGCATTAGGCCGGCAACCATAGCAGAAGCTTTTGTGTACCTTTCTGGTAAATATCGACGCTTGGGAAAGTAGCGCAAGGCGAGGAATTTCTGAAATATTTTCTGTTGCGGAACTTGTTTTGTTTCATTTGGGGTTCTCGATTTTTTTTATTTTTTTTTCGGAAAGGAGGATGGGAATAATATTACATATTTTTTTCTTTCTCAACACTCATGCGAATGCACATTCGCGCATTATGCTCGAACGTTTATCTATTTAACTTTTTGGAACCGAAAATGAATAATTTCATCCCAACAGAAATAGAATTTTGGATTCATTTGATCAAATACGCCTCTAAATCTACCAGTTGCATTTTGTATATTGCAGGCTGTACCCTCTAGATACGGCTGTACTATTTCCCTTCTGAACTGCTGCTGACGGGCAACTGGTTATAGGATAGGGCGAGAGGGAAAGAATAGATGAATGAATTAGATAACTGTAAGGATAGGAAGTGGAAGAGAGATGAAGAGAGTGCTATAGTGGTTAGCAGGCAATCTCTCTCTCTCTCTCTCTCTCTCTCTCTTCTCTCTCTCTCTCTCTCTCTTTTCTGTTTTTTTTAGCTCATCATCGATGTCTGCAGATAACTTGAGATATTCCTGGAGACTGAAAAACTAATATAGGTAAAATAGATAATGGAACTATTTTTTGAACGAAGGGAAATAATAAAAAATGGAATATCATTTGGAAGTGGGACTCCATGAATAGATGATTAAGTGGAGAGAGAGAGAGGGGGGAAGAAGAATATGACGAAACAGATGCAACAGAGAGAGAGAGAGAGAGAGAGAGAGAGAGAGAGAGAGATGTAAAAATAATTAAGTGGGGAGAGGAGAAGAAGAATATGAGAACAAGAGAATGATGAAACAGATGCAACAGAGAGAGAGAGAGAGAGAGAGAGAGAGAGAGAGAGAGGTTAATGGAGATGAGTCAGAGGAGAACCAAGCGAGGAAGTGCCAAGAGGTTAATATGAAATTTATTCAAATAGCAGTTCGTCTTTTCTTCTCAGAGCTTGTTTTTTAATTTTTTTTATTTTATTTTCGTGTTTCCAGACTTCGTGCTCACAAGCAAAGAATATGGAGGCGATATTTATCGCGTCTCTTTTCTTTTTAAGCATTACCTTCCTCTCTCTCTCCCTCCACCCTTTTCCTCTCATTTGCATGCGGCCCCTTTCTCTCTACCTTTTTCTTTTCTTTTCCCTTTCCTTACTGTCTTTTCGTCCCCCTTCTAATACCGGTTTTATGTCTTCAGACAATGATTGTTTGAGTACAACTCTGCTAAGACGCAAACAGACTTTCTCATCTTTGAATGTGCAAACCATATCTAAAAGTATATATTTTTACTTAAAGTCATCAGTGCAGTTACTTTTACAATAATTCTGAAATATATTTTGCTTCTAATTTATTCCTGAAAGATTTAAGCAATAGAATTAGTAATAGAAAAATTTCCATGTTAGAACACCAGGTTATCTCTTTTTGTTTTTGATTTATGTTTTTTTTTCTTTTTTTGTAGTGGAGACAGAAAGGTCTTCTCTTGTCAGGATAATGATTACTCTCATTTCACTGGTCATCACTGTCGTGTTCTGATGCTAGCAGGTATACATAATATAATTAGTCAATTAATCCACTGTCGCCTTGGTAGGGTCTACAAACTGACAGGTGGGATCTTGTTCTTGGTACACACACACATACGCACGCACACACATACACACACACACACACACACACACACACACACGCACACACAACAACACACACACATATATACACACACACACACACACACACACAAGCTGTTTTACTCCATGAACTAAAAGCCTTTTTAAATAAAAATATAAGTTAGCATACACACACACACACACACACACACACAGATATATATATATATATATATATTATATATATATATATCTATATATATATATTATATGTATCTGATCTTAAACATGGAAGAAAGAACCTCTAGCTGATAGCTTACGATGTTTATGTGGTCTAACAGAATGAATTTACTCGATAAAATCCGAGCATAATAAACGAAGCGTCTTAATTAGTGCACTATTTAAAAATCACAAGAAGAACCAGCTGTAGTGATTTGCCTGATAACGTCCTGTGGTAATGTCTCCTCTAAAATAAATCTCATTATCAGAAATGCATTTAGTCTGGAGTATACATCTTTTACTCTTTTCCTACAAGAACGCTTTGTTTTGACAGCATATCAATTCATCATTGACAACTGGACTACCTCTGTTAATCCCCGTAGGCGGCTAGTGCCGTCAATGTACCTCATTCGGTGCAATGCAGGCATTACTTAAAGGTCTTTGCAGCGTCCCTTCGGCCCCTAGCTGCAACTACTTTAATTCCTTTTACTGTACCTCCGTTCATATTCTCTTTCTTCCATCTTACTGTCCACCCTCTCCTAACAATTGTCATATAGTGCAACTATGAGGTTTTCCTCCTGTAACACCTTTCAAAACTTTTACTGTCAATTTCCGTTTCAGCGCTGAATGGCCTTAGTTGCCCCAGTGCTTGGCATAAAGCCAAAAATCTATATAAATAAAAAAGATCAAATACCTCAGTTATTATGACAACTATTTCTTTAGTGACTACACTTCGCTTCATTGATACCAACTCTCCGTTGGCATTTGTACTACATATCGTTTGAATATATAATTGCTGTTTGCAATTTTTGTATTTTACTCTGTTATAATACCAATACTTTAGCGCCTACACGGCACTTTATTAAAGTATCTACTTCCAGTTGGTAAATGTTTCTACTTACCTATAGACATTTTCTATTTTACTATGATTCATAACAATGCTTTAGCGTCTAAGCTTCGCTGTGTGAAAGTATCTACTCACAGTTGGTTAAAGTATCCTCCTACCTACAGAAATTCTGTCTTCTACGCTTAATACCAATTCTTTAGCGTCTAAAGTTCACTTTATTGAAGTATCTATTTACAGTTGTTAAAAACATCTTCTTACCTATAAAAGTGTGTTATTTTAACGCGCTTAATAATGATACTTTAGCGTCTAAACTTTACGTTATTAAAGTATCTACTTAGAGTTGGTAAAGATATCTTCTTACCTATAAAAGTGTT
Source organism: Macrobrachium nipponense (assembly GCF_015104395.2). Lineage (NCBI taxonomy): Eukaryota > Metazoa > Arthropoda > Malacostraca > Decapoda > Palaemonidae > Macrobrachium > Macrobrachium nipponense. Next base: position 14,638,426 of record NC_061087.1, read on the forward strand.
GTATTTTAACGCGCTTAATAGTAATACTTTAGCGTCTAAACTTTACTTTATTAAAGTATCTACTTCCAGTTGGCATGCAGGTTGCACTTTGCTGGTCTCAACTCACAGTTACCATCGATAATTCACTTTGGCAGAATATTTCCACCACAAAAATCACTCTAGTACCTGACTGTACAAATTTCGCTTTCCCCCTTCGCTGGAATTACCGGCTGGAATATGATATGGTATTATGGCATATCATTTCTATCAGTAGAAAGATTTCTCCTTCGTGTCATCGTACTGTTGATAACTTCATAGTAGAGCTTCGGGAACTCACAACAAAGCCGTGGGAAAATGTTGTGAACGCAACCGCAGATCGATTTGCATACTTGCGTGTAAAACCGGGCTAGAATTATGCGTTTTAAATGACCTCCGCTGTTGTTTTTTGTATGTAAATAATGTAAAGGTTGAGGAATGCAGCGATCGTGCGTGCGTGGGCTTAACGACATACATCTTCGATCTCTTTTTGAATACTGACAGCATTGTAATGATACATAAACACACGCACACACACGATGTATATATATATAATAATATAATATATATATATATATACTATATATTATTATATATATCTACAGGCACGCTCTCTTCTCTCGCTCTATCTCTCTCTCTCTCTCTCTCTCTCTCTCTCTATATATATAATAATATATATATCTATATATATATATATATCTCTACGGCACGCTCTCTCTCGTCTCTCTCTCTCTCTCGGTCATCTCTCTCTCTCTCTCTCTCTCTATATATATATATATATATATATATATATATATATATATATATATATATATATATATATATATGGTGAGTGTGTGTACGTGCATAATTACGATGCTGTAAATTTTGAAATAGAGATTGTAGACGTATATATATATATATATATATATATATATATATATATATATATATATATATATATATATATATTCTACTGGTCAAATTCTCTGTTCAATTTTGGATACGCTTGTCAGTACAAAGCCTCGAGATCCAACTTCAAAGAAATATGAAATCATGATGTCCGGTAGCGCTTATTACATTTACACACACACTTATATATATATATATATATATATATATATATATATATATATATATATATATATATATATATATATATAAATTATATAATAGTTGCAACTAATGCATACACCTAGATCTTTCAATGAATGCTTGCAATGATGAGCCAACGTTCATAAATATTTGACATAACTGAAGCTCTGATATGTACTAGCCATAAAGCATATCGTAATACCTGTCTGAAACCTGTTTTGTTTTTAATTAAAATGTTACTAAACCATATACTGGAAGTTTTAGAGTCCTTTCCGCGCGGTCTGTTAATTTCTTACTAAGTGTTCTTTGAAGTTTTATGCAAATGACTTCGAATCACTGAATGAATTTAAGTTAATTATTCGTAGATTCGTTTATTTAATAATTCATTACCCAACAAGGAAGTCATTTGCGTAACCTGCTCTCTGAGATTGTCAGCACTCCCATGGCGGGTCGCATTGTATAGATAGCAGCGCTCATTATATTTGCATTGTAAAGTCGAGCCGTCTTGCCCAAGCTAGTGGTAAACAGGTCATCCCCTTTTAAATAATGAAGCGTTATTTACTCCTCTTCTTCTCCAAAGTCTTCAGAGACCCAAACAAAGACGAATGATGACAGGGGAGCCATTGTGTCTTTGCGACCGTCACGTCTAGCGGCCGTTCGCTTTTCTCTCTCTCGCTCTGCTCTTCGTTTTCCCTTCGTAGGATTTCGGCGTTTTCTTTTACCCCTTCCCTCACCCCCACAACTCTCTCTCTCTCTCTCTCTCTCTCTCTCTCTCTCTCTCTCTCTCTCTCTCCTTGTTTTATTCAATAAATCCTCTGTATCGTATGGACGTCATTATTTTATTTCTTTCGATGTCGTAGTGTTTATATGTTATACTTCTTATCCCATATTCTTGTTCATATTCTTTCTCCTCCATCTTCCTCCTCAAAGTCTTCCTCGTCCTCCTATTCCTCCTTCATCCCTTTCACTCTTCTCTCCAGATCTGTTTCCTCCTCCTCGTCCCATCGTCATCATCATCATCACTGACGTAATTTACAATTGCCTCCAGGAGGTTCATATTGCTGAGTCAGTCAACTGTGCCGATCGCCTTTTGAGTCGAGTAAACAAATTATTTCTCAGAATAAACACACAATTACCAGACGAGGAAAACGGCCTAGGAATTATGAAGTGTTTATAATATCATAAAGATTGAGTACCATATGTGGGAATTACTATTCCAGAGTCTTACTTTAAATACATTTTTATTTATTTATTTATATATCAATTTTTTTTTGCATTAATGAACACTGACGACCTATCCATTATTTGTTAAGGAATCGACCGTGGCCACAATAGAACCATTATTGTTAATGTATATCGAAAGGTCGATGGATTTATTTACTTTTCTATAGACTAAAATGAAATGGGAAATTAGCCCCCCGCCTAAAAAAAAGAAAGAAAAAAAAACACAGGTACAATTGGGAAGTAAATAGATCATACACCACTGTCACCCAACCACATAATTTGAAACGCTTTTAACTTAATTATTTTCAGCGGCGTTGAACTAAATTAGAGTAGTTTAACCACTGGGCCTTTAACCTTGACAGAGTTACGCAACTGCCTCATAAAAGTGAGTAAAAAAAAAATTGTTGAGATTTCACATCTTCGTGACATCATCATATTTTAAGCGTAAGATGCTTCGAGCTGACCGAAGCATCATTACTCGTTGACATCGTTAGCTAATGGCCTCGTTACCGAATGACATCGCTTGTTTGGGTTCCGTGCATTTTTGGACTTCCTCGGTTTATGGAACTGCGATTTGACTTCATCTTTTCGTAGCGAGATTGATTGATAGGTCATGGCTACCAAAACTGGCGTCGCAATTTCGTATCAAGGGACGACACTTCATAGCTCTGCGTCATTGTGGTGTTAAAAAGGATAATAACAATAATTATAATAAATATTTTCCTAATAATCATACTATAATGGGTGTAATGTGTGTCTGTCTGTCTGTCTGTCTGTCATTCAATCACGGCCAAACGGCTGGTCAGATGGGCATGAAACTTGGCAGGGTTATTGTTTGTAATGGGGTTTGTAATGGGGTTTCATCCAACCTACCCCCCTCCTTTGTAGGGGGTGGGGGTGAGAAGGGATTCCCTGAAACGGAGCTGTTTCTGGCCGTGAAACGAGGCTGGTTATTCCCGTAGATTTAGTTACTTTACGATTTTTCATACATAATTTCTGTACAACTTCCCCGGAGAAAGTCGCGAATATTTCAGCTCAGACACAATAGAAGATGAAAATTATCATCAATATCCGCAAGATTTTTTGAATAACTTAAATCCAGCGGGACTGCCAGTGGACAAAATAACGTTGAAGAAATACTGCCTGGTAATGTTGCTTAGGAATTTCGATCCTGCCCATGGACATAATAAAAAGGAAACTGACAAGTTCCTACTTTCTACTCTTTTTTTGGAAGACACAGGATCATAAGAGCATTTATCAGTAGCCATAACGCACTGACATACAAGTTGCGTCTTTGCAGTAACATAATGAAAAGAAAGATACTTTATTATTCGTATCACCGTGCAAAATAATTGACAAAAGAAACTAACCAATCAAGATCCCTGTTCCATTAAATGAAAGTCACCGACAAGAGAGAGAGAGAGAGAGAGAGAGAGAGAGAGAGAGAGAGAGAGAGAGAGCCATTTAACGACATTAATGCACTACAATTTTATAATTTTATCTTGCTATCGAAAAATGAGAGAGAGAGAGAGAGAGAGAGAGAGAGAGAGGAGATAATTTGTGATCTGAGAGCTAAGTAATCCGATAATCCCATCACCGTCTTCGTTACTTGACTTACATTGAGAGAGAGAGAGAGAGAGAATCATTAAGAGAGAGTAAACAATAATGAATACAAACTTCTTTACGTTCATTGATCGTCCCTTCTCTTACTTTAAAGGGAGAGAGAGAGAGAGAGAGAGAGAGAGAGAGAGAGATAATATCATTAAAAGAGGGGAAACAACAATGAATAAGAATTTCTCTGCGTTCAGTGATCGTCCCTTGAATTACATTACAAGAGAGAGAGAGAGAGAGATTGAGAGAGAGAGAGAGAGAGAGACTATTTGTGTAATCGCCCTTATTTTACTATTGCTGAACAAATAATACATATAAATTTTTCACTTCTGCACCCGTATTTTATCACCCATCGTAGATGGGTAAGTTTGCTAGTAATATAATAATAATAATAATAATAATAATAATAATAATAATAATAAATCTTTTTCTCCTTCGAATCTTATCTCTATGTCATTGTGGTATTCAGAGATACCATATAATAATCATACTATAATGGGTGTAATGTCTGTCTGTCTGTCTGTCATTCAATCACGGCCAAACGGCTGGTCAGATGGGCATGAAACTTGGCTGGGTTATGGTGGGGACCCCTAAGATGGTTTGTAATGGGGTTTCATCCAACCTACCCCCCTCCTTTGTAGGGGGTGGGGGTGAGAAGGGATTCCCTGAAACGGAGCTGTTTCTGGCCGTGAAACGAGGCTGGTTATTCCCGTAGACTTAGTTACTTTACGATTTTTCATACATAATTTCTGTACAACTTCCCCGGAGAAAGTCGTGAATATTTCAGCTCGGACACAATAGAAGATGAAAATTATCATCAATATCCGGAAGATTTTTTGAATAACTTGAATCAATCGGGACTGCCAGTACACAAAATAACGTTGAAGAAGTACTGCCTGGTAATGTTGCTTAGGATTTTCGATCCTGCCAATGGACATTGCAACGAAACGAGGTACACCGTTATGGAGCAAAACTCCCACGTCATCGAAGCAGTGATAGCAATGGGCCCTCACACCGGCAAACGTCTGTTCATCCCCCGGATTCCTCTGGTGCCTTCGGACACAGTTTCCGTTCCAGTTATGGCGCTGGCAGTTTCCCATCAACCTGGTCTTCTCATTCACTGCAAACAAGTCGCAGGGCCAGACTTTGGATCGTGTTGGTGTGTTTCTGCCGTCACCCATGTTCACGTATGGCCAACTGTATGTGGCGATGAGCAGAGCAACTGACTCTGGCAACTTGAAATTAAGTTGTGGACAAACTGATAATAATGTGTACAAAGAGGTTCTGTAGTAGGTATGTATAAAAATCGCCCTTATTCTAATATTGCTGAACAAATAGCACATATAAATTTTTCACTTCTGCACCCGTATTTTATCACCCAATCGTAGATGGGTCAGTTTGCTAGTAATAATATAATAATAATAATAATAATAATAATAATAATAATAATAATAGATCTTACTTATTAGGGAGCCCCAGAATTTACAAATACATCCAACGTCCAAGTAACTGGTACTTTTACTAGTAGTACTTGTAAAATTATGATAACAGTTGCGACGATGATGAATGAATAAAGGACGATGACAACATTAATAGTAAAAGCAAAGACAAAATTAATAATAATAATAATAATAATAATAATAATAATAATAATAATAATAATAATAATAATAATAATAATAAGAGAAGAACTGGAAAGGGAAATGTCACACGACAACGAATTACACGAAGACGAACTGAGAGACGATGCCACAGAAGACGACAGAGAGGATGAGGTATCAAACAACGACACACGAAGAAACACCGACGAAGTAACAGAGAGGACGGAATGGGTAGAAAAGATTAGACAATGGATGGAGTCAGATACAGAGAGAACAAAGATCCCCTCCATGAAAGCCTACAACACCAAGAAATTAAGGGAGACAACAAGTGAGGTCAATGAAATAATTGGCATAATACACACCACCAGTATCACAGAAACAAATAACTTGGTATATGCAGGAGCAAGATTAGTAGCAGAACTGATGGGGATTCGAACACCAACACCACCAGCACAACCAACCCAACAGAAACCAAAACAGCAACCTCCTTGGAAAGGCGCCTGGAAAAGCAAATCATGGTGATGAGATCTGACTTGAGTAAACTGAAAGAGATGGCAGAAAAAAGGCTAAGAAGCAAGAAAACAAGGGAGGAACTCAACGAGAAATACAAAGTACAAGAGAGGGGACTAAACAACACAATAGAAGATGTAAAACAGAGGCTTAAGGCCAAAGCACATAAGATCCAACGATACATGAACAGGAATAAGGGATACCAACAGAACAAACTATTCGGAACTAACCAGAAAAGACTATACAGCCAACTAAGAGGGGAAGACAACCACCCAGAAATTCCTGAAGCCGAACCAAGTAAGAGACTCTGGGAAAACATATGGAGCAATCCGGTATCACACAACAAACATGCAGCATGGCTCCAGGAAGTCAAGGAAGAAGAAACAGGGAGAATAAAACAAAGATTCACAGAGATCACGACAGACACAGTCAGACACCAACTAAAGAAAGTACCAAACTGGAAAGCCCCAGGTCCCGATGAAGTCCATGGATACTGGCTCAAAAACTTCAAGGCCCTACACCCACGAATAGCAGAACAACTCCAGCATTGTATCTCAAATCACCAAGCACCCAAGTGGATGACCACAGGAAGAACATCCTTAGTACAAAAAGACAAGAGTAAGGGAAATATAGCCAGTAACTACAGGCCTATCACCTGCCAACCAATAATGTGGAAGTTACTAACAGGTATCATCAGTGAAAGGCTATACAACTACCTAGAGGAGACAAACACCATCCCCCACCAACAGAAAGGCTGCAGAAGGAAGTGTAGGGGCACACAAGACCAGCTCCTGATAGACAAAATGGTAATGAAGAACAGTAGAAGAAGGAAAACCAACCTAAGCATGGCATGGATAGACTATAAGAAAGCCTTCGACATGATACCACACACATGGCTAATAGAATGCCTGAAAATATATGGGGCAGAAAGGAAAACACCATCAGCTTCTCAAAAATACAATGTGCAACTGGAATACAATACTTACAAGCTCTGGAATAAGACTAGCAGAGGTTAATATCAGGAGAGGGATCTTCCAGGACGACTCACTGTCCCCACTACTCTTCGTAGTAGCCATGATTCCCATGACAAAAGTACTACAGAAGATGGATGCCAGGTACCAACTCAAGAAAAGAGGCAACAGAATCAATCATCTGATGTTCATGGACGACATCAAGCTGTATGGTAAGAGCATCAAGGAAATAGATACCCTAATCCAGACTGTAAGGATTGTATCTGGGGACATCAGGATGGAGTTTGGAATAGAAAAATGCGCCTTAGTCAACATACAAAAAGGCAAAGTAACGAGAACTGAAGGGATAAAGCTACCAGATGGGAGCAACATCAAACACATAGATGAGACAGGATACAAATACCTGGGAATAATGGAAGGAGGGGATATAAAACACCAAGAGATGAGGACACGATCAGGAAAAGAATATATGCAGAGACTCAAGGCGATACTCAAGTCAAAACTCAACACCGGAAATATGATAAAAGCCATGAATACAAGGGCAGTGCCAGTAATCAGATACAGCGCAGGAATAGTGGAATGGACGAAGGCAGAACTCCGCAGCATAGATCAGAAAACCAGGAAACATATGACAATACACAAAGCACTACACCCAAGAGCAAATACGGACAGACTATACATAACACGAAAGGAAGGAGGGAGAGGACTACTAAGTATAGAGGACTGTGTCAACATCGAGAACAGAGCACTGGGGCAATATCTGAAAACCAGCGAAGACGAGTGGCTAAAGAGTGCATGGGAAGAAGGACTAATAAAAGTAGACGAAGACCCAGAAATGTACAGAGACAGGAGAATGACAGACAGAACAGAGGACTGGCACAACAAACCAATGCACGGACAATACATGAGACAGACTAAAGAACTAGCCAGCGATGACACATGGCAATGGCTACAGAGGGAGAGCTAAAGAAGGAAACTGAAGGAATGATAACAGCAGCACAAGATCAGGCCCTAAGAACCAGATATGTTCAAAGAACGATAGACGGAAATAACATCTCTCCCATATGTAGGAAGTGCAATACGAAAAATAAAACCATAAACCACATAGCTAGCGAATGCCCGGCACTTGCACAGAACCAGTACAAAAAGAGGCATGATTCAGTGGCAAAAGCCCTCCACTGGAGCCTGTGCAAGAAACATCAGCTACCTTGCAGTAATAAGTGGTACGGGCACCAACCTGAAGGAGTGATAGAAAACGATCAGGCAAAGATCCTCTGGGACTATGGTATCAGAACGGATAGGGTGATACGTGCAAACAGACCAGACATGACGTTGATTGACAAAGTCAAGAAGAAAGTATCACTCATTGATGTCGCAATACCATGGGACACCAGAGTTGAAGAGAAAGAGAGGGAAAAAATGGATAAGTATCAAGATCTGAAAATAGAAATAAGAAGGATATGGGATATGCCAGTGGAAATCGTACCCATAATCATAGGAGCACTAGGTACGATCCCAAGATCCCTGAAAAGGAATCTAGAAAAACTAGAGGCTGAAGTAGCTCCAGGACTCATGCAGAAGAGTGTGGATCCTAGAAACGGCACACATAGTAAGAAAAGTGATGGACTCCTAAGGAGGCAGGATGCAACCCGGAACCCCACACTATAAATACCACCCAGTCGAATTGGAGGACTGTGATAGAGCCAAAAAAAAAAATACTAATAATAATAATAGATCTTACTGATTAGGGACCCCCAGAATTTACAAATACATCCAACGTCCGAGTAACAGATAAAGGACGATGACAACATTGATAGTAAAAGCAAAGACAAAATTAATAATAATAATAATAATAAAATAATAATAATAATAATAATAATAATAATAATAATAATAATAATAATAATAAACGAACGCTCTCTCAATTCCAACTGAATGTGTAACAAATGGAGGAAGGCGTGATGGAAATGTTTCGACCAACATCCTTGCTATCATAATCCCGTTTTATTAACGCAGAAGCCCCTTTGAAAGAAATATGTATATATAGATATATGTATATATATTATACATATATATATATAATATATATATATATATATATATATATATATATATATATATATATATATATATATATATGACTGTGAAATGTTGTCTGTGAAAACAGAATTCCATCTAATGAAAGGAGCCCATGAAAATACGAAAATATTGGAAGTTAATGAAGAGGGAGACAGTTGTTCCCGGTAATATAGCATTAACTTTCCATTATTTGGCGTTTTATGGGCTCCTTTATATATATATATATATATATATATATATATATATATATATATATATATATATATGCAAATACCACAAGAAATGATGGGTAGAAATCCAAGCGCCTTCGTCTTTAGCTACTAAGACGAAAGCGCTTCGACTTCTACCTATTATTTTCCTGTGTATTCGCTTATTTAATGGAGTCACGTGCATCTACTGTGATTTTTTAAGCATACACACACACACACACACACACACACACACATATATATATATATATATATATATACATATATATATATAGTATCTATATATAGTATATATATAATATATAATATATATATTATTTTTTTCCTAATATCTATATGAGATCTCATTATCTATATCATCATGCCTAATATATATATATATATATATCTATCTCTACTATATATTATATATAGAGTATATATAAGAAAGGACGGTCAAAATACTACCAATGTCCAGTGTTCTCTTAAAACACTCGGTTGACCTTGATATCATCTGCCCTTTCAGAAAGACAATTAAGAACGCCAACCGCCCCCCCCCCCCCGCCCCCCCCCCCCGGCCCCCATACGCAATCCGACGTATGAAACATTGTGACGACAGAGCACTCTCTTTCTTCATACCTTTTAAAGGAACTAGTTCTCTGGAAGAAGAAGAAGAAGAAGAAGAAGAAGAAGAAGAATGAAGAAGAAGAAGAAGAAGAAGAAGAAGAAGAAGAAGAAGAAGAAGAAGAAGAAGAGGAGACTGGCGTAATGGCTCGTTTTAACAATGGGAGACCGTGGGTAAAATCTATAGAAGTCACTGGAGTTACGTTCTTTAAAAAAAATTTCTGCTTGTAATTTTCGAATTGCGAGGTGGAGATATTGTCTTTCATTTAGCTCATGGGACCAATTAGAACTCCAGATATGTTTTCGTTTCCTCATCAGGGAACATTTCTCTCTGAGCTTCGTCTAAGTGAAATCATCGTTTCAGATTTGCCATGGTTTACATGGAAGTTTCAACGAAATGCGTATGAATTCCAATTTTCTTGATTTACACACACACACACACACACACATATATATATATGTTATATATATATGTATATTTATACGTATATATATGCATTATTACTTAATAGGGGTGGAAGTCAGTCCACCGAAATATTTAGCTTTAAACAATTGTTTTAATGGACCTTTTATACTTGAGACGTACCCTGTTTTAACAGAATTTATTTACATATATATATTAATATATACATATATTCATATATATATATGTATATATGTATGTATATATATATATATATATATATATATATATATATATATATATAAAGGTGAAGTTGTTAAGAAATAAATTTGAAACAGGTGTTAAAGATGTAATTAGAATAAATATATAAATATGTCTATATATATTTTATATATATGTACTTATTATATTTTTGTATGTGTGTGTACGTGTGTGTGTATAGCAGTGTATTCATGAGACTTAGAGAATGTAACCGGCAATTGTGAGGGGGTATGGGTATATTCGATGAGATGTTTCGCTCTTCTTCTTGCAAGCCATATTTGCCACTGACAGCAACGATTGTTAGCGAATTGAAAACTACAGTAATTGTAGTCAAACGCAGTGTCAACTGTGTTATTCAGTAAGAATGATCTACTCTAAATACGAATGGACCGTGCAAATGGTGCTAAGGATTATTTTTTGGTACATAAGCTATCGCTTTTAAGTATAACCTTTACTTCATTCGTTGCATACATTGGTCGTTTCCTGTACGAAGCAAAAGTAATAATATAAGCTTATGAGATGAGTGATTTTAAAGGATTTTATCGTTCTTTACATCTCTTTATTTATATTTTAGTTTTTCCAGCAATATTTTTCCACATCTCATCCACCATATTGTATCATACAGGTTCCACTCATCAGTCTTTATAACCACCCAAAATTTAACAACACTCGGAGGCCATTTCTTCGCCATACTTTTCCATCGTGGATTATGGCCGACGAATATTGGGTCAAAGGTTCGTTTCCTAAGGACGGTTGATAAAATTACTTGGAGATTGACAAGAAATGTAGCATAGCTCCATATTGATATAGCTGTGCTTTCCTGAGCCATTTAACCCGTTTTCGTGACTTTCAATAAGTCCCGTTCCTTTACCGAACCGATATCAAAATATTGGCTTTTTTTTTGGCAGTTTGTTTTCCCCTTTTTTCAGCATTTGGCGTTTCTCTGATTTTTTTTTTTTTTGGCTTTTTTTTTTTTTTTTTTTTTTTTTTTTTTTTTTTTTTTTTTAAGCACTTGGCGTTTCTCTGAAATTAGAAGAAATATTTCGCCGTCACAAACGGCGTAGGTTTCTCATACAGTTGAACATTATCATAATTTTTCTAAACTTATCTTTTGAGGGAAGAAATGTTAAACTTTGCAACTTTAACGAAAAGAAATTTTGCAGTGTCAACATTCTAGTTTTTTTTACATTAGTAAAGGATTTTGATTTTGCCATCGTGAAGTAATGGGTAAATGTTAACGAGAACTTGCACCAAAGATATAACAGAGGTTCTTGAGGTGATACATTGATTTATTTCTCATTGAGGTAGGCAAATTTGATTAACTTTTGCTACGTATATTATTCATTATTTCCAAGTGAAAAAATTTAGATTATAAACTAGTGTTGTCGTCCACATCTGGATTTAGGTACCTCAGCAAATATGGGCTTATTTATATATAGCAGTTATGTTTGTTTAACTTATATTTTTTCCTCTTAAGAGAAGTGGTGCAGCAGAGAATGATTTGCAAAATAAATGTAAAACTTTGGAAATGTAACTTTTTTAGACGGCACCCAAATTCATGTTAGACTTTTGAAAATATAGAGAAATATGAACCTAACAACTGCTACTCGTATTAAAATATTCATTGATGTTATCTATAAAAACAGACGGACATGATTTTAAGTTTGGGAGTCATCCCTACTTATTCAGTAATTCAATGGAATAATACCTCTATTTGTTTCTGCGGTCAGCCGCTTGAGATCCATATGATCTACGTGACCTTAATTAATGGTCAACTTCGCTGACCTCAGCTGTTGGAACGCCGGATGCGTCATTCGACTTTTACGTCTACACAGGAAATGAATATCGTTGGGAAAGTTCTCTCCATAATTTACCAATAAAATACGCTGATATTTACAGGCTCTCGTAATCCCCACAGCAGTTTATTTTTGTGTTGATATATTTTTCTCTTAGTCATATAACTTTTCACACACACACATACACCATACACATACATAAGTATATTGTTACTCTGTAATCCCCTTTCCTTCAAAGGATATAGTTCTACAAAGCTCTCAGGCAGTATTTCAGGACGTCCTACCTCGCCCAGGCTACTACCCGTCGGATCTTTACACACACACACACACACACACACCACACTATATATATAGTATATATATATATTATATTATATATATATATATATATATGTATATATATACATACGTATATATATAAATGTATATACTATATTACTATACACACACACACAACACACACCACAAACACAATATATATCTATATATTATATATGCTTAAAAAATCACAGTAGATGCACGTGACTTCATAAATAAGCGAATACCACGGGAAATGATAGACAAGGAATCCAAGCGCTTTCGTCTTTATTCAGACATCATCAAGGAGCTACTAAAGTACAATCGGAGAGGAAGGCCTCAGGTACAAACAAGATCAGGCTACCAGATGGTTAATTATCAAAAGGGTAAAAATTAAAAGGGATAATCCAGGATTATCGGATATCACACGGTCACAAACTTAAACAGATTCTGACCCTAACCGAAATTACAAAGTATCTTTACGTCCAAAACATGTAAAAACTGAATATATTAATTTTGTTGCTTATATTTATCTACAACTTTTTTCATTATGAAAGCATCAAGTTTAAATAAACCAAGACTTAAATTTAGAACATTTCTATTATTTGACTTGATAAAACAAGATTCAATGATATTCCTTTTAACTGTGTCATTACATGGGACTAAGGCTCTTGCTTGACTCCAGTTAATAGGATGGTCTAAATCTCTCATATGTACAAATAATGCATTCGATATTTGCCCAGTTCTCACAGAATATTGATGTTGCTTAAGACGCTGTGAAAGAGATTTGCCAGTCTGTCCGTAATAGATTTTATCACACTTTTTGCAAGGAATTTCATATATGCAGCCTGGCTGCATATATGAAATTCCTTGCAAAAAGTGTGATAAAATCTATTACGGACAGACTGGCAAATCTCTTTCACAGCGTCTTAAGCAACATCAATATTCTGTGAGAACTGGGCAAATAATCGAATGCGTTATTTGTAAAACATATGAGAGATTTCGAAACTTGAATGCTTTCATAATGAAAAAAGTTGTAGATAAATATAAGCAACAAAATTAATATATTCAGTTTTTACATGTTTTGGACTGTAAACAGATACTTTGTAATTTCGGTTAGGGTCAGAATCTGTTTAAGTTTGTGACCGTGTGATATCCGATAATCCTGGATTATCCCTTTTAATTTTTACCCTTTTGATAATTAACCATCTGGTATTCCTGATCTTGTTTGTACTGAGGCCTTCCTCTCCGATTGTACTTTAGTAGCTCCTTGATGATGTCTGAATAAAGACGAAAGCGCTTGGATTCCTGTCTATCATTTCCCGTGGTATTCGCTTATATATATATATATATATATATATATATATATATATATATATATATACTATATATATATATATATATATATACTTTGAAACAAAGAAGGTCTACCCTGTGCGTAGGTGATATATTTCCAGTGAATATTCATGATAATTGATCCTTGACATATACCTGCGAAAACTATCTCTCATTAAGCAGCATCAACAACCTTCATAATTTTAAACATTTGCAACACCACATAATTATTGTCAGTTGGACATTTATTGTATAATTTACCAGAATCCGAGCTGCAAGGCGTTTAATGACCATAAAATTACGCTCTCCATAAATCAGCATAGTGTTTAAGGTCATATGAAGGAAATGAATAATTCTGCTGCAGTTAGACGATATCTAAGTTGAAAGAAAAACTTTCCTCCAAGGGATCAGGTGTTACCTAGCGAGAGGTGTCGATCGTCGCTGTATTTTCAGACAGAAGCTTCCCACAATCCCTTGACCAACCATTACATAGCGCGGAGGAAAGTCACATTGCGTAATTCCCAAACACTGTAATTAGAACGAGGGTGACGCGGCAAAGCAATCCGTCTTTGTTGACAAATTCTGTTGTTAGCCAACCCCGACGCCTCTGACATTTATGCACGCTGCCAAGAAAGTTGCTGATGTCTGTGTGATGGCTTCTACGCGAAGGAACAACACCGCCGAACAGAAATGGGGGATCTTAGATCCTGCAGAACTCTTTCTGGAGTATTTTTCACGTCCAATAAGCCTCGCTAAACTTATCATTTAACTTATATTTAACTCAATGCGGTTGAATTTCCATCGCAACTGCGAATTAGTTATAATTTTACTTTTATTACCAGATTACTTTTATTTAAACTAAGGTGAATGGTTATATTCAATTCTATTTTTTTATAATAATCTTCTGAAATATCGATCTGTTCCTATTATACTCTCAGGAAGTATCAATGTAAGCATATAATATACATATATATAGATATATATATATATATATATCCTTCTACGCGAAGGAACAACAACACCGAACAAAAAGAGGGATCTTAGATCCTGCAGAACCCTTTCTGGAGTATTTTTCACGTCCAATAAGCCTCACCTCCTTTCGAACAGTATAAGGAAGTATTAGGAAATGCAATACTTAAGAAAGAAAAGCAAGTAATGAGACTGAACGACCTCTTACGAATGTAATAGGCAGCAGAGTGTTTTATAAAGGAGCTTCTCCCGCCGACTTCCGCTGTAATTGTGTGAAAAGTTCGTTGATAGGCGAAAGTCATTTTCTCCGTAGCCCTCGTTACATGCGATCGACTCTTCATTCGTAATTTCCTGATGACGCCACTGTGGCTGTAACTCTATATTTGCTATGAGTGTGTGGTGTCGTCCTAACACTAAATTTATCAACTGAATTTTCATTGCAATTGTGTTGCCATAGGAACAGGATATCCATTACATCTTTATTTCCAATTCTATTGTATGAGGTGCATGTATTCAATACAGCTGAATTTTCCGTGACGCTTGATTCCCAGAACAGCTGTATTATCATTACAAATTAATTTTCCAACTCGTCTGAATTTCATCACAAGTAAATTCTAACAACAGCTAAACTTACATTACTGGTTAGTTTCAATGCAGTTTAATTTTCCATCGCAACTGCGATTTAGTTGTAATTGTACTTTTATTACCAGATTACTTTTATTTAAACTAAGATGAATGGTTAAATCTAATTCTCCTGTTTATAGAAAATTTCTGAAATATCGATCTGTTCCGATTACACTCCCATGAAGCGTAAATGTAAGTATATATATATATATATATATATATATATATATATATATATATATATATATATATATATATATATATATATATATATAATGTTTTTAATTGTCATTTTAAGAATCCTGTGTATTTTTAGTATTATAATGTTATTATTTGTCATTTTTCAGACTGATGATGCACATAGTCATGTGCGAAACGTTTCTTAATGAATAAATCTTTTAAAACATCTATGTGTCTTCGGCATTCCTGAATTGATATATATATAATAGTATTATAATATTAATATATATATATATATATATATATATATATATATATATATATACATATATAATCCACATTAACAGTCGCCAAAGGTAAACACAACAAGGATTATTTCCTGCTTGCAAGATTGTATTTTAAGTAAGTCATTGAACAAAGTAATTGTAAAGTCATTGCTTACTTAATTAACATCAAGGTTGCTTACGATTTTATAGCCCTTAATTATGATGAATATCCGGAATCATTTTAAGCTTTCATGCTGAAGCAATTACTACTTCATGTAAATAGATCTTGCCATAAGTGGAGAATTGGGACAAAATTATGGCATCGTAAATTAAATTTCTTTGTTTGAATTTTTTTTTTTCTACAACTATTAATGAAAAAATGAATCCCGAAGTGTATAACTGATGAGGGAAAGGGAAGGGGAATTCGGTTTTGCATTGATGTTATGACAGTTTTAAACAATCATACAATATTTTAATGAATGCTAGAATGATTATTTCCTGCGCTCGAAAGTCTCATTGATTTCTTGATGCATACACATATACATCAGGACCCAATTCCATGCATTTCTTTTGTTCAGTATGATACCATTTAATGGCGATGGACGCCCGCACGTAGGGGCAAGGGTGGGCACTCCCCCCCAACCCCCCCCCCCCGGAAATCCTGGAAAAAAGTTATATATATATAATCTGTATATATATATATATATATATATATATATATATATATATATATATATATATATATATATATATATTATATATATCTATTATATTTATCTACATCACTTTTTTTCCTTCCATTCTCTAGTATATTATTTCAGTACAAGTAAATTAAAAGCATTCCTATTATATTGTGTAATATTTGTATGGTGTTATATACTGCGTTCGTCTTTCAAGAAATGATACGACTTCAGTTGAACGGTATAAGAAATTATATATAAAAAAGTCAATGTAACTTTGTATATATATATATATATATATATATATATATATATATATATATATATATATATATATATAATGGTTTGGCCCCCCTTGGAAAACATGCTGGGGGCGCTCATGTTAATGACGGTCTCGTCTGTGATATAAAACCGCTAATTGATTACGTGACGTAGAATTTCCCAGTCGTAGTTCCACGCAGTTGTTCGCCCAAGGTTGTCCGCTATGAAATGTCGACGACGACGACGACATAGTAGTGACTTCGGGTTATGTCGGTAAAATCAAGAAGTAAAATGCAAGTTTGCGATTCGTGGTCTGTTTTCTATCAGAAAACTTCTGGTGATAAAACCTTCTCGTAAATCATGGAAATGGCCCATCAAAACGCTCTCCCATCATACCTAAGACTCATTTCACTCCTGAAGTCTGAGTTTATTGCGGAACTAATGGATGTTTAAACACAGACGGGAATTCGTGTTTTTGTTCCTTAAAGAAAAAAAAAAGAAGAAAAAGTGTTACCACGTCATTTCCTTGCTACTTCATCCTCATTTGCATGTTTGTCTTTCTAATTCTTTTTTTTTTTAACTTCAGGGAAAGATTCTAGTGAAATGCATGCGTGATCAGAAACTGTGATGGTGAGTGTGTTGATATTTGGCTTTTACGTCGACCTCAGCAGAAAGAAAGTGTTTCATTGTGGGAAAAAAAAAACCCTAAATGTCAAATGTCACGTGTCACTTTAACTGGAAATTGTAACAGTAAAATGCAATACATCTTATGCAATGATGCACCGATGACCATTAAGAATAAACAACATGCTTTTACCATCAAGCATAGCCAGTACTGTCCCCGGAAATAGGTGATTTGCGCTTTCTCATGGGGTCTCCCTACCTATAAAAATGTTTGAATGAAGGGAAACAAGCGTACGGTTCTTTGTTATTGCAAATTGATGTTATAAAGAAATGAAATTTGCAATTCATTGCAGGTAAACCTATGGGGAAGAACAGAAGAATTCTTGATATATCAAAAAATGGGATCATTGGTCGACTGGTTAAGATGAAGCTGGCAGTATGCCAACACGGGCTCTTGCCCAAAGGCTGCCAGTAAGTGTGGTAAGATTTTCAAGAGAATCTTAGTCCTGATGGCGGACCTCTAGATTCCTACCAACAGACCGAGGCAACGGAAACTGAGTTTCAAGCCTGAACAGGTCAAGATAGGTCATGCACGAGAGAAAATGCTGCTTTTGGCACCTGAACAACTGTACGATTTATCGGTGTGAAACATCGTTTTACGAGGAATCTCTGAATGATGCCAGATGAACGGCAGTTACGATTCATAATCAACTGTGATGTACCCTGTAGGTGTGTAGTGCCGTCAGTGGACCTCGTGCGGTGCACTGTAGGCATTACTTAAGGTTCTTTGCAGCGTGCCTTCGGCCCCTAACTGCAACCACTTCCGTTCCTTTTACTGTAACTCCTCTCATATTCTCTTTCTTCATCTTACTTTCCACCCTCTCCTAACAATTGATTCATAGTGCAACTACGAGGGTTTCCTCTTGTTACACTTTTCAAACCTTTTACTGTCAATTTCCATTTCAGCCCTGAATGACCTCATAGGTCCCAGTGCTTGGCATTTGGCCTAAATTCTATATTCAACTCAACTCATCTCAGCTGTGATGTAAGAGGGTCTGAGGGAGGAAATATTATTATCTAATATTTGTTTTGTCTGTTTGCAAGACGTATTCATATCCTTCTGAAAAGTGGATTTGAAATTTAGATATAATGAAACAAACCTCAAAAACTACTTGGGATGAAAGTGAGGATTTATCGGCATCAGAGTGAAAGGGAAGAAAGAGAAGATCAATGATGAAAAGGCTAAACAGAAAATGAAAAGAATAATTTTCCTACCTTTGGCTGCATCGTTTTTGAGTTTCCAACGTTATTGTTCAGTTTAAAGTTATATCGTTCACCGGGTTGTACCTCCCACCTTCAATAGAATTACGGTTTCCTATGCTTAATAAACCTTTGTAAATTTTTAAATCCTTGATCATGTAAAGGCTTTGATCTTTGACAGCATTTAGGCAGATCTGGCGAATCTGTGACTTAGCCTTTGTGCTATTTGTTTTAAGGAATGGTTCACCATCAAAACTTTTCAAATATAAACAGTACAATAGTTCGAAAGTCAGGAAATTAATCACCATGTTTTTTCTGTAAACCATTAGCTGTTATTTTGCATTATCAAATTCACGAAATAATCTGAACGTTAAGTGATCCAGATACTGAACAAGAAGAAATTTTCCGTCTTAATCTTTTCCCAGGCACCGGAGTGACCCGAAATGACCCCGAATCACAGGTGTACAGAAACCCATTGTATGAAATTCCACGCAGTTACGTGTAGGCGCATAATCCGCTTATAGCTGAAAGAAAATGGCCTCCCGGGTGAGTCACTCCATAGAATGGGAAATATTATCGTGAAAGGAGGTCAGCAACTGTTCTGTTCACGATGTCTGAAGATGTCTGAGTCTGAGTACGTCTTCATGAAAGGGAATTTGCAGCATTTTCCTATAACGAGTGGGCATTAAACCCCCGGCGATATGAGGCAACTTTTGGCAGGACAATGTGAAACGATCCAAAAAGATTTTATATCATGTCTTTCTGAATTTTCATATAAAACGGAATACAAACCTATTAACTAAAGGTCTTTGATATACTTCTTAATATCAAGTCGTAATGAGGGATGCTACTTATTTAACACGCCGAATTAAGATAGAAATAAGCAAGATTCACTAACTGCCGAGAAGGAATCTTGCTTACTTCGACTCTGGTGAATTTCGCTTATTTAAAAAAAAGTAGTACTATTCTTTATGATTTGGTATAAAGTCTTGTGTCGAAGAACTGAACCGCAACTAAAGCAGTTGGCTTCTATACCGTTTTATACGAAAATGCAGGAACACAATATAAATATTCTTTTAAGGTTAGCCTCACGTTGTCCTGAAAAAAATTGACTAGTAGTGCCTTTATAAAAATTTTGTTTTTTTTAGGTTTAACTTCACGTTGTCCTGTAAAAAAATGCTTAATATTGACCCTATTGCTCACTCATTATAGCAAGATGCTGTAAGTTCACTTTCGTGATAATGTACCAAGACTCAGCATTGTAGTTTCACTTGGTATGGTCTTATGCTATTATGCCCCTCTGTCTAGCGTCTAATCGTCAAACACGTATCGAGTATCTTGGCGTATTCATACTCCTTCGAGTTTGCTTTATAACTGGAGGAAGGAGGAGCAATTCATCGAGAAAATGGGATGGAAAGAAAACGGGAAGAAAAATCCAATCGAAAGAATTGATAAGTCATTCATTCACACATTTCAGGTCACAAAGTCAGTCAGTGACTATAAAACGAATAATGGTAAAAAAAAAAGGCAACAATGAAAGCAGACGTTCCGAAATGTCAAAACTCCACGTCACGGATATAATCGCTTCAACAACGACGCGTCAGTTTGAACTTTTGCCACCACGAAGCGAGACGAATGCAATTCCTGCGTGCCTCTTTAAACTCGGGAGTGAGACCAGTATGATGAGATTAATGAGGAGGAAGAAGAGGTTGGGGGGTTGTTGCATAGTCGAAGGCAAAAAAAAAAAAAAAACCCTGCAATAAATCGGAAATTAAATGTCATTAGATCAACATGAGTGGTAGGCAGAGGGGGAGATAGGTGACTTCGGCTTTTGGGAAATAGAAACAATGAATAAAAGAGGAGAGAGAGGTAATGGAAGAGTCATAAAAGAGAAGGCTGAGGAGATGAATAACCGAGAAATTGTAAGGAAAGAAAACAGATTGATGACCAATATAGTCTTTGAATTAACTCTGAAAAGTTACAATTTCCGTGGTCGTAAGAATGGCAAGTGGGTATGCTCACCCTCTTTCTTTTTTTTATTTTTATTTCGCCATATAATTTTCTCTCCCATTCAAGTTCAAGGCCAAGCCACATCAAAATTTTCGTTAAAGCTGCCATATTATGAGACAAACATGGTTTAGTAGCAACTCTCATCAGTCATGGCGAAACAACAGTGAAACCACCGATTCTCACCATTTGCGTGTCACGCTCCACCGAAAAACAGCACCCAGGGTCAGACATACCCCTCATTTTGGACAGTTTTGGTTTTCCTAATTCCGAGTCGCCCGCTTGTTCCGAGTCCTGTCACTTTTGCTCTTCGAGTTTGGTGAGATTTTGTGTGGAATTTGCAATGTTAACGTTTATAAAGTTATTTTTTTTTTTATCACAAATATAAGTTCAGATGTATATAAGTTGAGAAATCTGTGGTAAATATCTAACAAATGTTCGGCAATTACGAGGAAACTAAAATTTGTTAGGACTCCAGAAGGTTCCATATCGATGCACAGATAAAAAACAGTTAAATGTTGCTTTGCAGAGCAATTCCAATGCATTTAGGTTCAACTCCAAAAAAAGAATTTTCATAACATATAGCAACCGAAATTTACCTTCATTCAGCTCAACGATTTAATAAATGCAGTTGAGGTGGAAATCATCTTTCTTTTGGAAACTTTAGATCCCAGATGGCTCTGAAGATCCTCTCTATCTAATGTCTTCTGTGCATTTTCAGAATCTAGAGATTCTCTGTTTAATTGGACTATTGGCATTTTTTGAAGCTATAGTGACCCTTGCATTTGCAAAAGATTGTTATCAAACTAGAATGTATCCTATTTAGTCACGTATCACTATTTATTTTATAGTGACTGGGAATAAAGTGCCAAGGATAGAAGTTTCAGTAGATAGAGGGTCAGATATGGTGAAGGAGAGAGAAGAGAGTAGCGCACGCACCATAACCAACAATGCTCGCATGAGCCACAGTTAGTAATACAATTACGGCTCATTCACGAAAGAGCCAGAGGCAAGGTTCCTTTTTAATCCCCTCATATTCATGGCTCATTCAAGCTGCATGCAACGTGCAACCTGAGGAAGAGTGTTGAGAAATGAATCGTCATTTCCTTTCTGTCGCCAGACAATCGCTAACATTTAAACTGGTAATAGTGCGAAGGTGAAATGCGAAACGGCTTCTGGGTTCGCTACTACGTGATGCTGTTCCTGGTGGGATTCGGCGTACCTGGATATTTGGCACATAAAAAAAAAAAAAAAAAAAAAAAAAAAAAAAAAAATTGGGGAAGCGGGGTGTATAAGGTGGAAAAGATAAGTATAGGTGTTAAATTTCTTTAAAGGTTAATAAATTTTTACGGTGTAAATTGTAAATGCAAGACAAAATCATAGATAAATAAATGAAATAAAGAAAACGTTAGTAAAATTAGATAAATAAAAATAAAAAAGGGGGGGGGGGGCGGCGGTATAAGATGGAAAAGTTAAGTATAGAAGTTAAAGTTTTTTTTTAACTGTTAATAAATTTTACCGTGTAAATTGTAGATGCAAAAAGAAATCATAGATAAATAAATGAAATAAAGAGAATATTAGTAAAATTACATAAACAAAAGAATTTAGTTTTTATGCTCTCATTTTTATGAGGCTGGTGATGAAAACCAACCTTGAATCAACAACGCTTCAGCCCATTTTTTTTTATAATATATTTCTTATATTTTACCTACACTTTAATAAAAGTAATCCGATTAGGAATAGCGAGACATTAAGTAAAAATCCGAAGTGAATATCCTGTAGGGAAATTACGGAGAGATGAAACTAATAGTCAAGTAGACAAGAGACAAAAATTAATAAAAGTAAAAACCATAGAGACATTCTTCTATGTCAGGAGTTTTTTTTTTATCATTATACATCGAGAACTGAAAACGGTATATCAGTTTTAGTTGCTCTTCTGCAAACAATTCGGTGAAGCTAGGTTCTATCAGGAGAAAGTGAGAAAAATACGAAGTTTTTTTTTTTTTTTATAATGCAAACCTTTCGAGCGTTAAAAAAAGAGAGAGAGAATATATCCGGTAAAACAACTGACAGTCAGATCTCATCACAGTCGAGACGCGCTATAAATACATCATTCGTATGTGAATGTTGACAAGACAACAGGACCAGATTCCGATCGATTCTAGAAAATTCCCGTTGAGTCATCGTCAGTGCAGCGTCTGTTATTTAAATAATAATTCGTCTTCATTTTTTTATCTGTATTAAAATTGCCTTCTTTTTGTACCTTTCATTTTATTTATAAGCTTTCTGTTATGTTTTGAGACTTTTTTTTATTTTTCAGTTTCATTTGACGACTGAACCATCTCACATCTTTTTTTTACCTCAGATTTTATTATATTCAGAAAATGAAAATCAAGTGTTTCGGTACCTTTTGTTAGTCTGTTATATAATCCACTAAACTTCGTATTATTTTTCCATTTTTATTGCCTTTCTTTGTATATATTATCTTAGACTCTTCACGAGTCCTCACAAGCAAGAATTTCTAAAAAAAAAAAAAATGTTAAAAATAAAAAATAAAAAGAAATTAAATCCTATTTTCGAATGACAGTCTCTAGAATATGTAACAAAATCCAAACAAGACAAAGCATAACGGGATTCAGGACGCTGCAATAAAAAAAAAAAAAAAAAATAAAAAATCGACATCGTCTCCATCTTAGTTACCTGTATTATTGCTGATGATATCAATATCTATCTTATCCACTGATTTACAGATTATAAAAAAATCGTTCAGGTATTATTCCTTCCGTATATCAGTAGTAATTTTATAAGTGATTAAATTATAATGCTGCGTAATTAAATGTTTTGTGAAAATTGTAAGTTTTTGCAGTTTTACTCATGCAGTTTGTGACATTGATCAGCAACCAATCTGGAGGAGTTTTGCATAAAATGAATTCCAGGCAATTATCTTCGAGACAATTATAATATAACGCATGACTAATTAAGCAGTTCTGTTTTATTTTGTTCATTTACAGTTTGCTGTCAAAAGTTCAGACATTTTGTCTGAGATGCAGAGTAAAAAACATGGAATTTTCATTCTAACTTCAACAGAAATCTATAATAATAAAATCCGATTATATCTTTCTTGTTTGTCCGTCCCGGATGGAGACCAGGTAGGTAGAGATTGAGATAGTAGAGGAGCCATGACACATCCACTCTCCTCCTGAAAACATGTTTAGTACTAGCCCCTGGGGGATCAAAAGTATTTTGCCGTGTTAAGTACTAACCCCTGGGGGATCAAATGTATTTCGCCTTGTTTAGTACTAACCTCCTTAGGGATCAAATGTATTTTGCTGTGTTAGAAGTAGCCCCTGGGGAATCAAATGTATTTCGCCTTGTTTAGTACTAACCCCTGGGGGATCAAATGTATTTCGCCGTGTTTAGTGCTAACCCCTGGGGGATCAAATGTATTTTGCCGTGTTTAGTACTAACCCCCTGGGGGATCAAATGTATTTCTCGTGTTTAATGCTAACCCTGGGGGATCAAATGTATTTCGCCGTGTTAAGTGCTAACCCCTTGGGGATCAATGTATTTCGCCGTGTTAAGTGCTAACCCTGGGGGATCAAATGTATTTCGCCGTGTTAAGTACTAACCCTGGCGGATCAAATGTATTTCGCCG
>NC_061087.1:14667940-14715440 GCF_015104395.2 Macrobrachium nipponense
ACTATATTATATATATATATATATGTATGTATACTACACACACCACAAACACACACACACAACATCAACACACACACAAACCCATATATATATCTATATCTATATATATATATATATGATAATATATATTAATACGTATATATATTAGATATAATATTATATATATAATAATATACATGTTCCATTTTGTAATTATCGTGGCTGACGTAATAAAATGCTTTATTCAACAAACATCATTCTTAACCGCAAAAGAAGTTTCATTATTAAAAACATTTCCTTCATTTCCTTCGACAGTAATATTTCTCTTCGTTTTTTTCCCGTTAGTGATGTTATGATCAAGGGGACGAAGTCTTTACAAGATCGGATTTAAATAGCAATTTTTAGAATTCTTTGTAATTACACTTATGGACAATATATAGACTTAGTTGTATTCATTTGGATATATAAAACACACACACACACACACACACGCACGCACACACACACACACACACACACACACATATATATATTATAATATATATATATATATATATATATATATACGATATATAATAACTATTTTTATATATATATATAATATATATATAGTATATATATATATACATATTGAAGATATAAATACAATATACATATATATATTTTATATATCTAATATATATACATATATATATATATATATATATATATATATATATATATATATGTATATATATATATATATATATACATGCTTAAAAATTCACAGTAGATGCACGTGACTTCATAAATAAGCGAATTCCACGGGAAAATCATAGTCAGAAATCCAAGTGCTTTCGTCTTTACTCAGACAATGTCTGAGTAAAGACGAAAGCGCTTGGATTTCTGACTATCATTTTCCTGTGGAATTCGCTTATATATATACATATATATATATATATATATATATATACGTATCATATATATATATATATATATATATATATGTGTGTGTGTGTGTGTGTGTGTGTGTGTCTGTGTATGTGTGTGTTTTATATATGCATATGAATGTACACACTAAACCTATATATTGCCCATAAGTGTAATTACAAATAATTGGAAAATTACTAACAGGAAAAAGGAAGAAAAATATTACTGCAGAAGGAAATGTTTTTGATAATGAAACTTCTTTGCGGTTAAGGATGAGGATTATTGGATAAAGCATTTTTTGTCGTCAAGTCACGATAATTACAAATGGAACAAGTAAATAAATCGAATCAATCGTAATAATAGTATGAATTGGGAGGAAATGAAACTAGCAATAGTCTTGTAGATCGCATCATCTTTTACCAGACCTAAAATGGATTATGCTAGATAGATATATAGATAGACAGAGAGATGTGTTAGCATACAGCGGGGGTGTTCAACCTTTTTCTCCCCCCGTATCCTTTCGGGCATTTGTAATGTCAGTAACGTACCCCGTTCACTTTGTATAACGTGGAAAACAAAACCAAACTCAGAAAAATACTCCATTCTGCATATTTGCAAGTACTGTACAGAAAGGAAGTAAATATATAACTCTCCTAACATAACCAATAATGTAAACAAATAATTCTAAAAAAAAAGGAAAATTTTGAAAAATTATTTACCTCTGGCTATGCAGTAAATTTTCAAGGTTATGGTGCTGAGCTACAGAAACAAAATACGTTATTATTACATCAGCTGCAAAGGGAGTTAATGAAATGGCTGAAACTGTTTTTCATTAACTATTCTAGTTGGCCGAGGAGCAGATTATGGTAAAGCACATTGAAGGTCGGCAGGTTGAAAACCCCTGGCACACAATATACAGAGACTGGTCATGAGAGAGCGAGCACATCTAGGGCACACTCTACTCAACACACCTCTGTCTTTCAACTCTATCTTGGCTATTAAGGTGTTCTCGTTCCAGGTCCTCTTCAGTATATCAAGCCCACGAATTCTGAACTGGCATATATTTTATTTTTATTTTTTTTCTACAAATCATCGTCATCCGTTCTTTCTACATGACCAAACAACCTCATAAACATAATCCATGTTCTCAATTTGTGCTGACTTCTTTTACCCCTTCGCATCATCGTATCTCTAACTCATTCTTTGCTCTCCACATTCTACGCAAACAATAATCATCTCAATAACTTGCTTTTATCTTTTCCTTTCATTCCTACTCAGCCTCCACACTTCACTTCCATAGTGGATAGTTAATTTAAAAATCTTTCATAAATTACCGCTTTTATATATGCCTCCATAGATATTCTCTTCACTTTCAAATAAGTTGCAAAGACCCTGCTGCCTTCCTAACTTCACCACATCATCCGTTAGGCAAATTCCCAAGCAAATCAACTTTACCCCCGTTTTTCTACCATTATAATCATGCTCACAATCACTTTCTTCTCTGATAGATAATTTCACGCTCTTCGGCTTCACAGTTCATCAGCTGTTCCATCTTATGGCTACAACTCTTGTCTTATCCCACAGCCTTGCTTGTTCTTACTAAGACTTCTCGCACAACCTTTTTATTCATGTGTTTAACATCCATAGAGGCACAACACCCTATAATCTAGACCCACTTTAAAAGCACTACAACGCTATTGTAATATGCACTTTGTAATATGCATTTCTTATTGATTGATTGATTATGGAATTTAGGGCATAACCCAAGCGCTGGGACCCGTAAAGGTCATTCAGCGCTGCAGTGGTATGTGATTGAATGAAATGGTTTAAGTGAAGGAATACGTAAATCAATTAAAATCTTTTATACAACTGATCAATAAAAACTGCAATTAAAAATATTTAATGATACACAATAATTAAAACTAAGATCATCTAATGATACATAGCAATTAAAACTAAGACATTCACTCTCACTCAAAAACCATTTACACCATAATTAAAAAATCACATAGTTGAAATTACAAATTTAAAAACTATCTGACATGCATACATTCATTTAACACTATTTACATTTCTTATTGATTGATCCTCTGTTCATTATACACTCAGTACCCTCCATATTACGTCAATTTCATTTCATCAGGTGTTTTCTAAGTCCCTGTACACCACATGCAGATTATTTCCTCTGCTTTCAAACTTCTAACAACTGTTTCATAACAAAAGCTTTCTTACACATCCATTTACTGATCTAAAACTATACAGCCCTTCCCTATAAATCTTTTTGTTATCTGTCTTACTTCCTCAATCAAGAATCTAGGCCATTTCCTCCTTCAATGAATTTATGACCATCCACAATGCGCTTTCTGCTACTACGATTCAGCAGTTGAGGTAAGAACGTGACAGTGACTTTTTTCCAATATATTTCGGAGCCACCTCCGTAAGGAAAACTGCTTAGTATATCTATCTATCTATCTATCTATCTATCTATCTATCTATCTATCTATATATATATATATATATATATATATATATATATATATATAATATATATATATATATATCGAGCTACAATGTCCTTTAATATCTAATACGCTCTACGAATTAATATATTTTCATATATGTTGACTGAAGGGGAATTTTTTAGTCGATAAGAAATTTGTCGGCTCACGGACGCGAAACCATCGAACCCAACAAATTTAGGACGCACAGTGAAACCTTAAACCACACCGCCACTCTTCTGGTGGCAGTGTGGTTTAAGGCTTCACCGTAAGTCCTGAATTTGTTGGGCTCGATGGTTCGCGCGCGTGAGCCGACAAATCTACTATCAACTAAAAAATTCGCTTTCGGTTAACATATATGAAAATTTATTAATTCCGAGATAGTGTGAATTAGATATTAAAGGACATTTGTAGCTCGATATATGTATATGAATCACGGTAATGTGATATGACTCATATTCTATATATGAGTCATATATATATTACCGTCCTTGTCCTAACCAGAGGTTAAAATATGTGGAAGATTTTGGAGGAGGAGAAAGAAAGAAGTACCACAAAACCCCGAAAGGAAACTATTAATCCTCTTCGTGGTAAGAGAATAAGTTACAGGACTTAGATTGTTGCATTCTTCCACATTGTTAGATCGAATGTAATAACATGCCATGTGACTGATATCAGTCACAACAGCCCTCGAAATTCTGCTGCCATGACCTCGCTGACCCAAGAGGCCCCTTTTTAACTTCGAAGGCTGCCTGCCTGACTTTCAAGAGTTATTGCTTCTTCTTCTGTTTTATTTTTTTTTTTCGGAGTCGTAAATCACGTAATGGCAGTTCTCGGGAATGTCCTGATTGTTCTCCAAATGGACTTGTTTAGACGCACGACTGAGTGCAGTCTTCTCTTGAAGACGTTTTTAGACTTTTTATTTTTTAGTTCGTAAATTTCTCGACCTTCGCTCTGGTTTTCACAGTAGGTTTAAAGAAGAAGAGAGAGTCACTGATTTTAATTGCCATTAGAACTGAAGGATAAACCTTGCGTTAATTATCTGGTGTGTATAGGAAGTGACTATAATTATATAGCTGATTGATATTTATGTGGAAATTTCAACTGTGGACTAAAATAACCGTCATATGATTTTAGATTTGGAAACTGTCCTCGTTACCTTCTAACCTTGTTTATAAACGCATAGTACTTAAAATATACTTTTGGTGCCCGACTGATTTTATGTATTACATGCGCTTAATTAAGTAAAAAAAATATGAGCATAAAAGTCTTTCTTGAAAAATAATTATTGCGTGAATCTTTGCATTTGTCAGTACGTGGAAGTTAATCGAATAATTTTCTTGATTCCTGTTTTATAAAAAAGAAAAAAAAAATCCTGTGTTTTTCTCATGACGCGTTCCAAAAGATTTTAAATATAATTAAGGGAAAACCGGTATCCATACTTAAGAATGTGTACGTAACGAGAAACAGTCTTGAAAAAACAGAACTATAGAAACTACTTACAGATATTACTTATTAGAATATATATTACTTATAGATCTTGCTCCTGGTCAGTCCGTCAAAGGACAAGTGTAGCCAAATGTGTTGTGAGTGCCATGACGTTCAAAGACTTTCTTTTATATCACTAACTTGGGAACCAAATTGCGTCTCATTTATAAAGTTGTAAAGGAAATAAAGTTTAATGGGTCTTATTTCCTTCAAACGCTGAAAAGTAGGTCTAGTTTTTCGGTGCTATTTTTCTTCTTGTTTTTGGCGGTTTCTCATGATAAGAATCATACTAATTTCCACTCCCTTCTGCCTCCTTTGAAGCAGCTATTCATAGGAAGGCTGAGAAGTTACTCTGACTTACAAGATGAATGAACAAATGTCACGAATAAATGAATTAAGGAATATGAATTGATTACATTATGGACGCCACGGTCTTTCCCTTGTCTTTTAACCGAAGACAATCAAGCCTTTTATTGTACCAGGCTTACCTTAATAGGTAGTTCGGTCTTGCCACCAAACTTAAAAGAGACGAGTTTGAGTAGTCAGGCCTAAGTGGATCCAAATAAACACACGATATGATTACGTATAAAACCATACACAGCTTTTGAATATATAGATTAGAAAGTTAAATCATTGGTTCTTAACCTTTTTATTACCACGCCCCCCTCGCGTCTAAGAGTAAAGTTCCCTCCCAGATTTAAAGGAAAATAGAGAAAGAGAGAGAGAGAGAGAGAGAGAGAGAGAGAGAGAGAGAGAGAGAGAGAGAGAGAGAGAGGAGGGGTTTCGAGGGATAGGGAGGGAGGTCAATAATTATGAAATATGGAAGCCCGACTATAGGAAACTATCTTTATATGGCAATACTTTTGCCTTTTTTCATAAACTTTTGAATATTAGTTCTTCATTCTTGTTGTTAAAAGAATTTTTACTTTTTTCCCAAGGGCTCGTGTCCCCCCTGGAAATTACTGACGGCTCCCTTCGGGGCGCAGCCCCCCCCCCCCCCAGGTTGAGAACCACTGAATAAATGAAACATAAAAAACCATCAACTGTTACAGGAATAAGTTATCAACCAACGGCTTTTTTTTGAAATATCTAATCGATATAAGACCAAAACAATGAACGGATTCAAAGCAATGTTGAAATTATTGAACATCTTGTGATTGCAGAAAATCTCAATAATGGCCCAATTATGGAAACTTTTGTAATTTGCTCTGAGGTCATAAAGATAAATCATCGAAGTTATAATGATTTCAGGGAACTTCGTAGGTTTGGTTAAAGGAAACACTGCGTTTATCGTCTGCATTTCTGGGTTTAGTATTACCAATAAAATTTTTACCAGTTATTTCTACTGCTCAAAAGTCTTCTAACAATTTTTTTTATGGAAAGCACCTTAAATCCTCTTTAGAAATGCATCGTGAATGTGAAAGTTTTCGAAAATATATCAGTTTTCCTGAAAATAATTTACCATGTTTCTAAAATTCCTGGCTTCCTAGTTCCTATTGCATATCTTGCAGTAACCTACTTAAATTCGAATATATTAAAATACTCTTCTTCAACTTAAATAGTATTTTCTTGAATTTTATTTCAGAGCTTCATTTCAAAATTAATCCTAAGCCATTCTTAATATACTTTACTCACTAACCTACCTCAACTTTCCTTTTATTCTCTGACTATTGTCTGTAAGTTTTTACATCATACTTTAATCTTATATTATTTTTTTAAACACGGAATTCGTCTCCTTCGTAGAGATTATCAGCGAAGCGAATCAACTCTGGTATCATTCTCTCGCTGAACTACAATGAGGTGATTTACTCAAATTCCTCTGATGTTATACATTACAATTTTTTTCTCACGTCACTTTCTAGCGGCTGAAATGACTGTAGTAATCATTCGCTTCAGTAGCTCGTCTTTATCAAAATCACCACTTTGTAAAATGATGTATCAGGAGTCTGAGTTCCTCTGCTTCCTTCCAGTTTCTGCACAGTGGAAATGTCTCTCGGAAGTCATTTTTTTCATTGAGGAATTTGCGATGTTTCGTGTCCATCCATATTTTCTCCCCCGTAGGAGAGTAATGCCTTCAGTGCACCTCATAGTGCACTGTTGACATTACTTAAGATTCTTTGCAGCGTGCCTTTGGCCCCTAGCTAACCCCTTTAGTTTCTTTTACTGTACCGCCTTTTATATTCTCTTTCTTCTGCCTTACATTCCACCCTCTCCTAACAATTGATTCATTGTGCAACTGCTTTGAGGTTTTCCTCCTGTCACACCTATCAACCCTTTTACTGTCAGTTTCCATTTCAACGCTGAATGGCCTCATAGGTCCCAGTGCTTGGCCTTGGGCTAAATTCGATATTCAATTCAATTCTATTTTTTCTCCAAAATGTTTCGTCTACTCACCAAAGGAACGCTTAGTTTTTTTTTTATTGAATATAATTTTTTTAGGTAACTTCATAGCATGGAAATTAGATTCTTTCTTAAACGACTTATGTCTCTTTTAGGCAATGCTCACAGGAACCATCTAGAAAACTTCAGCCTGAAGTTATCTTTGGAAATATTTAGTAAAACAGACTTCATAAGTATGGCTTTATCGCTTAATGCCCCTCGCTATTATGATGTAAGCCGAAGACTAGAAATGAAAACGACACACTGAAAATAACATTTTATTTTTGTTCATACTACCGTTGTTTCGTTCGACACCTAAACTGCCCCACTTTCGCATTACGTACCTCCCGGAAGTTAATAACTACACTCTATCAAATGCGTTCAATCACTGAACAATGCAGCTTATCGAGGCAAAATAATAACCGACGTCCGCGATGTTGCGAAGAGCTTCCCTATTCCGCTCCTCCTTCTTCTTCTTCTTCTTCCTCTTCGAGAAACGTATTCGAGAGCACCTGGCTCGATCTTCTTCTGTTCGGAGCTTCCTGGTGAAAGGAATCCGGAATCATGGTACGGCATCTTCTCTTCTCTTTTTTTCTTTTAATGACCTGTAGCTTCATACTGTTATACATTTTATATAGCGTTTTTCCCTCTCTACAGTTGCTTATCCGGAATTATGGAACGGTGTCTTCGTTATATTTGGGATCCACCTGTTTCGGACGGCGTGGTTGTTAGTCTTTCTCCCCGGAGAGTGGGGGGGTGGGGGTGGGGGGGTGGTTGGTTTAGTGTCGTCAGTGCACCTCATTCGGTGCAATGTAGGCATTCCTTAAGGTTCTTTGCAGCATCTCTTCGGCCCCTAGCTGCAACTACTTTCATTTTTCTTACTATACCTCCGTTCATAATTCCTTTCTTCCATCTTACTGTCCACCCTCGCCTAACAATTGTTTCCTAGTGCAACTGCTTTGAGGTTTTCCTCTTGTAACGCCTTCCAAACCTTTTACTGTCAATTTCCGTTTCAGCTCTGAATGGCCTTAGTTGCCCCAGTGCTTGGCATAATACCAAAAATTTATATAAATCAAATTAAAGTCTTTCTTTCTCTCTTTTTGGTGATCTGTATCTGCTTGTTGTCAGACATTTCATATGACTTTTTCTCTCCCTTTCTACAGTTGCTTACACTAACTCCCCCAGTTAACGTATGTAAAAGAGGTTGCTTTCCGTGTTCTGCAGGAATTCAATGGCTTGTTGTCTTACATCTTATTTAGTATTTTTCCATCTTTATATTTGCTTACTGTAGCTAACTGCCCAGCTAACGTATGTAAATGAGAAGGCTTACCGTCTTTTGCAGGGTCTCGCCGCTCTTCACTTTATAACACATCGAGGGAACGGAATGTGAAGCAATAAAAAAAAAAAAAAAAAAAAAAACTCACGTCACCAGACATACGTACGCTAAGGAGGACCTCCGATTCGTAACGGATTTTAACTCTGCAATCATTTGCCGAGAGATTCATTTCTATAGCATCTGCCGGCAAGAAATATCCGTCACAAATCAGCCTCAACGAGGAAATTGCCCAACGTCCGAAAGCGAAGTTACAAAATATCTTCGGTCGTGTTTATTCTTATTTTTTTTATTTATTTTTAGTTGTTGTTATTGATCAAGCGTACATCTTCATTAAATCACACAAGCGTCAGACCGGAAGAGGAAGATGAACGCAACCAAGCGTAGAGGCGGATGGATAAATCCAGCCGATTGGGAGAGGTTGAAACACCCAATAGCTTACTTCTGTAATGGTATTATCAGAGTAGAAATTCAGTGGTCGTGGTTGCTTAGCTATATATTTGTTGTAGAGAACTCCCTGTCCGCAAGGAAGCGTTCCATTAATAATTGTATAACTATTAAGTTTCCATAATATGATTCTGATCGAAGATTTTCATTCGGTTAATTTCTTTTAATGATCCGAGATGAATGACCTTCATCACCGACATTCGTGGTTCTTCTATCGGTTTTATAAATAAGTTATTTAAATCAAGATTTAGAAATACCTAGTAAAGTCAAATGACCTGTTAATTACGTTAAAAAACTAATTCAACTCTGGCAGACTTGCAAACAATAAATTTTCGGAAAATACCCCGCGCCACCCGCCCCCCTAAAAAAAATGCTTTTCTCACGATGTAATTCCAAAAACTTAGATAATGAGCACAATTATTATGTTTTCAAGGACTTCTGATATTCCCTTTACAACACGTAAAGGAAATGAGTGTAGCAGTTTAAATACATCCTTTAATTACCGAATTACGGCGTTCCAATGTATCATCAATCATGGGATTACCCAGACCATTACTTTGATCTTATTTCAACCAACCCTCCGTCTCGAGATTGGAACAAATCATTTGCTCCTGAGGCTCCGAGGGTAATTAGACTCACAGGTATAATGTCCCAATTTCGGTTAGAATCCGTTCTGAATTTTGCCTGAGGCTATGATTTCCTGCGTTTTACCTGCAAGGGAAAAGCCTTGGCTAAAGATTGATGTCATACCTCTTCTAATGAGACTTAGGGTTTCATAGTCAACGTCCTGTGACTGATGTAAACGCAACACGATCAAAGTCGATGGATTGGCACGTTCGCTTCGGAAAGGGATTTTTATTAAAACTGGTTCATCACTTTCCTAAATCTAACACTTCTAAGTGCCCCAGCCGCCGCCTTTATTGAAACGTCTTTCGACGCTTCAGATATATTTTTTTTCACTTGTAGAGATCTTCGCCTTTTCTACCGTTTTCAAAACTAATTATGAATCTTTCGATTTCAGACAGTTATTGGTTTTCAGTTTTACTACTCAATACTTACTAAAGGGCGGTTCATGCTGGATTGGCGAAGCCCTCCAGACAATCTTTAACCCAATTCGTGAAAACTATTGCTATAAACCGTTATGAATTCTGTTTCCTCCAGCCTTGGGGGACTCCTGGCTTAAACCCCCCCACCCCCTAAGTCCGCTGTAGGAGTCTCCCTCCATGCCGGGTGCCATAAATAAAGAAACCTCAAACGCGTCGACCTACGAAAGTCTCCAAGCCAAAAGAGGTCAAGGGTTTGACCTCTGGCGAGGGTTTGACCCCTTACAATGACTGGATGCTCTCCGAGGGTACAGTAAATGGGGCAGTCTACTCCTGAAGGTTGTTCTTTCCCGTAGGTCGTTTTTTGCGTTTCCTTCTGCAGGATATCATGGACGCTCGGGGCTTCGATATTGGGGGGTATCTTTGAGATTTGGGAATGCTGGTGCAGGATAAGAGATCTTAAATTTAGAGGTGATATATATATGTATATATATTTAATAAAAGGAGCCCATAAGAACGCCAGAATGTAGAAAATAAGTGCAATATTTCAGAGACTGCTGTCTCTCGCTTCAGGTAGGTAATGGACTGCAGTCTCTGAAATATAGTACTTACTTTCTATATTTTGGCGTTTTTATGAGCTCCTTTTATTAGATGGAATTCTGTTGTAACAGAACATTTTTAACAGTCATATATATATATATATATATATATATATATATATATATATATATATATCATCTATCTATCTATCTATATATATATATATATATATATCTATATAACTATATATATATATATCTAGATATATATATATATACATATATATGTATATATATATATATTATACATATATATATGTATATATATAATATCTATATATATATATATGATATTATATATATATATATATATATATATATGTATATATATATATCATAATATATATATATATATATATGTATAAGATTATATCTATATCCTATATATATATATATATATAGATATAGATATTATAATATCTATATATATTATATATATATATACACATAAACGAGCCTGTGTATATGTATCTATTAATATACCTATATATATGTATCTCATTAATATATATATATCTAATATACATATATATATGTGTATATATATAATATTCTATATAGTATATATATTATATATATAGATATTATATATCTTATATAATTTATTATATATATATATATATATATATATGTATATATATACTATTATATAGTATTATATATAGGTTTATATTATAATATCTAATATATATATAATTAATATATATATATATATATAGATATATATACTTACAAACACATAATAGATGTATATATATATATATATATATTATATATATATACATATCTTATATGTATATATATATACATATACACAGGCTCGTTTATGTGTATATATATATATATATATAATATAGATATATATCTATATATATATATATATATAGATACAAATGTCCTTTTATAATCTAATTCGCTCTACCTCGGAATTAATATATTTCAGTATATGTTAACCGAAGGGGAATTTTTTCAGTGTCATAACAAGAGCCTGGTGTGTGTGCATTATAACAAACAGTCAAACGACTATTTCATAGTCAGCCATAGCATTCCTGAAAATCATGTGGAAAACTAATTAGAACGCCATCAATAGTGACGTTGCTGGAGTTCCCTGAGGGGGGCATCCTCGAGGTGAATAAGAAAGTAGACACAAGAAATGCCACTGGTTTCCGAGTGTGAGAAAAATTCCTCTTCTAGTGGGGTCGGTGAAGTTTCGTGCTTGCAATTCGGGACTCACGAGTTCAAACATTGCTTGAGAGTCGAAGTTTAATTTGTTTGTTGTTAGTATGTTAAAGCAGTCATAAATATAACGTGAAAAGGTCATTGTAAAGATTTATATATATATATATCTGTATATACATACGTATGTTTTTGTGTGGACGAGCATGTATGTATTTATTCGCATGCGTTCAATTTTATTAATAAAGTAAGTCGCACAGTAAAATCTAGTAAATAAATTTAAGATTATATTTTTAAAAAAGCCTGTGCTGAAGTGTGCCTTCAAGCAAAGGAACTTAGGCCTAAGCTTCTGATCATCCATCATTCATACTAGGCCTATCAGTCTCAAATTGCTATACTGATAATCTTGTCTACCAAGCAAGACGTAATTGACAAAAGACGTTGTTGAGTTCCCAAGTTACCAATGATGCTTTTTAGCATCATTGGGTATTTCTGTAATTGCAAAGAGAAAGTAAACTTGACGTCACAGTTAATAACAATGTTAAAATATAGAGCTTAATTAGACTCAGTGCATCAACGCATCGAGGGTATATGACAAGTGGTCAGAAAGCAATAATAATGAAGATAATAATTCTTATCATCATTGTTAGTATTTTTAGCAGGAGTAGTATCAGAGAGGAAAGGCAGTAGTATTATCAAGAAGGTCATAACGTTACAACTCAGCATATTCAGGATTCTGTATCCACAGGAATTGCACAAGTGAGAGAGAGCTCTAGGCGGTTCATTGATATTCTCAACATTAATTTCGACAGGCTGTCCTAAGGCGAGAGAATGAAGTAAGGTTTGCAAGACTTAAGGTCACTTTTGCTTTCAAGTGTAAAGACTAAAAGAATGACCAAAAGAATTTTGAATTTTTAGAAGACTAAAAGAATGACTTTCGCAGAATTTTTAGAAGACTAAAAGAATGACTTTCGCAGAATTTTTTTAGAAGACTTAAGCAGCCGTTCAGAATACAGTGGCTGACCCGTTACCTGCAGTGGGTGATTAACAGTAAAAACAAAAACTTCAGATAACATTATAATTGATAGCTGAATCCGTGAATAAAATTGCGAAAGCAGTTACTTTCAGATACGTAATGTGTCCCCAAGAACAAAAGAGTAATGATTGTCCAATTATATTCTTTGCAAAAGTATATAGAACCTGTTTAAGCATAGTTGACTATGAGTGAAAAAATGAATAAATTTGCAAGTTCATCCTTCAACTAAAGTCGTTAATTTAGGTGAAGCAACTTCCCTCGAGTGAAGGACACTGGTGCAATATCCCACAAACACGTCAAAGAGTGTAAGCATTTTTTTAAACTTAAATATTTTTTGCATGCTGTAATTCGTCACACTTTCCTTATCTGTGGCTCAGTGTGGAAGAATTCACGAGGTGTTAAAATATGTATAATGAAAATGATAATTATCACATTTGATTATGGAAAGAAACAAACGACGAATTAGCAAAATATGAGCAGAAAAAAATGCGCACGCTCTCCTAATATAAATCTGACGTATACTGCTGGTCATTCATAGACCATTGAAGTTTTTACGTTTGGCAGAGAAAGAAATGCAAGGCGAGGAAAAGGAAATGAAATCATTCCTCGTAAGCAAAAAAACGACGATAAACAAAGAAAACCAGTGACGCGATAGCACGGTTTTGGTTTCACTGTGAAGTCACTGTTGGACCGCGGGTCACAGTGGAAGCATAAGCAGGCGCCATTACCACCCCAGAAACCCGTAGTTAGTACCAATCCACCATAGTACTAGTCTCAATTGCCGCGCTCAGCGAAGATTAAAATGACCTGGTGAATGCAGCGAGGAATGACCTGATAAAAGCCTTTGGGGATCTTATTTATATTTATATTCTTGTTTATCACTGACGCGATTGCATGTTGAAATCGCTAGTCTCATGCGATCTCGAAATAATGGCGCAAGCTGCAGTGAGTGAATTCATTCTGATGTTTGACATGGCAAATAAATGATTTCACCAAGTGACTAATGGTTCTGGCATCGATGGCCATAATTGCTGTGGCGCCATTTTAGAGAAATAAAACGAATCTGTACTGCCCTTTGAATAATCTTATTTTGTTTTTTGATCATGTTAAACGTTAAGTTAAATAGAAGCAGTTTTTGTATTTGCTATCGTTATAACAACTACAACAACAACAATAATAACATCATATTGCAGACGAGTTTGGACTGATTAATGTGATAACAAGGTCCAAAATATGTTCCAACTGCTTTTCATTTTAAACCTGTCTTGAGTTTGATCAAGTGAAATTTATTGAAGCTTTTTAGACTTCATATTCTACATAACTTTACATTTTAGTAATGGGCTGTTGCATGTAGTATTGTCCCTAATAATCTGCGATAAAGGAAAATTGCATTATGGTTTTGTTATTTTAGTTGTGAAGGAATAGCGACCTTTTTAGGGTTTAAACAAGCCTATGAACCGTTTCGTATCCTGACACCAACAACAACAACAACAACAACAACAACAACAACAACAACAACAACAACAATAATAATAATAATAATAATAATAATAATAATAATAATAATAATAATAATAATAATAATCGTGGCGCCGTGGAGGAGTTGGTTAGGTCTTCAATAGACTTAAGTAAAGTTAAGCAACATTGGGGCTGGTCAGTCGTTGGATGGGTGACCGCTCTCCTCGGCGTTGATTCCTTGGGAAAGGATCTTTACCATAATTTCCTCAGTCTACTCAGCTGTAAATGAGTACCTATCCCTGATGGGGTAAGGTCCAGCTATGGGTTAAATAGCAAAACTCAGCAATGATGGAAAGAAATGAAGGAATAAACGACAACGACGTAAATGGAACCTCTGGCAACAGAGGAGCTTCGTCCGGCAACCAGGTATTCAACCCAATTGAAGGGGAAGACGGTCAGGTACTTGGAGGTCGTCATCCAGCAACTGATCACCACAACGAAAGTAATCAACAGCCTGAGATTGGAGCTACAGAGGCAAAAAGGAAGAAATGGACAAGAGAAGAAAATAAGGAAATATGGAGATGCTACATCAGAAGCAACCCGACGGAGAGAGGATATAGAAGAAGATTGATCAACATCTGGAATGAGAGGAATAACACCCCCAAACAGAGCAGAGGCTGGCAGATCAAGTAAGGAAACATAAAGAAAAAGAACTGGCTCTCCCCAACAGAAAGAGAAGAACTGGAAAGGGAAATGTCACACGACAACGAATTACACGAAGACGAACTGAGAGACGATGCCACAGAAGACGACAGGGAGGATGAAGTATCAAACAACGACACACGAAGAAACACCGACGAAGTAACAGAGAGGACGGAATGGGTAGAAAAGATTAGACAATGGATGGAGCCAGATACAGAGAGAACAAAGATCCCCACCATGAAAGCCTACAACACCAAGAAATTAAGGGAGAAAACAAGTGAGGTCAATGAAATAATGGGCCTAATACACACCACCAGTATCACAGAAACAAATAACTTGACATATGCAGGAGCAAGATTAGTAGCAGAACTGATGGGGATTCGAACACCAACACCACCGTCACAACCAACCCAACAGAAACCAAAACAGCAACCTCCTTGGAAAAGGCGCCTGGAAAAGCAAATCATGGTGATGAGATCTGACTTGAGTAAACTGAAAGAGATGGCAGAAAAAAGGCTAAGAAGCAAGAAAACAAGGGAGGAACTCAACGAGAAATACAAAGTACAAGAGAGGGGACTAAACAACACAATAGAAGATGTAAAAACAGAGGCTTAAGGCCAAAGCACACAAGATCCAACGGTACATGAACAGGAATAAGGGATACCAACAGAACAAACTATTCGGAACCAACCAGAAAAGACTATACAGCCAACTAAGAGGGGAAGACAACCACCCAGAAATTCCTGAAGCCGAACCAAGTAAGAGACTCTGGGAAAACATATGGAGCAATCCGGTATCACACAACAAACATGCAACATGGCTCCAGGAAGTCAAGGAAGAAGAAACAGGGAGAATAAAAACAAAGATTCACAGAGATCACGACAGACACAGTCAGACACCAACTAAAGAAAATGCCAAACTGGAAAACCCAGGTCCCGATGAAGTCCATGGATACTGGCTCAAAAACTTCAAGGCCCTACACCCACGAATAGCAGAACAACTCCAGCATTGTATCTCAAATCACCAAGCACCCAAATGGATGACCACAGGAAGAACATCCTTAGTACAAAAAGACAAGAGTAAGGGAAATATAGCCAGTAACTACAGGCCTATCACCTGCCTACCAATAATGTGGAAGTTACTAACAGGTATCATCAGTGAAAGGCTATACAACTACCTAGAGGAGACAAACACCATCCCCTACCAACAGAAAGGCTGCAGAAGGAAGTGTAGGGGCACAAAAGACCAGCTCCTGATAGACAAAATGGTAATGAAGAACAGTAGGAGAAGGAAAACCAACCTAAGCATGGCATGGATAGACTATAAGAAAGCCTTCGACATGATACCACACACATGGCTAATAGAATGCCTGAAAATATATGGGGCAGAGGAAAATACCATCAGCTTCCTCAAAAATACAATGCGCAACTGGAATACAATACTTACAAGCTCTGGAATAAGACTAGCAGAGGTTAATATCAGGAGAGGGATCTTCCAGGGCGACTCACTGTCCCCACTACTCTTCGTAGTAGCCATGATTCCCATGACAAAAGTACTACAGAAGATGGATGCCAGGGTACCAACTCAAGAAAAGAGGCAACAAAATCAACCATCTGATGTTCATGGACGACATCAAGCTGTATGGTAAGAGCATCAAGGAAATAGATACCCTAATCCAGACTGTAAGGATTGTATCTGGGGACATCAGAATGGAGTTTGGAATAGAAAAATGCGCCTTAGTCAACATACAAAAAGGCAAAGTAACGAGAACTGAAGGGATAAAGCTACCAGATGGGAGCAACATCAAACACATAGATGAGACAGGATACAAATACCTGGGAATAATGGAAGGAGGAGATATAAAACACCAAGAGATGAAGGATACGATCAGGAAAGAATATATGCAGAGACTCAAGGCGATACTCAAGTCAAAACTCAATGGAGGAAATATGATAAAATAGCCATAAACACAATTGGCGGCAGTGCCAGTAATCAGATACAGAGCAGGAATAGTGGAATGGACGAAGGCATAGATCAGAAAACCAGGAAACAAATGACAATACACAAAGCACTACACCCAAGAGCAAATACGGACAGACTATACATAACACGAAAGGAAGGAGGGAGAGGACTACTAAGTATAGAGGACTGCGTCAACATTGAAAACAGAGCACTGGGGCAATATCTGAAAACCAGTGAAGACGAGTGGCTAAAGAGTGCATGGGAAGAAGGACTAATAAAAGTAGACGAAGACCCAGAAATATACAGAGACAGGAAAGACAGACGAGAGAGAGGACTGGCACAACAAACCAATGCACGGACAATACATGAGACAGACTAAAGAACTAGCCAGCGATGACAATTGGCAATGGCTACAGAGGGGAGAGCTAAAGAAGGAAACTGAAGGAATGATAACAGCGGCACAAGATCAGGCCCTAAGAACCAGATATGTTCAAAGTACGATAGACGGAAATAACATCTCTCCCATATGTAGGAAGTGCAATACGAAAAATGAAACCATAAACCACATAGCAAGTGAATGCCCGGCACTTGCACAGAACCAGTACAAAAAGAGGCATGATTCAGTGGCAAAAGCCCTCCACTGGAGCTACCTTGCAGTAATAAGTGGTACGAGCACCAACCTGAGGGAGTGATAGAAAACGATCAGGCAAAGATCCTCTGGGACTATGGTATCAGAACGGATAGGGTGATACGTGCAAATAGA
The DNA here is from genome assembly GCF_015104395.2 of Macrobrachium nipponense. Classification (NCBI taxonomy): domain Eukaryota; kingdom Metazoa; phylum Arthropoda; class Malacostraca; order Decapoda; family Palaemonidae; genus Macrobrachium; species Macrobrachium nipponense. Next base: position 14,685,713 of record NC_061087.1, read on the forward strand.
CCAGACGTGACGTTGATTGACAAAATCAAGAAGAAAGTATCACTCATTGATGTCGCAATACCATGGGACACCAGAGTTGAAGAGAAAGAGAGGGAAAAAATGGATAAGTATCAAGATCTGAAAATAGAAATAAGAAGGATATGGGATATGCCAGTGGAAATCGTACCCATAATCATAGGAGCACTAGGCACGATCCCAAGATCCCTGAAAAGGAATCTAGAAAAACTAGAGGCTGAAGTAGCTCCAGGTCTCATGCAGAAGTGTGTGATCCTAGAAACGGCACACATAGTAAGAAAAGTGATGGACTCCTAAGGAGGCAGGATGCAACCCAGAACCCCACACTATAAATACCACCCAGTCGAATTAGAGGACTGTGATAGAGCAAAAAAAAAAATAATAATAATAATAATTGCAATCTCTCATCTGACGCTGATGTTAAATTTGGTAAATTTCTAAATCAATAGGCTTTCAATAATAATTAACAATAAATAATAAACAATGAAAAATAATTGATAATAACTAGATAATAAAACTAAATATCAGTGTAGTGTGTTATGCCGGTATTTCTGCGATCAATTTCCCGTTGCTATTGTGTAGTACAGTGGTAATTACCTTTTTTTACACAATAACAACCCAGATCGCTGTTATTTCTGGTGCTTTTATCGGCTCTTCTTCTGTTATTCCGGTTAATTCTGTTATTTCTGTTAACTGTTATTGCGGGGTGCGAAATTGCGACCGCGTAACCACTGCTTCCAACATCTTTAGGCTGTCATCTGGTCGATTCGCACCCTCTCTCTCCTCCTCCTCCTAGACCTAGACGCTCCTGAAGCCGCGGTTCCAAACGACCTTCTCAAGGTTTTCCCAGCACCTTCCATTCTCTCTCTCTCTCTCTCTCTCTCTCTCTCTCTCTCTCTCTCTCTTTCTGAGCGTGTTTGTCTGCCTGTCTCTCTCTCTCTCACTCACTCCTATATATAAGCCGGCAAGCGCATCTTCAACATCACCAAACCCTTCTTTGCCTCCAGCAGGAGAACTACTTCTTTGCTTTCGGGTTCTTGCTTGTCGGTCTTGTGCTTGAGGTCGATTCCGAGAAGGAAAGGAATAACATTTTATTACTCCATATAATCGAGAGGACGTGCCCAGGATTGACGATGGTTTCCAGAGCGTCTTGTTTTCTTGTGGTTTTTGGTAAGATATATATAATACGGATTTTGAGTGGAGTGTGATTAGTCTATTTTTTTTAAAGATAGCTTCATTACGTTTTTATTATATTTACTGATGAAAATGTTTATTAAATTAGCTTAAAAACATGTTTTATACACGCAAAAGAGTTTGTGAATGTATGGCGTTGCTTGCAACATAACATGAATACAAGCACACACACATACATATACGTAGATGTACACACACACACACACACACACACACACACACACGCACACACACACACACATACACACACACACACACACACACACACACACATATATATATATATATATATATATATATATATATATATATATATATATATATATGTATATATATACACTGCCAAATTAACATTGTATTAGCAAGAATGATGCATGTAACCCCTAACATTAGTCTAGTAATTACACCACTTCAGAAAATAATTCTAACTGGGGATACTGAGTACATAATTCTTACTGAAAATCACCCAATCTTCCTCGTCCTTATCATCATCTCCTCCCCTTCACTTCCTTTCTTGTTCTTCCTTCTTGTTCATCTTATTACTTCTCCACGCTTTCGAAGAGAGGAAAATTAAAGCAAGCAGTCGAAGAGCCCAGCAGTCAATGGCGCCAAAGCACTTACGATTTTTTTTTGTATCATGCTATCAAGAGCTTTCCTGACGTCAAAGGATGCAATTTTTCTAAAGAAGAAGAAGAAGAAGGAGAAGAAGAAGAAGAAGAAGAAGAAGAAGGAGAGAGAAGAAGAGACGAAGAGAGAGAAGGAAGGAGAGGAGGAGAGAGAGAATCATGACGAGGTAAACGTATCGCTTTCAGAGCTTATCGAAGTTATGGCTTGAACAATTGAGAGAGAGAGAGAGAGAGAGAGAGAGAGTAAAGCATTACGAAGAAAAAGTATAGCTTGCAAGCCTATCGTTGTAATTGCTTAAACATTTGAGAGAGAGAGAGAGAGAGAGAGAGAGAGAGAGAGAGAGAGAGAGAGAGAGAAGCATGACGAGAGTAATGTACCGCTTGCAAAGCAGCTCGATGTAATTGTTTGAAAGCTAACAATTCACAGTTGCTTTGATGACGGAACTATTATGTTCTTCTGTAGGAAGACTTTTAACAGGTATCGATTTTATATCAACACCAATCATTTATACCATCCCTTGGTGTAAGTTGTTCCCAAGATGCAAATAATCTTTTATTAAATGTTTTATATGAATATATATATATATATACGTATATATATATATATATATATATATATATATATATATATATATATATATGTATGTGAATCTGTATGTATGTATGCATGCATGCATGTGTGAGTGTGTCTGTCCGGGTCTTAGTGTGTACGTATGTTTATACATACAGGATGCGCGAATGAAGTATTGTATAGATTTACCTGATCGTAGAAACAAATGTGATTGGATCATCATGCGCATAGCGGTTTTGTTTTGAAGATTTCTCTGCACTCTTTCCCATTATTATTCACCAAAGCATTTGCTTTATTCCTGTTAACGATGTAGTACTATACAATCTAAATGTACTCATAAAATCATTTAAAAAAATTTTGAAAGGAATGTATTAGTGATATATTTATATATTTTTTTTTTTTTTCATTGCTAAAGCTTCATGATTACAGGGTTGCAAATAATATATAATTTATCTCAATCAAAATTGCTTTTTGAATATACTCAGAGAAAATAATTTAGGGGAAAATGGTAAATAATAATTTACAGAAAAATCCAATTCAACTCAACACTGATCAGAACACCGGAACTTCCGCAATAAAACAGCTGTCACTAAAAAGATGGATTTACTCACATCGTATGAAATATAATTCTTTTTTTAAAAATTCTCTTTGCTTCTGATCAAGGACAAATTCCCAACTCAAAAGAACAGTATCCATTCCACTGTCGAATCTGGACGCGCTTTAAATGACTAAATTTGCTCATCTGTAGCACTACCTATTCCAAATCCTGGTAGGACTCTTGATTACATATGCTCATCTGTAGCACTACTTATTCCAAATCCTGGTAGGACTCCTGGCCGGATCGTCAAGGGCAGCTTACCTAGGATCTCCAAACCAGGGAGCCAATGGCCTCTTACCTGGGAGCCCAGGAGGAGCAGCTGGAGGAGGATTTAACAACAATGGCGGAATAAATGGAGGAGGAAGAGGAGGATTCCAGAACAACGGAGGAGCCCCAGGAGGTTACGGAGGTAATGGAGGTGGAGATCCCATTGCCAACTTAGCTGACGTTGTCCCAGGGGGCGGCGTCCCCGGTCAAGATTATCCCATTTTGGCCTCCGTCCCTAACACGGGCTTCAGCTGCCAAGGGCAGATTCCTGGGTACTACGCTGACACTGACCAGCAGGCTCGCTGCCAGGTGAGTGATTCATTATGCTGTCATCTGAAACTAATATGCTACCTCTAATGTAAGTATAATATTACAGTCCTCCGTATATTTACGTACCGAAGAATTATACTTCAAAGACAAATAACTTAGCATGACGAAACAATAAAACTAAATACGCCGTATGATTCCAGTTACAAATTCTCTCATCGCTGTAGATGATACACAGACATTTTTGGTTTTGTGATAAAAAAATTCTTAGTATCTAAGCCAATCTGTTTACGGACCTTTACCCAGAGTGTTTTATGGGGGTTATTTTTTTCCCGAAACTGGACCTTTTCTTCTATAAATGTCATTGCATATGTAGGTATGTATAATTTCCTACTACTAAAGAATGATGTTAATCTTTAATAAAAAAATTTATACAAAAGAAGGACTTGCCAAAAAAAAAATTATTATTTATTACTTTGTAAGTACAGTTCAATGAAAAGGCGAGTCACAGAAAATATGGACTTCCAGAAATTTTTTGGGGGAGGGGATGGGGGTCGTTCAACCTCCCCGGCCCCTCCCCCTCTCGGTACAGGCCTGTGCTATTAGCCATGCATTCATTCACATCCGAAGAAATTTAGAGCCCTACCGCATTTTTGTCTCCTGCAGGTGTTTCACATCTGCCAACAAGACGACAGACACGATTCCTTCCTCTGCCCCAACGGCACGATCTTCAACCAGCAATACTTCGTCTGCGACTGGTGGTTCAACTTCGACTGTTCCACTGCCCAGCAGTTCTACGGCCTGAACGCCGAGATCGGCAAAGTTACAGGCAACGGGAACAATGGTTACAGTGGCGGTGCCAATGGAAACGGCTTTGGTATCAGGGACAACGGAATTGGTTCCTCTTCCGGAGTGCAGGGTCCTTACGGAGGGGCTCCAGGAACCGGAATCATCAATGGAGGAGCTCCATCCGGTTCTCACGGGGCAGGAGCTCCCGGTACCGGCAGCAATGGCGGCGGTCACTTTGTGGGCGGGAACGGCAACTTCGGAGGCAACGGAATTGGAGGCGTTCCCCAGCCGCCCTCAGGTCTATACCAATCGCCCAACTGAGCCCTGACTGTTATCATTAGTTGAAGTGATTTATGGTTGTTGATTTCTTTTAAAAACTTTTATACCACGTTATTCCATTTTCGATTCTGTTACCCTCAATTTGGTGCCATAACAGATCTTTTGTACTGCTCTATGCGTAAGTGTAATGCAAGATCTTGAATAAATATAGCAACACAAAGTATGTTTCCTTACAGTATAGCAACTGAATACATGAAGATGCCCAGTCCCTGTTTCAGTCAGTGATTGTTTGACAACTTGATGAGAATACAGCTATAGGCTTTTAAATCCTTGTACTTCATCTCATTTATTTTCTGGATACCTTCATTCTGTTGCCAAACCATTCCTACACCCTCTTTCCAGTGTAAATCGCAGAGCGCTCAAAAAGCCAAATCTTAGGCTTAACAGTTTAAATTTCATCAAATCAATTCTTGATGAGAGAAAGACCACCCGCGAGAAAAACTGCGAATTCAGTCTCGTTTCCTTTCTTAATGATAGGAGTTCTTTACAATTTTCTTGGTTGCCTGTCCACAACTTTAACTCATGATACTATTGTATAGCGAGAGCTGATTTACTTGCAATTCTAGAATACTGGATTCAAAACTTTTGATTCCTAAGAGTTTTTGAATTCACAGAGAACGTAGGCCTCCGTAAAGCATAAATGTTCCTTTTCATTTAAAATACTTGTTTCAGCTTGCAATTTCTACGAGTGGCTGTATTTGTCATTTTGTATGGGTTGTATAAAAGGTTTCATGAGAGACGAATTTGATCGAGTTTTGTATATTTACTTAGAGCAAATATTTGTTTAAGGCGTCGATGACATGGTGTCATGTCCACGGGGCACTAGGTTAGTATTAATCAACCTGTTAACCATGGGATGGATTTTTCTACATTTGAAGGTAAAAATTACCGAACCATGATTTCATAGATTATTTCAGGGAGGGTTGAAGTAGGAATGTAACCGATGATAGTCTTAGCGAACACAGATAAACTAGTTTGTCAATGAGCGAAGCAGTTGTCTTTGGGAATGGAAATCTCTTTTGAAAAGGCACTACTTTTGGTTAAATTACATGCCTCTTCAGTGATAGTACTTCAACGACAGTAAGGCAATTGCTAAAGGTGTTTTATGGCGATGAAGTGGTATGCATACTAACCTATACCCAGATAACGGAAGAAAAAAAAGAATAGCTATTGGTTATATTTCAAGATGTTGCAAAAGGGAGTTGATTTTATTCATTTTGACTAGTTTCCCTATAGAGGTTAGCAGTAAACCATCTGGTCGAGTAGACTTTAACGGGAAAACTGTAGCTATGGCCTATCCAGAGAGTGGAGATGTACTAAATTAGAGATTAGGGAGCATGTTGGGAGTTTTTCTCGGTGGCAAAAATGGAAATACATGCATAAATGTATTAAATACACACATACACACACACGCGCACACACACATACACACATACACACACCCATAAATATATATATATATATATATATATATATATATATATATATATATATTATATTGATACTGATATATAAGAAAAGTTGGACTTTTTGATATCAACATGGCAGGTTTTTGCGCAATTAAAAAGTCCCCAACTAGTTAAAATTGTACCAACCCCCCCCCCCCCAAAAAAAAAAAAAAAAACTAACAACAGTATCAAAAAAGCCCCTGTTCTGCCAGAAGATGACAGCTGAATATATATAGTGTGAATGTCAAAATAAAAGGATCAAAATATTGAGTCTATCAGTGAACAATAAAACATGTACCTGCGGTCACGGTATGTACTATATTTTCAGATAAATAAAAATGTCTCAATGTAATGATTTACGAGGGTTGTAAAAAATATATATATATATATTTATATATATTTATATATATTGCATAGATTATTAGTATAATAGTTCTAAGTACAGTATGGGCTGTCAGTGAAATTCAGCAGGCATACTGTCATCTACATGCTACAGATCACTGTAGAAAGTTAAAAAAATATAAGCGATATGTTACATAGATGAAGACTAATTTCTGTTCCATTTTAAGGTTTTTCTGGTCGTGAGGCCTGATATTCAAATCGTCATCTTCCATCCATTATAGCTGCTGTATTGTCGTCATTTATTGCTCGTTCTGGCTGCGTAGTTATGATTTTGCTAGTTAAAAAAAATTTAAAAAGAGCAATAATTATGATTATGCTATTGAGACTTAGGTAAATGAAAGGTACGTTGCGCGAACCATAACCAGTGTAGTTGCACCATAAATACATTAAATTCGAAATTGTTTCAGAGGAGCGTAATTCGCTCTCTCGCGTTTCTTCACAGAAAAGAAGGGTTTTTCGCCATTGGTGACTATACCTCTTATAGTAAGCAATGTGTTAATAGTGTCTCCACGTAATACCCGGCGTGTAAGCCGGAGAGTGTTGTGCAACGGCAGATATTCTAATATTCTTTCTGCTCCAATCAGTGCCTTAGAAATCTTTCAAATCACAGCTTCTCGAGGCCTATTGGTCCTGGGAAATGGGTAAAAGAATGCAGTGTATGTGTTAGTGCTTGACCCCTCCCTTACCGCAAAAATGTCACCCGACCAACCTCCAACCGTTGCGCAAGTGACCCTGGCACCTACCGGTGCCTGTGCCCCACACACAAGTTCCGTACTCGCGAACAATTGTCTTTTCTTTATTCAATACCAATCGAACCGTTCCGACGTCGAGTCCGCTATACAATCTGTCAGCGATGCCTTCTCCGATGAGGAAATCAACGTTGCATATACGAAATGCAAAGATCTGATACCAGAGAGCATTCTCAAGGAGCGATCCGCGAAGAACTTGTCCTCTCACAAAAAAATATCGTATATCACTAAGTGGCTAAGGACCTGCTCGGTGGAAATATACGCTGATGACCCTTACAACCTGCCTCCAAAGGGCCCTGCTGACCTAAGCCTACCTGCGGTGTACCACACTGCAGAAAATGCCTTCAAAACAGTAAAATCTCTCTCAGAAATAATTGGAAAAACTCTGAAAAAATTGAGGAGACAAATGATAATTTATCAAGAATCTGGGACATGATCAAAGGTCTACAGGAATCCATAATCAGCCTTAAAAAGGTGGAATCAAATAACCTCACACGGATCTGGGATGCGATCAAAGGAGTGCAGGGATCGATAGACAATCGCACAGATAGCCACCAGACTACTACGAATGCGGCATCCAGTTTTTCCTCGCCTCCCAGCAACACGGAAGTGCCCCGTTCCGAGGGGACTGTTGACCCCCAAACCTCTTCTCCCTCCCCAGTGCCTCCGGTGGAAGATATATCCCCGGTGATGATTACTAGCCCTCGTAATCCTCCCCACCCTATCTCTCCCCCCCAACCCCCCATCGTAGATGCAGATGAAACTGATCATGAGGGGTCTGGCGGCTGGCAGATACAAACAAGCAGAAAGAAGAGAAGAACCTCCCGTTTGGCCGCTGGACCGGAGCCCAACATTCGTGTTTCACCTCGACCGACACCTGAGAAGAGATGCCACGTAGTAATTCACAATCTACGCTCATCGGTGACGCTGGATGCCATAGTGGAGAGAGTCAAGTTTCTCACTGGCTCTGACCCACTCATCTCTCACGAAATCCCATGCAGGATTAAACATAAAGTGGCTTACAGGATTACCTGCCTATTTCAACACCTCGACGTTCTTAAAGGCGAGAATTTCGCGTCCTAATATATTAGTTTCAAGAGATACAGACTAATCCGGGATCAACCACCCCCAGGGGAACTTACTGACACTCCAACCAGGGTCATTTCCACCGCAAGTGCCAGCCAACCCCCCACGGCGAGTGTCTGCCCACTCCCCCTGGCTAACCCCCCATCCACCAAATGATCAGCGCATTCATCTCCCATCTTCGTGAGTAGTCATGGATACATTAAACATAATCTCTTGGAATATCTTTGGCCTCAAGCGGAACATTCCTCTTCTAAACATGTTCTGCAAAAACTTCAAAGGCATTATTGCACTGCAAGAAACGCTCCTCTGGCCACATGACCTTGCCATATGCGATTCAATTCATGAAGACTACAGAACCTTCTCGACTTCATCGATGCAAGTTACAGATCAAATCTTATCCGGTCGCCCAAAAGGAGGCCTTTCTTTCCTGTGGCACAAATCGTTAGACAATACGATAAAGGTGATGACCTACAGGAGTGACAGATTGCTGGGGCTTCAAGTGACAGTAGGGAACTCGATTATCCTAATTATTAATGTTTATATGCCATGGGAAAATAACAATAATTTTGATCATTACTGCATGATCCTAGGGGAATTACACAGTATTATTCATGATTCTCCTGCTGATCATATTTGTATAATCGGGGACCTTAATTCTCACCCCACAAAACAATTTTATAACGAACTTACTCGCTTCTGTCAAAATCATGCTCTCCAAATTAGCGATGTAATGCTCCTCCCTCCCTCCTCTTATTCATATGTACATAATAGAGCGGACGCTATTACAACTTCCTGGCTGGACCACTGCATCACATCTCCACAACTTCATGATTCTATTATGACCTGCAATATTCGCTATGATCTTGCAACGGGCTACGATCACATCCCATTACAGGTGTCATTCAGTACCCCAACCCTCCCTACCGTGAACCCCCTAACTGATCGACCACCAGCGGTAAACTGGGATTTTAAAAACCAACAGAAAACCAGAGACTTTAGGGCGACCACGGAAACCAGGTTGCGGTCAATAGTTCAACCGGCAGACGCCTTACTTTGTACTAACACAAATTGTAGAAATGACCACCACAAGAGGGATCTGAATGAATTTTATTCGAACATAATCTCCGCTTTGCTTGCTTCGGGCAGGACTGCCTACAGATTTCGTCAAGGTAATTCTCGTAATATACCTGGATGGAATGACTTGGTTAAAGATCTGTATACATACTCACGAGAAATGTTTTTACTGTGGAGGCAAAATGGTGAGCCCCAGGGAAGGGCACACTGCATTGCTAATGAGACAGGCGAGAGCGCAGTTTAAACTTGCTCTTAAGCACTGCAGGTTAAATGAAAACAACTTAAGAGCCGATGCAATGTCTAGAAACTTAGAATCTGGTGATTATCCTCGTCTTTGGAAAGATATCCAGTCTTTAAATCCCAAAACTACCTAAAAAGCTATCACAGAGAGTAGGGGAAGCAGTCGGAGACGAAGCTATTGCAAGTATGTGGGGCGATCACTTCAACAATATCCTGAATTGCATAAATGATCAAGATTCCGAGGGGATGTAGATAACCTCCTTACTGACAACATTCAATTTCATTTTGCAGACCGTATTACGCCAGGTAACATCAGCGATGCCATAAACAGCCTACCTAATAATAAATCGCCCGGCTGTGATGGTCTTCCTGCAGAGGCCTTCAAACTCTGCCATCCGATAATTTACATTTTGCTAGCTGCCCTATTCAATGCGTGCATATTTCACCGGTTTCTTCAGACTCCCTACTCTTAGTTCACTTGATGCCATTAATCAAAAACAAGCTAAAGGATGCAGCTGACCCTGGCAACTACCGGCCGATTGCAATCACAACGATCGCATCGAAGATACTTGAGTCTGTTCTTCTAGTTAGACTTCTCCCCTTTCTACACACCACTGACAACCAGTTCGGGTTTAAAGCAAACCACTCAACCGACACCTGCATCTACATACTGAAAGAATTGCTTAATTATTACCTATCATCAGCCTCTCCTATTTTCCTTTGTTTTGTAGATGTGAGAAAAGCATTTGACAGAGTAAACTACCTGAAGCTCTTCCTGAAGCTGCATAAAAGGGGCACACCCCTGTACCTAATTGGCATTTTACATTGCTGGTTCTCCACACAGCAATTCTGTGTCAAATGGGGTAACGTGTTATCTTACACCTTCGGCTCCCTAAACGGGCTCCGGCAAGGGGGCATTCTCTCTCCTTACCTGTTTAATACGTACACAGATGACTTGAATGTCAAACTGAACTCGCTCCCAATCGGATGCACCGTCAATGAAACAACTATAAACAACCTCTGTTACGCCGACGATATGGTTCTGATTTCCCCATCAGTGCAAGGTCTCCAACGACTCATCGACACCTGCCGCCAATATGCAGAGGAATTTGATATAATCTACAACGAAACTAAGACCCAGTGCATGTCACTGCTCCCGAGATCGCTTAAGCATATTGCAGAACCTCAAATTTTCCTCGGAAACCATCGGCTGGAATTTGTGCACGAATTTCCGTATTTGGGTCACATTATCACCGACGACCTAAAAGATACGGCAGACATTGAACAGAGGCGTCGTAAACTATGTGCAGCTGGCAACATGATTGCAAGGAGGTTTGCCTTCTGTCACCGAGACGTGAAACTGCTGCTATTCCGCTCGTACTGCTACAGTATCTATGGGTGTTCCCTCTGGACGAACTATACCCGAGAGACCATGAGACGCATCACTGTTGTGCACAATGACATTCTGAGACGCCTCACAAACACTCCCCGCTACCACTCCGCCACACAGATGTTCATTGAAAACCACCTGGACAATTTAAAAATCATTGTTAGGCGAACAATGTCCAGTCTGGTAACCCGAGTGAGAAACAGCAGCAACTCGCTCATACAAAGCATCCTAAGGAGTGAAGCAAGAAGAAGATCTAAATTGTGGGAAAGATGGGAAAATGAGGCCTTTGTCCCCTAAAGGACTTAATCTCTGTATTGGCAAGATGTCATCTGCAGTTTTTGTCATTATTACATTTATTGCTGATATTTTAATTTTTCATTATTACTGTGATTCCTATCAAGTTAAAGTTTTATTTACATTTAATTTATGTATTAAGCCCTCTGGGCCTGACTACTGTAACCACCTAAGGTCGGTCTCTAGTTGAAATTTGAGTTATATAATATGTGCACCAACTGTTATTACTCGCAATGCATTTTTTTTTCTCACCAATATTATTACTGTTATTACCAGTATGATGATTACTAGCTTTTATGCTACCTCAGCTATATTATGGATAAGTGCCGATTATTCATTTTCTTTTTCTGTTTTATCATATCTCATGTATCTAGATTGTGTATGTTACTGTCTGTATCTTGTATACTCAATGTATATGGCCCCGAGCTGAAATAAAACATATTATTATTATTATTATTATTATTATTAATGGGCAGGGGAGCGTGGAATCAGTTCATATCACTTAGCAACATCTTTGCATGTATATGTATATATATATATATATATATATATATATATATATATATATATATATATAATATATATATATATATATATTATATATATATATATATATATATATATATATATATATATATATACAGATTTTGTGTATTTATATACATGTAGCTATATACACATATATATCATATTCAGATAGATAGATAGATAGATAGATAGATAGATAGATAGCTATAAAGAGAGAGAGAGAGAGAGAGAAAGCACATTATAGAGTTAACACCTGGAATTTCCTCCTACTCCTCAAAAAAAAAAAAGCTTAAACACACACATACATATATATATATATATATATATATATATATATATTATACATATATATATATATATATATATAATATATATATATATGTGTGTGTGTGTGTGTGTGTGTGTTATATATGTATGTGTTTATGTATATATGTATGCATGCATGCAGGTGTGTGATAAAAAATTTGTTTTCTTTGGTACGGCCTCTCCAAGATTATTAGATCTCATTCTCAGTCGACGAACAAAAGCGAAGCGTTGCCAGGGAACCAAAGCAGATAACTCATTTGAAATCGTATCGGTTCATCAAAGTCGCTGTAATTGTCACATCAGAAACTCGACCTCGAACAATAGAGATTCAAAGCCACCGCTCAGAGGGAAATCTCGTCTTAACTTAGCAAATTGGAGACTTAATGAATTGCAGTGAGTCCGTCTGGAAATAAGTAGTGCCTTGAAATCGCAGTCGACAGTACTCTGGAAAAGTGGATCAGGATTTCTTAATGTAGTGTGAAATAAGTGAACTGGTAATTGGCTTTGCAAGCGAAATTCTTGCTATAGGAACGTATCAGTGATTGCCTTATGCAAGGTCTTTAAAGGTATGTCATAAGTGTGTGTAACTGAAGTTCATTTTGGAAGCTTCATAGTAAATCATTTGAGATGTGAATAAATATTTTTTATATTTTTCAGTTTTCCTGCAAACCTGGTGTCATATGAACCTTGTTTTGTAAGACGAAGGAAATTATTATTATTATTATTATTATTATTATTATTATTATTATCATTATTATTATTATTATTATTATTATTATTATAAATACCTATATCTATCTACTATATATATATATATATATATATATATATATATATATATATATATTATATATATATATATATATATATATATGTATATTATATATATATATATACATATATATATATATATATATATATATATATATATATATATATATATATAGATATATATATGTGTATACTATATATATATCTTTGAGCAAAATTATTGCTCTCCTATCAGCCAAAGTAGAAAGGTGGCAAGTGAATTACAAGACCGCAAACATCATATATTCATGTTTATTTAAATGATTTCTTGTCAAATGGCGAAATAATTTTTCTTTTTAACTATGACTTTTGTCCTTGGACGAGTTGGATCCAGATGGTGTTGAAATTCAGGAATTTAGGAAATGATTTTTATTGGGTTGCTAGCCTAGTTCCCTGTCCAACATAGCTGCGACTAACCACAGTCGGCCAACTACAATGACAATGATTCTCTCCATAAGTAATATATAATATATATATATAATAATTTATTATATAGATATATATAGATATATATATATATATATATATATATATATATATATAAGTTTTATCGATTACAAATGTCGTTTAATATCCGATTCGCTCTACCTCGGAATTAATATATTTTCAAATATGTTAACCGAAGGGGAATGTTTTTTTTAGTTGATAATAATTTCGTCCTCTTGTGGGTTCGAACCAGCGCCTCAGCTCTTTGGGCGCTGGTTCGAACCCACGAGAGGACGAAATTAGTTATAATTAAAAAATCCCCCTTTGGTTAACATATATGAAAATATATTAATCCGCGGTGGAGCAAATTGGATATTAAAGGATCAAAATTCATATATATATATATATATATATATATATATATATATATATATATATATATATATATATATATATATATATATATATATATATATATATATATATATATTTTTTTTTTTTTTTTTTTTTTTTTTTTCGGGAAACATGGCGAAGTCGTTTCCCCAGGGCCCAGATCAAATTCTGTACTCTCGCTCTCAAGGAGAGGCTGACAGCCACTGGACCAGGGTGTATATTATAATATTAATATCAATTAAATCATTTATGACCGTTCCTCCCCAGTGACTACACCGGAGAGAAGACCTTCGTCATTCTAATCATCGCGTCTTTGTCGCCGCTCCGTATAAAAATGCCCTGACGCATCTTCGTGCTCATCATACTCATCGCTGCCCTTGTCAGGAGAGGAAGGGCAGAAGAGAAGATAAAATTAAGTGACATTATTAAAGATAAATTTTTAAAAGAATCAAGGAAATGGCGCCTTACATCGCCCAGCGTCTTGTTTTGGTTTGGGGTAAGACAGATCCAGATCTTATCGGATTTTTTTTTTTTTTTTTTTCAAATTGTGATGCGGTGATTTTGTATTCTTTATTGATTAAGAATATTATTCCTCTGGCAGCGAATCTTCCGTTTTGGTGGCATGTTTTCCAAGGGTTACTGTTCTGTGGTTCGTGTTTTTCGTTGTGGGTAAATAATGACATTCAAAGCTCGCCTTTCCCATGGTGAGTCAGAGAAGCGGCTAACAGTTAAAGCTCTTTACGTAGCACATATATTATTTACAAGGCACTACTGCTCTTTATAGTTTCTTCCAACCCAGCTGCATCGCTTTCTGCCTTTTCGTATACTTTTTTTTTTTTTTTTTTTTACCAGATAGGTATGTTTGTTCAATATCCGCTTTTTACACTTTGGAAGAGATGGTGTAAGGAGAGCACGGCTTTCTGGTATCTTTACACTTTAAGAGTGATGTTAGTGTTCCTAGGGTGTTTTCCTTGTCACCAGCTGATGCTGTATAGATGGAGGATTTATGACCTGTGGGTCTTGGAAAGAACTCAGTCACTGGTAGTATATATATATATATATATATATATATATATATATATATATATATATATATATATATATATATAGTTATATGCTTTAGCTACCACAAAACTGAGCAGAAATTTAGCTTTCTTTAATGGCGTAAAGACGCCATTTTATTTTATATTTGGAAGTTTTCTTTATTTGATTTTTATTTCTGTTTTAGTCTTAGTTTCTAGGACGGTGTCCAACTCGGAGTCTGTCTTTTTGCGTTTATAATGATCCAGTTGTGATGTATTATACCCTGTTCAAATAATAACCAGAAAATAGTTATCAGAATGTTATCAATATTACTAGGAATAGCAACGAAAATTATAATCGGTCATTTCATAATTTTTTTTCATCTTCAACTTCGTAAGTCTCATTATTTCATGCATTTACTCACTAACCTTTCATTGCTTTAATATACCCAATCATGATTAAATACAAGCTTTTCTCCAGGAATCTTGTTAAGACCATCCTCATCTGCGCTTCTGGAAAGCCAAACTAACCAGCATCCCTACTCTTTGGAGGCCAACAACCCACTCTCCCATTTTTTGGAAGCTGGAAGGAGAGCCAATGGCCCTGCGATGGAAAATGGAAGTTCAAATGGAAGCGAAGAGAATTATTTCATCGACCCCATCACAGACCTACAAGATGCCATCCCTGGAGGGGGAATCCCCGGTCGAGACTATCCCATTTTTGCTTTCGTTCCCAGCACAGGATTCAACTGTCGAGGTCGGATGCCCGGGTATTACGCAGATACCCAAACTGGGTGTCAGGTAAGAGTACCCGTAGATGTGTTCGTCATTTAGTGTTACTTAGCAGCCGCCCTTTCACCAGAAAGCTATGAAGTCATTGAAATGAACTTGAAAAGCTGTTCAAAAGAAAGTTTTTGATCGATCGTTTCTTTCTCGACAGGTCTTCCACATCTGTCAGGCCAACAACAGGAAAGATTCGTTCCTCTGCGCCAATGGAACGATCTTCAGTCAGCGAAATTTTGTCTGCGACTGGTGGTTCAGCGTTGACTGCTCAACAGCTGAGACGTTTTATGGCTTAAACAGCGAAATAGGCAAAGTTGGTGGAATCAACAGCGAAAAAGTTGATAGCAATTCCGATAAAAATGGCAACATTAATGTGCACAGCACGGCCAGTGGCATCAACTCCGCCTCCAGTGCTAATGGTCTTGTAAACAATAATGCAAATGGCAATGCTAATAACTTCATTAGTAGTAATGGTAACGGATTCACCGCCAGTAATGTCAGTCTAAACAGTGTCACCAACAGCAATACCTACAACAGTGCAACGCCATCTGGAAGGCTTCCTGAAAATAATGTCGTCAGCACGACTGGGTTCTTTAGTAACAACGGTATTGCTAATAACAACAGAGGCAATAATAGCCACCAAAATGGATTCCTCAATGGGAAAATCACTGGAAACGCCTTTGGAAGCCGCAATGAATACTTAACTGGTAACAGAAATAGCGATGGATATATTACTCAAAATGCATTTGGAAACAATAACGTGAAAAATAATAGATTCAACACTGGCAACATAAATAAAAGCAACAACAGGAATGGATACAATACTGGCAACAGTATTGGAAGCAACAAAGAATACAATAACAGAAATGGCAACAGATATGATAGTGGGAATGGCAATAGATTTACCAATGACAGTGGTAATAGAAATGGCGTTGGTGACAGCAGACATGATTCGGGGTATGTAAATGGAAACCTACAGTACAACGGCGATGGATTGAGTGGTGGTAGTGACAGGGGACTCACCAGTGATATCAACAATACAAAGGATACCTTCAACGTGAATGGATATAACAGCGCAGCAAATGCATTAGTAAACAAAAATATGAAAGGAAATAGAAGCCACACTAGATTCAATAATGGGAACATGTTTGGAATCCGTAATGGAAACAACAATAAATACAACAGTGGCAATGTCAGAATCGACCACAGCAACATGAACGGATTCAACATGGCGAATACATTTGGAACCATTGATGAAAACAGCAATGTTGATAGTAATGGAAATTACAACAGATTCAACAGTGTCAATGGCAATATTAATAACAATGATAATAATAACAATGGCTACAACAATATAAATGCACTTGGAAGTAAAAGCGTGAACAGCAATACGCATGGCAGTGGATATGGCTATCAATTCAGACCTGGAAATAACAATGGATTTCCCAATGATAATAGCAATAGCAGGGTGACTGGAAACACCAATAATAACGGCCATGGAACGAATGGAAATATTAATAACAATGGATACAGCAGTGGAAGTCCATTTAGAAATAATCTGAACAATGATATGCACGGTCAGGATAAAGGCAATATTTTAGTCGATGGTAACGGCAATGTGAAAGACTATAGCACCAATAATGGATTCACCGCTGGGAATGGATTTGGAAGCAGCAATGGTCATAGTGACAGGAATGGGAACAGATTTGGCATTGAAAACAACAGAGGATTTCCCAGTGACAGCGGAAAAGGCTCCGGTAAGAACAAGCCCATTGAACATGTAAATGGGGCCTTCATTAAAAATGGATTTAGTGGTCCCGATGGTAATGGGTTTGCTGGTGGTGATAGATTTACTGCTGGTAATAGTAATGAATTTGCTGCTGGTAATAGCAATGGATTTGCTACTGGTAATAGCAATAGATTTACTGCTGGTAATGGTAATGGATTCGCTGCTGGTAATAGTAATGGATTTGCTGCTGGTAATAGCAATGGATTTACTGCTGGTAATGGTAATGGATTTGCTACTGGTAATAGCAATGGATTCGCTGCTGGTAATAGTAATGGATTTACTACTGGTAATGGTAATGGATTTGCTACTGGTAATAGCAATGGATTTCCTGCTGGTAATAGCAATGGATTTGGTGCTGGTAATGGATTTTCTGCTGGTAATAGTAATGGATTCGCTGATGGTAATAGTGATGGATTTACTACTGGTAATGGTAATGGATTTGCTACTGGTAATAGCAATGGATTTGCTGTTGGTAAAAGTGGTGGATTTGCTACTGGTAATGGTAATGGATTTGCTACCGGTAGTAGCAATGGATTTGGTGCTGGTAATGGTAATGGATTTGCTAGTACCATCAGTAATGAAAACAAAGGTAACTACGGCAACATTAACAGCGAAGAAAGCACTAATGAATACAACTTTGGTGGCACATATGAAAATAGGAATAATTTCTCAGGCGATTTCGGGAATAGAAGTACCTTAAATGGTGCAGGTGGTAAGCATGAAAGCAGAAACAGCAACAAGGAGCAACAAGCAGCCCCTTTTAACTCCCCTAGTGTAAGTAGCAATTACAGCACCAGCTTCAGCAGGAATGGACATCATTACATTTGGTCACAATCAAACTCCTTCAATTTCCACGCCAGTTCTGACAAAGGGGTGAACTTAAGAGGAAATGATCCCAACAACAAAAGCGAGTCACAAGAAAATTCCCGTAACTCCTTCACTAAATTGGAAAATTGTGAAAACGTATCTGGTGCAAATGGTAATTTTGGCACCAATGGAGATGAAATTGACAAGAACAGCAGTGGGTCGCAAGCAAAACCAACTATTTCTTTGAACAATTTCAACGACTTGGCTCGTGGGAATGATAATCATGGCAGCCGAGGTTATATTCAAAGAAAAGTCATTAGGAAATTGCAACCCAACTCACAATCTTCCCCGAACAATATTGTAGCCCAAGGTGATCATCCTACGGGTACCAATAGAAATGACAGGGGCAGGGATGAGTCACAATTAAATTCACAAAATTCGTCCCCTAACTTTGGCAGCTATGGAAACCCGAATGGTGGAGATGCCAGATACGGTGCCCATGGTACTAGGATTGGCATAGAGAACAGTAGGCTTCAACCAGGCTCATCATTAGAAAATAGAGGTCTAAATCCTTATGATGTTCTAGGCTTTTTTGGTAACGCTGGCAGCCTGATCAACAGAGCTAAGAGATATGGCACTATTAACACTATAGTTGGTATTTAGAGGCTTCACTGGATAAAAAACACTTTCGGAGAATTCCTGGATGGGATTTCATTCCCTCTCTCACTTAATCTCCAGAATGGACATGAATACAGATTTTTTTTTTTTTTACAGTAATGTAGTCTCTGTTGTTACGCCTGGTAGTTTTTGTTCCGTTGTGCCATATTCCGAATGTATTTATGTAGTTTCATAAATAATTGAAAGCAAATAAATATTGAATTAGTTCCCCGAGTTTGGAAATTCCTCTAAAAAGTAGAAATACTAAGTTTTCGTTATATTTGTTCACTTTCCCGGTCCGTTTTTTCGCAAGAAGTGTTTGAAATGTATGTTTCAAAGAAGCTTTTATACCACGTATTATTCAAGATGAAATCAATTTTAGGGGAAGGTTTGAACTAATGGAAACTTTACTTAGTCGCTTTTTAACTTCACATCATGTATCTCTTGTCATTTGCGAATATGAAACTGCCTCGTAAATCTGAATTCCTTTTTATACATACTTGAAGCATTAACGGCGTACTAAATTAAACAAAGAGCAATAAAATATGTGCGGTTTATGTTGCATCTGACATTGACCCTGTTCCGCTGTTGTGCATTTAAGTAGAACTTTTATTACCAATGTTATTATATGCTAATGTTCTGGTTGACTTGATAACTGGTTCATTCCCCAAAAATTTGACAAATCATCGGAGACTGAGGTTCTTCTCAAGCGGTAATTAACTAAGACTTGTTCGCAATGACAAGTTTCTAATAAAAGGAACCTTTCGGAAATTCGTTACGTTTGAACTGCATTTTCTTGAACAATATTAAACAATCAAACCGCAAGAATAAGATGAGAGGGGGAACCGTCTAAAACTTATACCAGAAACTGAAAAATGAATCAGAATGTAGCTAAAGTAAACGAAGGTTCATTTACATTACAACATTCATTAAGGAATTCAAATTTGTCTTTATTATGGGAATAGTAAAGAATATAGACTGAAATAATGGGCTTGTGCAAAAGTTACATCCCAGTTTTCTCGAGTAATTAATTCATATAGAAAAAATTCAAAATTATGTGGTGATGAAAGTGAGACGGAAAGCCTTACAAAAAATAAATAAATAAATAAATAAGAATTAATAAACAAATAAAAGTTACCAAAACAAAACAGCTTGATCGCCACAGTCTGTCATAATGTTTAATCCATGCTTATTTCCTATTTAGCTTTTTATGTAAAGAAATGCTGAATTATTATTAACAGAAAACCTATGGAAAAGGCTTTGAGCCGTATGCAAATATGATACTTTAATTAAAATTCCCGTCCTTATCACGTTGTTCAAGTAAAATGTATAGATAAAAAAGTAAGTATAATAAAAGAAGTTATGTTATTTTCTTTCTTATTCGAAAATTATTCTCTTGAAGGAAACTTACAAACACAAATATGTGAATAGTCTTTATTTTAACATCCAAAATATATTCCTATATAAACTCTGTTTTAAGTACATTGGTTTGGAATCGAGATAACAGGAATAATAGCATTTACAAATCTTATGTGTATATATATATATATATATATATATATATATATATATATATATATATTTATATATACATATAATATATATATACATATATATGTATATATATACACGTATATATACATATATGTATATATATGGTATATATACATACATACGTATATATTATATATATTCATGTAAATATATGTATAAATATATCATGCACTGCGGAAATATACTTTATTCGTATGATAAATGAAATTTTATTCCTTATAACTATAAAATTGTAAAATTTGCTCGTGAACCTGCTTCATTTATAAACATATCACATCCGCTTTCAAGGAAATAAAGAAAATTTTTTATAAAACATCGCTAATCAACCTCTGCTCCACCAGTTCGGCAATTTCAATGCAGCAATAGATTAACTGAACGTTCATTTAACAGTGGCCCATGCTGAGTGAACAATTCGTATGCCAATGCTAGAACACACTTTTATAAGATTCAAGTCTCATTTCCTCCTTTCTTTGTATAAATTATTCTTTCTTCGAACCCCGGTCTCTCAGAAGCAAGAGCATAAAAGAAGTTGGAACCTAAGTACTTCTATACCTGAAGTTTTTCCAGGGCAGGAACCTAAGTACTTCTGTACCTGAAGTTTTTCCAAGGCAGGAACCTAAGTACTTCTGTACCTGAAGTTTTTCGTGGGCAGGAACTTAGATACTTCTGTACCTGAAGTTTTTCCAGGGCAGGAACCTAAGTACTTCTGTACCTGAAGTTTTTCCAGGGCAGGAACCTAAGTACTTCTGTACCTGAAGTTTTTCTGGGCAGGAACCTAAGTACTTCTGTACCTGAAGTTTTTTCTGGGCAGGAACCTAAGTACTTATGTACCTGAAGTTTTTCCTGGGCAGGAACCTAAAGTACTTCTGTACCTGAAGTTTTTCCTGGACAGGAACCTAAAGTACTTCTGCACCTGAAATTTTTCCTGGGCAGGAACCTAAGTACTTCTGTACTTGAAGTTTTTCTTGGGTAGGAACGTAAGTACTTCTGTACCTGAGGTTTTACCATGGCAGGAAGCTAAGTACTTCTGTACCTGACTTTTTCCTGGGCAGGAACCTAAGTACTTCTGTACCTGAAGTTTTTCCTGGGCAGGGTCTTAAGTACTTCTGCACCTGAGGTTTTACCTTTGCAGGAACCTAAGAACTTCTGTACCTGAGGTTTTACCTTGGCAGGAACCTAAGAACTTCTGTACCTGAGGTTTTACCTTGGCAGGAACCTAAGAACTTCTGTACCTGAGGTTTTACCTTGGCAGGAACCTAAGTACTTCTGTACCTGATGTTTTTCCTGGGCAGGAACCTAAGTACTTCTGTACCTGAATTTTCTTGGTCCAACCTAAGTACTTTTGGACTCGAGATTTTTCTTGGGCACACCGCTGCCTAACACATCAGCGAATTTTACTAAACTTTAATTAACAAAGCTAGTTCAGACGATTGCAGTAATACTCTAACTTGTGATACGCTAAGGCAGCCATTGTCTCCTGATGCAAAAAAACTACAAAACTACTGTTAGATAAAGGCACTGTGCTCGAACAATATCGGCCCCTTCAGCATCCACTCCTCATTCTCATATCGCGTATCATTCCACATATTTTTTGTACCAAAATCTGCTCGAGACGATTCAAGAATATGTATGCATTTATATGTAAAGGATGAATGCCTGCTTGTCGTGTGTGTGTGTGTAAATGCATATATATATATATATATATATATATATATATATATATATATATATATGTGTGTGTGTGTGTGTGTGTGTGTGTGTGTGCATATGTTATATATACATATATGCTTATTATATCTATATCTACAAATATTTGTAAATATATATAATCATATTCATCCACATATATATAAATATATATTCATATATATAACTGTATAAATATATATATATATATATATATATATATATATATATATATATATATATATATATATATATATATATATATCGTGTGTGTGCATGTGTGTGTGTAATTATGCATGTGTATGTTTGGGAATTTAGACAACCGAAAATATGTAGATATTTTCTCTTTATATAGCCGCATACCATTAATGATCTCCACCCTAATGATGGAATCTTCCAGACCCGCGAAATTGAATTTGCATCAATATTTTCCAGCTGTAGACGGCATGCAATAGCCCTTACATTAGTCTCTATTCATGGGTTTGATTCGGTTTCCTTAATTCCCCTCAATTTCATCTTCTGGTTCCTTTAACACCAAATGGGATGGGTCCACTCTGCACAGCATATGAACCCTCGCCACTGTCACGGGAGCATCTGCAAAATAACAGTTAAAGTAAACATTGAGAGCATTTGCAAAATAACAGTAAAAGTAAACATTGGGAGCATCTGCAAAATAACAGTAAAAGTGAACGTTGAGAGCATCTGCAAACTAACAGTAAAAGTTAACATTGGGAGCATCTGCAAAATAACAGTAAAAGTAAACATCGTCTGTCTTTAGTCTTTCATGTTTCACCTCTAACAGACAATCTTTGGTCTTTATATATGCTTTCCTGCTACTATTAACGTTTATGATACAGAGAGAGAGAGAGAGAGAGAGAGAGAGAGAGAGAGAGAGACTTACTCATGACGAACCAGTCGGTCAACTCGTTTTCCATCCTGTAGGCCTTGATTGCTTGGCGGAGGGCCGCTACAACGGCATAAGCTAGGCATAGTGGTGGTTCGCCAGTTGCTGGAAAGAAAGTTAAGTGAGAGATTATTATCTAGCAAAGCGTATATTTACAACAGAGAGGGAATTACAATCAGAGTTTTCCTATGTTTGAATCCATACAGTAATTCAGTTTACTTAAATTTTAAAAATATTTTTGAAAAATGAAGAGAAATACACGTTACCTTTCGAACTAAGGACTCCTTTGGGTGTCTTTGGGTTCGGTAGCAGTGTTACTCTCATGTCCACGGGGATGTCCAAGGCAGTTGGAGGCTTGTATTCCTATCAGTAAAAGAGAGAGAGAGAGAGAGAGAGGAGAGAGAGAGAGAGAGAGAGAGAGAGAGAGAGAGATATGAATTATCAGACGTTTGGGGGAAGGCAATGAAAATAGTACAGTTCATCTAATGTATGGTTTATATCAGAATGTGATCTATCACTGTTACGTTAATTGGTCTTACCTTGTAACATGGCTTCGTCATTCTATGAGATAAAGTTATCAAAGAGGCACTTTTGTCAAGTCCTGCCTAATTACGTGTGAATTGTCTATTATTAATTGAGGTTATTAGTTATGATGCCTATTTACCAACTGTTAATACATGCATATATGTAGTTATATGAAGCGTTAAGACATGAATATATGTTTAATATTCCTTTCAACATTTTGCTTTATTCTATTTAACGCTTCGCTAGGTATGAATGATTAATTATTCCTTTTATTCTATTATTAGAACTTTATGTTCCGGAAATGTTTGATGTCCTCAGATTCATATTTGTTACTAATAAAATCTCTTTACTGGTGATAAAAAAATGCGTTTGTATGAGCAATAATTCATCCTTTTGCTGATAGAAACATACAGTCTTTAATACTCTCTACATTTAAGGATGCATGGTTTATTGCTGTAAGATTACTAGACGTTTTCTGATGAACTCCCTGTGCAATTTTATGAAGTGGTTAATGTTGTGCAAACTTTTTACGCAGTGGGTTCATCCTTGGTTCGGTAGTTAGACACAACAGAGAATGTATGGTGGTAGTGGCATCTATCTAGCTGGCCAATAAAGCCCATTCTTTAATCACTCTCCCTCAAGAAGGGACAAATTGAGCTATCTAATCAGTAGCCCAGTACTTTTAGTGTCAGTTTATGTAGAAAATGGCATACTGGTGATTTTTTTTTTTTTTTTTTTTTTTTTTTGAAAGTAACAAATCTTGACCAAAAACGTAATATTTTCTCCTTACGATTGACAAAATACTAACCCACGTTCCATTGGAAATCCTTTGGCCGGACGTCTGGTGAACCTTGAGTAGTTCGGACGTGTAGAATCCTAGCCCCATAACGAAAGCTCCCTCCACCTGTCCTACGTCCACGAAAGGATTCAGGCTCCTTCCGCAGTCTTCGACTATGTCCGCTCGGCGAATCTGTGAATTAAAGACTTTGGGTTTATGAAATCAAACCAGGATATGAAGTTTGTAGTTCTGAGCTTAGCAAACACGATTTTTCAAAATTATTTCCAACATTTAATTGTTAATCTTACAGAATCACACAGGCAGATGTGTATACTAACTGACATGTTAGTTTGCATTTTACTTAAATGCAGTCTATGTCAAAGGTTGGTTAGCAGGAAAAATTATAGCAAACGCAAGTTTTCAAAACTATTTTCAACGTTTAATTGTTCAGCTAACAGAATCACACAGGCAGATGTGTATACTAACTGACATGTTACTTTGCATTATACTTAAATGCAGTCTATGGTAAAGGGTGATTAGCAGGAAAAATTAATGGATACGTATGCATAAACAACCGTAGATAGACACAAACACACACACACACACACGCACACATCCAAGCAAGCTGTAATTGACGCCAATGATAATCTCTTCATAAGAAATAATAAAGCTATATTTCCATTTTAGGCTTTATTGAGGCATTCGTAGCCTACAAATAATCTTCCGAAACAGGCGTGGAAGTAATCTATTCACCAGACAGTAAAGGTTTACCAGATATGAATTGTTTTCTAGAAGTAATTATTCTTCCCTCAGAGATTCACAACCCACCATGAAAACACCAGTCAGCACGTCGATTTCTACTTCCAGGCAGCAGGCGCCCCAGATGTCGTAACTCTCCGGGTTACGTTCGCTGTTTGTCCTGTGGGAAAGAATTTTTCACTCAATGGAAAGGAAATCGTAAAATGTTTCAAGTCTAGGTATACATTGGAACTTATCTTTTCAGCTGCTTCTCCTTAAAACTACCAATATTACCTTCTTAAGAATAATCCTCTTCACCTCAAAAAAAAAAAAAAAAAGTTTCATCTACCACTACTACTACACTACCACTACTACTACTACTACTACTACTACTACTACTACTACTACTACTACTATACACTACTATTACGACTAATGATAATAATATAATCATAATAATGATAATAATAATAATGACGCTGTTAAAGAAAATGGCAGAATTAAGCGAGTTGATTTTATATATTATTTATTTTCTTACAATTCGCCTCTCAGGCTCAGCGATGATTCTGAGTAACTGGCCAATATTCATATTGTTTATTTCTAAAAGTTATAATATGCTGAAGGTGATCTTTTATTTTATTAACACAGGATCTCAGGTCCAGGTCAAGCAGGGGTCGTCATCAGTGCTCAACCTGGACTTGAGATCCTGTTTTAATAATAAAAAAAGAACACCTTCAGCATATTATAATTTTTAGAAAGTCCCAATATGAATATGGGCCAGTTACTCAGAAACATCGCTGAGACTGAGAAACGAATTGTAAGAAAAATAGAAAAAACACTATATAAAATCAACTCGCTGAGTTCTGCCATTCTCTTTAACAGCATTTGCCTAAAAGAGGGTCTTCTACCAAAAAATCCTCATGATAATAATATCAACTTAGCGAGACCCACCAAAAGCGCTCTGTGAGATCGACGTTCTCGAGATAGCACTTCTTCACCAGCCTCTCCCACGTCGGGTCGTCCTCGTCGTCCTCCTTCATCAGCTCCCGGACGACCTCCATGCGATCTCGCAGGGAGTTGCAGGCCACCCGGATGCCCTGCAATTGCACGAAGGGAAGGGGGTTGGTAATGGTCTGTTATAGCCCGTCTCGTTGTTGCTCGTATGTCAGTCTGTTCGTGCAGCCATATATATACTCATATTGCTAGAATATTTATTATCACTATAATAATAATAATAATAATAATAATAATAATAATAATAATTATTATTATTATTATTATTAATATTAAATCAATCAGTCAATCAGTCACTTAATCTTAATTTCCATAGAAAATGATTAGGAAATCAAAGATTACTTGGTCTTTTATATATATATATATATATTATATATATATATATATATATATATATATATATATATATATATATATATATATGTATATATATATATATATATATATATATAATATATATATATTATATATATATATATAGATAGATTATATGACCATGCACGGAATTTCTTTGACACCTCAAATATGGTAAATATATAATATAAAAGGGCCGTGAAATTTTCTGGCATTGCATATATGAAAAGACTCGTGCTATGCATTATGTATTAATGAAAAATAGAGAACATTTTTCATATTGCCCTAATTTTGAATTAACTTTTCCCACTATAGGAATTAATTTTTCCTGTATCCCTGTTACCATACTCATCCTGGTTAACTCACATGACAGCACAAGTCCGAACCGAACGATCCTCCAGTGACGCTGGAATTGGCACTTATTAAAGAATCCGTTTGTTTCACGACGATGTTTTCCAGGGGGACTCCTAAGGTGTAGGCAGCTACCTGCGCCACCTGTAATCACGTATGCACGACATCAGTTCATCTGTTCACAAGATATTTTGTTTAAACACACACACACACACACACACACACACACACGAAGGCGCATTTGTTCTTCCGTGATATTTTGTTAAATTGCTCTTGTGTAGAGGGAGGGGGACTAGGGTTGCTTCTAAGAAGGGAAGGTGGGATAAATATACCTAAATAGAGCGTAAGAGACCGCACACACGCATGCGCAATAAGGCGTGAAAATGATATAAATAAAGAAAGGGGTAAAGCTGTTGATAAAATGATACGAAAGAAATACATTACCTTCTATTAACGCCTATCATGACTAAAAGACTGCAAAGTCATTTATGAAATAAATCTGGGCAACTCTATTAAAATAATGAAGACATTAATTACACTTTTTAATTCACTGCTATCCAAAAAATAAATAAATAAATAAATAAAATAAAATGTCCTCCAATATCCCGGCGAGCGACCAAGCCATGATATATGTCACCATCATGCAGGAAACCATACATATTTATTCCACATATTCATACCACATGTCCATACATTGTTATTTCGAAAACAGGGACAACTTACGAGCACATAAATTTAAAAACATGCACTCATAGAAAAATTTCTACCATGAAGCACAAATCAGACACAAAGTAAACTAAATCAATATAGAAAAGCGTTTTGGCAGCTCACCTTCGTATTGATTCCCTGTCCCATTTCAATTCCTCCGATGGACAGCGACACGGTGCCATCCAACTCGTAGATGGTCACCTGGACCCCGAAACGAAGTATTGGAGGGTACTGGTACTCGTACCAAAGGGGGATGATGCTTATGCCTCGCTTTTTGAACAAGTTGGTCTGTCAAATAGATTGAAATGAATATCGAAACAGGTAAAAAAAATGCAGAAGTCTCGATGGAGTGATGATATTTAATCAGATTAAAGTGATGTTACTTAAATTAACTTGTAAAACCGTAAGCTCGTTAAGGTAGTGTCACCAGAACAGGTTGCCAGAGAAGAAACATAGACCTTTCAGTGAAGATGTGTAACACGCTAAGGTTATAAATAAATAAATGAATAAATAAGTAAATAAAAATCACGAAGGAATATCAATTCGCAAATTGAGACAAAAAATACACTTAAAATAAGTATGGATGGCTCAAAAAAAAAAAAAAAAAAAAAAACGACATCTTCAAGGATGAATGATAGATTGCCAGATAACGAAACAAGATACAACATTTTAGTGGACCTTTGTCATTTAAATATGAGAACAGAAAAAAATAGACGAAGGGATGTTATGTGATGACAATTAATAGACAGAATAAGACAGATTGGCAAAATGATGTTGGTATGGATGAACACGGAACTGTTTCTAGATTTTCTTACTTTATTGAATTCCTCAACACTGCTCTTCCTCTCGTCGTAGTTGGCCTTCTCCTTCAGGAGTGGAAGGATATCCTCAGCAACGACGTTCTTGTCGAGGGGCGGGGCTAAGAATCTGAAGACATTTGGAGGTGCCATGTTCGCTTCTCTGACCTCCAGAGGGTCTTTGTCAAGGGCGTGAGCCACGTGGTCCATAACTGTCTCAATGGCCCCAACGCATTCCACGTGACCTGGGGAAGAAATGGATATCTAAGTATGAGAGAGAGAGAGAGAGAGAGAGAGAGAGAGAGAGAGAGAGAGAGAGAGAGAGAGAGAGAGAGAGAGAGAGAGAGAGAGAGAGAGAGAGAGAGGTTATGGGTTTTCATATGGCTGGATTTTGTTAGTTTTTATGAAGTCTAGACTCGTGACGTGAAATGGCAGAATGCAATCTGAAAACAATAGTCGTCCCTTGGGGGCTTGGAATTACAATTTCTTATCCATCAAACTTGAAGGATTGGAAAAAAGTAGTGTCAGTTTGTATTCAACGTTGGGAATATTTAGATGATAAGCCTAGATATATGAGCCAGTTTGGGATGGACAACGGTTTCTTATTTTGGAATTTTTTGGTAGTAAATTAAATAATGGGGATTCATTTACCGAAAAGTTATAAGGACTATGCAGAAAGACTGAATACCCAGTGTAAAAATAATAGGTTATTTAGCAAGGGTTACCTTGATATTTTTTAAATACACGAATACAAACTAGAATGATAAAAGTTATTTTTTGGGACAAAAATAATCAACACCAAACCTTTCGTTGAAGTCTCCTCAAGTGTCCTGTGATCCAGTTAAATCTAACTATCCAAGTAACCGAAGACTACAGTGAAATAAATGATTTATTAAGTAGTGATCTGAGACAACAATGAAATCGATTTTTTTTTCAGAAATGAATTAAACTAGCAACAATTCAACTTCTTCAGAAGTGACCTAAAACAGTATTGAAATCGAATTCCCGCAGTGGTGACCTGAAACAGTACTGAAATACAACTTCTTTACAAATTAATGATTTCCTCCTTAATCCACATTTTACCTGGAGTAACATTAGACCTAATTCCATTCAAATTCCTGACAAGTGACTAAGGCTTGATTTTAAACTTACAGTTAGATTAACACAAGACCTTACTAAATTTAAATTCTTGTTAAGTGACCCAGGTTCGACTTATAGCTTCGATTTAGCTTAACATAAGACTCTATTCAATTCAGATTCCTGATAAGGGACTAAAGCCCGACTTTAAAATTCAGGTTAGATCAACATAAGAGTTTACAAAATTCAAATCCATTTCAAGTGACTAAGGCTTGACTTTAAGCTTTAAATTAGACCAACGCAATAAAACTTTATTCAATTCAAATCCATATCAAGTAACTTAGGAACATCTTCAAGTCAGGTTCCCCCCCG
>NC_061087.1:14727940-14805440 GCF_015104395.2 Macrobrachium nipponense
TAGGAACACCTCTATAGCCCTCGCTAGGCTCACGTTGGCAGACAATATCAACGGTTCCCCGAGGCCAACGTAGTAGAGTTCCAAGATCCCGTGGGTGCTTATGTAATGGCTATATGGGCCATCGCTCTTGTAGACCCCTGCGTTGAAGAAAATATATTGGTTTAGAAGCTAGTTAAGGAAAACTGAATTAAGCTGTAATGGTCTGCCTACGAATATGAGAGCAAAGGTCTTAGTAAGTCTTCGTGATCTATATCATACGCCAATGAGATTTTTAATATAAAGTCTGTTCCTTTATGATAAACTTGGGTAGAGTGTCGGGAATATATTTATTTAATGTCAAGCACGAGTCCCTTTCCAGTTAAAGTTTGAACTATTACTGATTTTGATTTTCAGTTATATTTTTAGCAAGAAAGATGTATCATAGACAAAAAGGATTTTCCTTTCATGCAGATCAGCAGCCAACGCATACATCATACCGTTCAGACATTTGAATGTGGGTTACGGGTTGTTTCAGAAGCAAGAATCCGTGCTGCATAAGCCATCTTTAAAAAACGCCAGGTTAGTTATGGCAATGAGACATTTATTGATTCATTCACATATAGACTGTAATAATTGTTCAGGCACCAATGTCATTTCATGTAATAATTTTAAGTAACATTTAGGTCAAACTTGGGAACTGTAGAAGATACTGCTGAGGTGCAGTTCTTTAGTCTGAACAGTGCCATTGAGAGGTTATTTACCCAGTATCTGTATCGTTGCTCATTCAAGAAAATGAACATGACATTTAGTCATACGGTGTACTGAGACACTTGTTAGATGACGCTGTGGTTAGTTTAGCATTAGTACAGGTATGTAAATTGAAGTTAACCACATGGCCATCAAGTAAAAAATTCATTTAAAATATGTTATAAAAATAAAATCTAACAAGGCGTGATCCGACCTCCAGCTTGCTCAGGACGCGTGCAAGATTTTCCCCTCACACGTAAGTTGTAAACATTACATTCCTAACTTTTAACGGAAATTAAAACGTGTTAAAATACGTCATATTTTATTAGAGATAATTTTTCTGTTGTATAACATGCACATTATAATTTTTCACATTTTCATCTAATAAGTATATCATAAATATCTTATCCTAAAATTCCTGTATCTTTAACTCAACGCGAAACACCCTTTTCAGATCTTTTTAGGCTTTTCAATAGACCTTTCCTAACCCGACCCCCACAAAAACAACAACAAAGTGGTTTGCAGGCTTACTCCCCAAGTAAGTGAAAAGTGCAAGTCAGTTATCTCTTATATTTCTGGGAGAACTCATGTCTTTGATTATTCGAAGGAATTGAGATTCGTTGACATAAATAATAAAATAGAATTTATAAATCATCCGTACTCTCTTACCTTGCCCTGTATTTCCAACAACGATACGCACTTTTTGGTCAGTCAGTTTATTCAGGACTTCGTATACTTTCTGAAAAGAAAAAGACTAATACGGTAAACAAATTCCTCTGCATTAAGGATAGACATCATATTATCAAATACCGATATTTGCAAGTGCATTGATTTTAACATTTTATGCATTTGGTAGAGGAGTTCCTAGCCAGACAAATATAAAAGAGCAGCCATCTGAACATGTGTATGGGTTAGATAAAAAGGAGTCATCTTTCACATTAAAAACTTTCACCTACGTACAACTGTTGTTCAGCGAAGTTTTCTTGTTATTTCATATCTAAGAATAATGCAGGGCCATGAAAACACCGCACTTTTGTCTAAGACCTACTTTTACTTCAACCCAGTTTTATTAGAACTGAGGATCTATTTATTACATTTTCACCTTAAAAACTAGTCTCAAAAACCAAAAATTATCGTCTATGATTTGTGCATATGTCAGGGAGTCGTAAGGATACTAGATAAAATTGTGTATAAACTAGAAAGAAAATCAGTCAGTTCGAAGAACGAGCTTTTGTTCGACAAACGATACAAAATTTTCTCGAAAATTTTGTTCGAAAAACGGAAAGTTCGACATAAGAATCGTTCGATAAACGAGGTACTACTGTACAGTGGGTCGCTATCGGCAAAGATTGACGAAATCTGGTCTACATTATGCATCATCAGTACTACCTATGCATATCTCTCACTTATGTCGTAGGTTTCAGTTAGATCCAGGTAAATCTATTCAACATTAACTTTCTAACTCGACAGCAACAGTTTCATAATAAACAATTAATGATTTAAGCGCCCTCTCCTTTTCAAAACCAATCCTTCTCTTCCCCTGCCGATCCTGCTGTCAAATATACTCTTTACTGATTCCAAACCTTGCCATACACCTTCCCAGGTATTTATCAAATAACGTTCAACGCCTAAAATTCTTGTAGTAATTCATTCACCCTTCTCTCCTTTTGTAATCGACAGTTTTGTCTCACAGGCATTCCAGCTGGATCTTTTCCTCATCAAAACTTACCTTACACATCCTGATCAACCAATGCTATGAAGCAGCATTTCATTTTCAAGCTCAACTCTTCCTAGTGTTTAGATTTCCTCATCTTTATCATTATCATTTCCGTCTGTCCCTATACAGCATTCATTAGCACAAATAAGTTCCTTCTACGCTTACATAATAAAGCTCTGCTCCTCTCCTAGGTATGACTTTCGAGAGCTTCTCAGAACTGCCATCTCTCTAACTAAAGCTTCAAGAAGCCATTAGGCTGTTCTTTGGGTCGAATTTCCTCTAATACATTTTCATTTTGCTTAATAAGTTCTTGCTTAAATTCATGCAAGTGTTTTTAATAACTCCTTTCTTTCTGAATTGGTACTTGACCACATATCTATCAATATATTTATATATATATATATATATATATATATATATATATATATATATATATATATATATATATATATATATATATATATATATATATATATATATATATATATATATATATATATATATTATTTAATATATATATATATATATATATATATATATATATATATATATATATCTATATATATGTGTATATATATATATATATATATATATATATATATATATATATATATATACATATAGTATATATGAATATATTGATATATATGTGGTCAAGTACCAATTCAGAAAGAAAGGAGTTATTAAAAACACTTGCATGAATTTGAGCATATATACCATTACAAGCATTAATTGCCCAGAAAACATATAACATAGAGTTGTGCAGTTTTTTGAAGAACGTTATACATTACCTCAAGTTAACATTCAGAGCCCTTCGTGCAATACATTCCACATGTAATGGTCCTGGGACTTTATGGACACCCTGTATATATATATATATATATATATATATATATATATATATATATATATATATATATATATATATACATAGAATAACTTATATATATCATATGAATAACTTGATCACAAAGTATATAAAACGTGATGCTATGTAAAAATAAAGGTTTTTGCCACGAAGGAAAAAATGAAAAAGCGAGATAGCCAAGTACTTTCGGTCCTGTTCGGACCCTTTACTGAGGCCTCAGTAAAGGGTCCGAACAGGACCGAAAGTACTTGGCTATCTCGCTTTTTCATTTTTTCCTTCGTGGCAAAAAACCTTTATATATACATATATATATATATATATATATATATATATATATATATATATATATATATATATATATACAAAGTCTAGTAAAATGCCTAGAGAATATCATGCAAAACCTTCGTGTGTGGTGTCTCCTTGACAACAGTCGTCAATATTTTGTTTCTTATTCATAGTTACTCAACCCTTTACCCGTCCAAAGGGACTCATCAATAACGTTGACTGACGACAGAGAAGAAGAGAGAGAGAGAGAGAGAGAGAGAGAGAGAGAGAGAGGATCATTGTGCTACATAAATAATCGTGGTAGCTGACCATTGATTTATTGGTGCGAGGATCATGTTACGGCATCCTGAGATCATTCGAATTCTAAAGCTTTTTAGGGCGAAAATATCGGTGTTTTTATGTCATTCAGGTATAACACACTTTTATTTTAGTATTTCTTAAAAAATAGATCAGATATAATTTAAAGATTTTGTACTTGTACCTTTATTGTATTTATGTTTGGTGGGGTGTCGGATCTAAAAACTGAGCAATATAACTTTTATAGACGAATGTAATGATTTCACAGTTTCAGAATCTGGAAATAATTGAATAAGGACTGCAAGAAATCAAAAGTAAATAATGTGCAAGAGAGTAAATTAAATTATCATGAAGAATATATGATATGTGTAATAAAAACCGAAAAAATAAAATACTAAAACGACATTGAAATACCATACATATAAAATTTGTCAAAAGGATAATGAGGTTCATAATGCGTTTAGTTTACTTAACCACCGGGTCAGTCTCTAACACTAGGTACCTCCTAACGGAAGCTTAGTCCATGCTTCCGTTGTTTAATCTTATTTTCGGGGGATCCAGGAGGGGTGATGCCCCCCGGCCAGGTCAAGGCACGGCACCGTATATGAGGTTACGAAGGGAGGGGGGGGTTAGGTCAGGAAACGTCATTCTGTGAAAGGTTAAGTTTGTTTTCATCTGCGGAACCTGTTTCCGTTGTTCTCCATATATATATATATATATATATATATATATATATATATATATATATATATATATATATATATATATATATATATAGTCAGACAGGTAATCTATCTCAAGTTTCCTTGGGACATCATTAACAATGAGCAAGTCCCCCATAAATTTATGCGCATCCTTATTTTCTTTCATAGCCAGTGTTTCTGTAAGTACCCCCATTTTCTTTATTTTGGTGATACACTGAAATAGTAAAGAGGGTAAAATACCGAATGGCTACCTGGCGGCCACCTCTACATTTACGGGACCATATTCTCGAAAATCGGAGATTATGGCCTTAATTTGTAACTTGGGAGTAAAAACTTACTTCGAGAGGAAAGTAGAGGTCTCGAGGTGTTGCTTCGATGGACGCTGGCTCTTGAGCAATGTCTATCCTGGGTTACAGGACATGTTAAAATACTTTTTCGGGAAGGTGGTAGCGCTACGATAGAGGCTGGCCATTCGGTATTTCACCCTACCTCTCAGAAAAAGCTGTAATGGGTAAAAGGATAATGAGGCCATTGATAGTCACTAGACTAGTGATTTATGAGGAGAAACAGCAAACGTCACTGATATTTTCCACGAAACACACATCAGCAGCAGCATTAGTCTAGTGGTGATAGTAATAGTATAGTAGGCCTATGTAGTAGTCACAGTGAAGTAGGTTTAGTCGCGATGATGACAGCAATAACGATGATAGTACCACCTTTCCAGAACCTATTTTATTATGCAAATCATTGAAAACCAACTAATTTGTTTCTCACCCTCAATTTTCTCGGTCTGTGCCAAGTAACTCCCGCCGAAGTGATGGAGAGGTTTTCCTTGGGAGCTGGGGCTATAAAAGGGTCTTTCTCGTTGTCTTCTTCGTTGTTCACATGTTTGCAGTCGCCACAGTTTCTCGCACAAGCATCGTTACAGGTGCCTTTGTAAACCTCCTGTAAATATGCGAAGAATTAAAGTTATCAAGTAAACAAATAGTTCTTGTCCACGTAGATGGGTATAAAGTTTTCATATGTATACTTAAAATGATATCCTCACGCTGTTATATGCATGAAAGGCATCGTTTCGCACATGAGGGTCTGGGTGAAATTCAGTGAATTTTATTATGGCATTTTTTTTTTATTCCAGGTTTAGTATTTGAATGAATCGGATCTTTAATTCTAAGATAAAAGGAAAACTGTTTTAAATAACTTCCAAGCAAGTAACTAATGTTATAAGAAGGACTATAGTTATCATTTAATTCCAATATCATAATTGAAAATAAGGTTTGAGCTATGCATTTCTTTTAAGGGAAAACTAACTGCTTGCATGAGAGCAATATTGTCACTGAGATTATATTAGACCCGACGAATTTCCCTCAAGAACAAAAGTTCAAAATATACGATATCTTAACATATACAAAAGCAGAATGGTTTTCGGCAACGAGAATTGATTGGTTAATATGTTTCTGGTTATCTGGCGTTGCAGTGAATATGGTCATAAAACAAAGTACCAAGAACAGAGCCTAAAGCACCTCAATGTCAATAAGCTTGCTCTTCAAATTCTCGTCGGCGTCATCTGCGAAGGATTTGAAGGCGTCCAGGATGGGGCGGTATCCTGTGCACCGGCATAGGTTACCGTCCAAGGACCTCTCCACCTGCGCGACGTTCACCGGACCCTTCATGACTTGCCTACGCGTGCGTGAAGAAATGAAAGACTTGGATTAATAGGAGACAGCGTCGGGGGGTACCGAAGGATGCGCTTCTTAGCCTCTGATACTTGTGGATGAAGATGGTCTTGCTTTTAACTGGCTTTTTTTGAAGATTAATTTTATATATATATATATATATATATATATATATATATATATATATATATATATATATATTATATATATATAAAGTAGATATGGACGTTATATATATGTATATATACATATTATATGTATTTATATAACATATAGACGTATATATATATATATATATATATATATATATATATATATATATATATATATATATATATATATATATATATATATATGAGAGAGAGAGAGAGAGAGAGAGAGAGAGAGAGAGAGAGAGAGTAAAACTTTCAGATGTGATGAATTATTTTCCTTACTACTATACGAAATTTTTGTGCCATCTACAACTCTCACTTGCGACAGATTGAATCATTTTGCAGTTCAGTAGAACCATCTCTCATTATCGTACATCTTTCCTTCAGTACTCACCCATACATCGTCATGATCATTCCCGGGGTACAATACCCACACTGCGTTCCGCAGAATCCATGCAGAGCAGTTTGCAGTGGGTCGTAGCCTTTGTAACGGCTCCCCAAACTTTCGATTGTCTCGATGTTCCATCCTGCGCATGCGTACACGAATGTTTGGCACTGGAAAAGAAAAGAAGTGGAAACTGTGTTTTAGTTGTTTTTATTATGGCGATTTCATATCGTAAATGAACGCTTTTTGCTGCGTTACTTTGATTAAATTGCATAGAAGTACCGTTTCATTATATTAAAAAAAATTCTATGTCCTTCGATTTCATTTTTAAAGGTACTGAAGTTACTGCCTTTCAAATGTGCCTAGATAAACCATATCATTACATTTAAGTTTTTTAATATCAAGTGATCTTCTGCCATTCAAAAGCCTCTAGATCAGGGGTTCTCAAAGTGGTCGATATCGACCCACAGGGGTCAATGGAACCAGGGGTCGATGAATAGTCAGGGGGTCGAAAGGGGGTCGATGAATAACTAATGGGTCGGTGAATGTTCATTGCTGGGGTCTACAGGACCAATGAAGCCTTCAGTTTGAAATTCTCGTTAATAATTTATAAAAATCTCATTATCAGACCTTATCATATTAAATATATATATATATATATATATATATATATATATATATATATATATATATATATACATACTATATATATATATATATATATATATATATATATATATATATATATATATATATATATACATACATATATATATATATATATATATATATATATATATATACTATATATATATATATATATATATATATATATATATATATATATATATATATATATATATATATATATATATATATATATATATATATTAATTTCTTGAATTAAAAAAAGAAAGAGAAATTTCTAAATTTCTAAACATTTTCTTACTGTGTGTTACTTTTTTATCATACTGCATGTCAAGTACTAAACTAATACTACTAAAATTGATTTTGACATTGTTCTTTTTTCCCTTGAATTATTAATTATAATTAAATGCTCGGCTAGGGGGTCGATAGAAAATTTGAAACTTCATTGGGGGGTCGATGAGTTAAAAAGTTTGAGAACCCCTGCTCTAGATAAACCATACCATTATACATAGATGTAATTTGCATATTTTTTAATGAAAAAAGAAAAATCGCCCCGGATAATCAAAGGTTGTTCAAATGCAAATGGTATAACATCACAGCAGTACCGCCCACATCAAAGCTTTAGCATAATATACCTCATGAAATTAATTTTTTCCTAAAAGAAATTTTGTTTTCTGCCCCACAAAAAATAAGTGAGAATATCATCTGAATAATACCAAGGAGTATAGAGAAGTACTTTTCTATACTCTTTTGATAATACTACCGGGCCAACTACAAGGCAAAGAATAAAGAAAAACATACTACCCTTATATGAGGGTACTCAAAATAATAATAATAATGATAATAAATAAATAATATAAAACAGGATCCAGCGGAATTTGTAATCATTCATTCATCATCGAGCTCACAGTTTTTAAAAAGATTCCACTGCGTGTCGTGGATTTAAAATCAGACGAAGACACTTCTCATTTGACGATGGGTTCGCGTGTTGTGGCCCAATACTTAAAGTTCAACGGAATACCGAACGGCGAGTACACAGTGCCGCCGTCACTTACGTATCGACGTAACAGAATTCTAGGTAGAAAAAAAAATTTATATAATCTCATTCTTATTGATGTCGTCATCGATAGGGCAGCCAGCTCTAATTTTAGGAACAGTAAAAAATAAATAAATAAATCCTTATTAAATCAATGACTAACGAATCATTTTCCTGTTTTTTTTTTTTTTTTAACTTCTCGTGGAAATTGACTAGCTTATATCAGCTTGACTAACGAGTTGTGGGAATATTTTTGCATATAAATTTTTTTTATTTTTACAATTTTCGCATAATTAGAAATGCAGTATCACGCTCTAGATATATACTGTCTAAGCCGCTGCATAATTCATCGTGCAAATTCGCTATAATAATAAATTGCGTATAATAACTTGGGTTGAATCTTCCATAATGATAAAGACGACTTCGCGAGTAAAATCAAACGTAAAAGAAATGTGTAGAAGAAAGGATTTTACTTTACAGAAGTCGTAGGAAGGCAGACGATAATTTGCTGAAAATCTTAATTTTTCCTTTTCGCTCGGACGGTAAATCATGCTTATGGTACACTAGGGACGATTAGGGAGTAGTTTTGCAGATTGCAGAAATTAATTGCTCCAAGAGAGAGAGAGAGAGAGAGAGAGAGAGAAGAGAGAGAGAGAGAAATCCTTGCATTCCCTCCAAAGGAAGTGCTTGGCATGAATAAAAATTACAACATTCTTTTGCTGTATCATAACACTGAGAGAGTTATAGTACCGCATTGCCAGGTTGACGGTTGAAGTGCCGAGGAAAAAAGAATAAAGAGCGATGATAGATTAAGCAAGGCTAAGGAGAATGAACAGGCAGTAACAAAACGCCGAAAAGCCAGGAATCGTTGAACTGGATCGAAGCAACTGCTTTCTTTGGGTCTAAGAACTTGCTGGAATGTTTATGACAAAGTGTGTGTTTGTGTACGATAGCGGAAGTTTAGGAGAAGGAAGTGGTATTTTTAGCCGTGGTAGTATAAGGGGTCTGCATTAATAATAGAAGAAGTATTAGTAGTAGTAGCATAAGCAGAGAAACAAAGGCTTAGTAATGGTAGTATTAGTAGTTAGGAAGAGCACCGGTGACAAGGGCAAACAGCATAGGTGACGCAGCTTTTCCCTGAAGCACCCCACTATTCACTGCAACTTCACGAGGCAAAACTCAGTCAAAACCAACTACGCATTTGCTTCGTTCATAGATCATTTTAATTGAGTTCTATCATTCTTCAGAGGAATGCCCGCATGACGCAAGACTTTCCATAATACTGGTCTGCTGGCGCTGTCAGATTAATGGCTTCTCTTAATCATTGAGAAGCAAAGGAGATAATATATTTCGTGTTTCGTATTTGGTGTGCCCTTCAGAACCCACTTTCGTGTTCGTGACGTCATACTTAAAACATTAATATTCGTGCGGGAGTTTTCCA
The DNA here is from genome assembly GCF_015104395.2 of Macrobrachium nipponense. Classification (NCBI taxonomy): domain Eukaryota; kingdom Metazoa; phylum Arthropoda; class Malacostraca; order Decapoda; family Palaemonidae; genus Macrobrachium; species Macrobrachium nipponense. The sequence goes on from NC_061087.1 coordinate 14,737,876, forward strand.
TCCTGTCCACGCAAGGTTTGCGAGAATATGAAAGTTTGAATTTTTTATGCCTCTTTATGATATACTGATCAATGCGTCCATAAATTGGGACCTGAACTCCGCCCTTGATAAATAAACGAGAAATGATCGAATAACTTTGAAAAAGAATTTATAACTTTAGAGTGATGAATAAGTGTGCGGTTGGACATACATACATAAGTAATTGCATCTACCTGCCTTTCTGTCGGTCTTAGATAGCAAATATGTCAGAAGAAATGCCTATTTTTTGTTACATAATCATAGGCCGATCTCAGGTAGCAAATATATCAGAACAATAACACTTATTTTTGATTAGATAATTGTAAGTTGTTAGACAATGAGACAGATAAATAATATAGTGCAGCGGACAAAATTAATGTAGTCTTGGAAAGTAAAAAATTACTGAGCATTCTCTGTCTTGAGACTTGTACCAATTTTCTCCAAATGAGACTGAAATATGGATCGGTACAGTCTCTGCCACAATTACAGTCTGCGCAACAGGTGCAGAAATAAACCCTGCTTCTCTTTCTAACGCAGTCTGTCCAACCGGACATAGCATGTAAAAAGAGAAAATGAAGCCGTTTCTAAATTAGTTTGAAGAGTATTACAAAATGAGTAAAGTGGCAAAGAAAAAGTTCTATTTCTTGGTAAAGTTCGTGCATAGGGATAATAGAAGAACCAAGGGTAGTGAAGGGTTAATTTCAAAGCACAGTTTGTGTAACGAGATGCAGAATAGCAGATCGGACGCCAGTACTGAATTTTAATCCATTTTATGTAAAAGTATGCAACAAACCGTCAGGAAACATAATTTCAATTCCCGTCCGCATAACGGAACACAACAGACAGAGAAGGAATACGAAAAACATTTCTCAGCACCTCATAACTACAGCATGAGTACAGAATGGCATCCCTTAGTACTGTAACGCTTACAATGAAATATAAAACGCACAGGGACTCCTATTATGAATCCGAGAGCCGCAACCATCGTGTTTATCAGATCTCCAGGCAAACAGTCATCGGTGAACTTGTTGACCGATAATCATGGGGATAGACATTCGGTAATGGTCCCGTTTCTCGATAATTATCTCGGCATTACAGGGTGCCAAATTCAACACTGATAATCGATCGGGTGATTTTTTTTTATGAGTGCTGTCGTCTGTTAGAGGAATAAACTGGATCTTTAAGGCTCTGGCTTCTAGTCAACAGAAAGGTACGTAATTGAATGTGCCTATTGCTAATATATTATCAATATTTTCATTATCATTATTACTATTATAAATGTTCACCCTATTATTATTATTATATATGTTCATTCATTCCTAGAGTTGAGACGCAAAATACTAAAACGAAGAAAACTAAAAAAAAAAATAACAAAGAAATAAATGAGATGGAGTATAGTGCAGATAATATGTAGTCAATAACAACATAAAACGGTTATCTGAAAATGTCTCTGGGCAATCACATGTTTTATGCAATATATATATATATATATATGTATATATATATATATATATAATATATATATATATATATATATATATATATAGATATATATATATATATATATATGTGTGTGTGTGTGTGCGTGTGTGTGTGTGTGTATTTATGAGACTTGTGATGTGTTTATATGCCGCATTTATATTAGACAAACGCTGTCTATACATATATATATATATTATATATATATATATATATATATTATATAATATATATATATATATAATATATATATATTTATATATATATATATATATATAATATATATTATATTATATTATATATATATATTATATATATATATATATATTATATAGTATATATTATATATATATGTGTATGTGTGTGTGTGTGTGTGTGTGTGTGTAAATGCAGTACGGATACATAATTCAAGTGTCTTCAGCATTGCCATGGTAGCGCACTTTAATTTCGCGTCTACGCTAAAAAGCCTTCAACTGACATATCAAACAGAGAACGAGAAGGACGACAGACCTTCCTTTATGAGAGCCACACAATTCAATATTTCTTTCCGTCCTTTGCGCCCTGAATTTTACATGAATTATCGAATCTCTTACGTGTCTCTTCTGCTCGGGGGTTGGTTGGGGGTTGGCGGGGGTTGGGGGAGGGGTAGTATTCCGATTTGGGGGGAGGTTTAGGAAACCGTCGTAATGATCGAGGCTTGAGAATATTAATGCCAGCGTGAGAGAAAGCTTTCATTTAATATTAAAAGATTTATGGATTCAGCCCAGTTCCGGCCGAACACATAGTAGATTACGTATGACGTAGCAGTCCCCCTCCTGTTTATTATTCATTCATACGCTAGGTTACCTTTTTGGAGTAGAATGTCAATGCAAAATCTGATTCTGGGACGAGAGTAACTGAATTGATAGTTTTATCATCAATGTTTGTATAGTTAAGGTTCGCGTTTCTCTCTGCAAGAATACGTGCGTGAAATCTCAGTCATATGAGTTACATGAAGTTAGAGAATACCGATATCTCATTGTCATCATCATCCAAGATGAGTTTACATTCGTATGTAAAACGTCAGGAAGTCAGGAAGATCAATTGACTGGCGTGGCAAACTTCCACACGATAGAATCATCACTTGTGAAATAAAGGATCAACCCGAGTAAAGATAAGACTAGAAGACTAGAAGACTAAAGCTGAATCCACGAAGTTGATAACATATATACGTACATACATACACACACGCACACACACACACACACACACACACATATATATATATATATATATATATATATATATATATATACATATATACATACATACATATATATACATACATATATATATATATATATATATATATATATATATATATATATATATATATATGAATGAAAATGAAAGAAATATACGCCTGATTGTGCCTTGACATAACGCAACAACTAGAAGGTAAGGTCAAGATGCTTTGGCAGGACCCAGAGATTGAGAATAATGGCTACATGATCACGACCCAACGGAAGACTAACAAATGCAGCATAATTGTGGCCAGTTACTTCATTGACCTAAGCAAGGCATAATCGAGAAATGCATATTTTTCAAATGTATGTTTTCCATGTCTTTAAAATCCATAATACGACGATTCTCCCTCTAATCTAGTTTTCTAGTATGCAAGGCAGGCTGATTTATGGCTTAAGCGTGAAATTTACATGTACAAGATACCAGCTGATAAAAATATCACCATTAAACTGACTATATATGGGGCGTTCCACTCAGAACTCCCATGGTTATCGATAATGAATTGCTTTACAGCCAATTAACGCTATCTTAAATTCGAAAACATAATTGATTTTACTATTTGTTGTCATGAACCCTTGAAAAATAAATGAAAGGTCTTTGCAACATTTCAGTGCCGGTGTAGTTCGATTTTTTTTTTTTTTTCCTCGAATGGCCTCAGTTGTTTGTTGTTCGAGCTGTGTTGTTGATGTTCGAGATCAAACTCGAGCATATCGGTTGTTATAAGCGATCCAGGAAAGTGGAACTTAAACTGAGGACCCTTTATCTAGTATCTAGAAACACCTGATTCCACTGGAGACTTATAATTTATAAGGTTTACTAAGGAACTGTAACAAAGCATTAAAAACACGTCTAATACAGGAAAACCGGTGAGTGTGGAGAAGAGGTAGAGAAAACAAGGTATTTATGCGGCACATATACTATAGTCAGAAGTAACGAAACTGACAAATAGGTATTCCTCACTTTTATATAGATAGAGAAAACAAGGTATTTATGACGGGATATTTAGTCAGAAGCAACGACGACCTTGGCAAATAGGTATTGCTCACATTTATGTATACTATATAAATGCTTTATTCACCTGTCCTCTCTCTGATTCATTAGCAGCCTAAACCGAATAAATACCAGTCAAAATTAAAGGCTCCCAGTGTTAATGTTTTGTCGTCACTAGTCTCTAAATTCAAGAGTAAGGAGAAATTAATTTACTGAGAAACAAATCATTTAAAAAAAAAAAGTAGAAAATGGTAGTTCTCTTTTTACTTACGGCCTGGAGGCTGTACACTTTGAGCTTCCCCGGATGTTCCTGATCGGGCATCGTCACGACCACAGTGCAGATCCCGCAGCCTCCCTCCCTGCAGAGGACTTTGGTGCCCTTGAGGACCAGCCTGTCCCGCAGGAAGTCCACGAGACGGGTCCACGGAGGTATTTCGGGTCCCACTGCAAGAGGTTGGGTCAGTAACATAAGTGATAGAACCTGATTGAAGTGACTTTTATAGGAACTTTATCTCGTGGAACAGAATATAGAATTTAAGCCAAAGGCCAAGCTCTGGTGCCTATGAGGTCATTTAGCGCTGGAGGGGAAACTGAGAGTAAGAGTTGAAAAGGGTGAAGGGAGGAAGACTTATCTGTTATGCTAAAAAACAATTGTTTAGGAGGGTGGAAAGTCAGATGGAATAAGGAATATTTGAACGAAGGTACAGCAAAAGGAATAAGAGAAATTGCAGCTAGGGACCGAAGGGACGCTGCACAGACTCTTCAGTAATGCTTACAGTACACCACGTGGGGTTCACTGACGGCACGACCCCACTACGGGGTTTATCTTGTAAGGTACTCTGTTTATTTGAGTACTAGAGAATGATTATAGCTACAGGGTGTTGCATTATCGCAGTTTTCAATCAAAAAAAGGAAAAATTTACCATTTCAGTTGATAGACATGAAACATTTTAGTGCGAATATTGTGTGAAGGGAAACAAAAGTATAACGATTAAAAATTGTAAATTGTATCACTGAAGAGGTCATTTTTAAAACGGAGTCATACTAACAAAATGACATCCAGAAGTTCAAAATGTTATTATCTTGTCAATAATAAGTCAACATGAATATATTTTCTTCAGAGAAATGAAATGGAGGAAATATTTTATTCAAGATTACATCTAATTCTACACACTTTCAATTTTTTTTATTGTCAATCGAAGTAGAAGCATAAAGGTCACTTACGAATAACTAAAGAGAAACGAAAATAAACAGTTGATCTAACACCTGTTGCTGAATATATATATATATATATATATATATATATATATATATATATATATATATATATATATATATATATATATATATATAATATATATATGATAATGCGGCTTGAAACCTGTCAAGAAAACCATTATGGCGGATCAGAACTGGAGAATTCGTAAAATTTTGTATATAAGTGCAATAGCACCGAACATTTTTTTCCGGGATTAAAAGTGATTCGAGAGAATTTCTCTAATGGTCAAAGTTCATTGACAAAAAAGTAATAATAATAAAATCTACTATACCAGGCAAAGTTTATGAAATATTAATCATAACGCAAGAATTAAAAAAAAAAAACTTAAAATCTACATTACGAGGCAAAGTTTAAGAAATATGAATCGTAACGCAAGAATTACTTCTCGGTAAAGGGGAAAAGTATTTTGACGAATGTGATGTTCAGGAGAACTCTCTTTGATTCGACACAAATGAAGGCTAGAGAACTTTAAGTAATTCAGCGAAGTTTTAAAGATAAAGTATTTTGTGCTCAAAGCTTTTCATAATAATTACTACTCCTTGACTGTTTATGATTGAGATAAAAATAAACATTGTTTTATGGTCTCTTCTAAATAACTGTGATTAAAAAATGGCGTCTGCAATACGAGAGAGAGAGAGAGAGAGAGAGAGAGAGAGAGAGAGAGAGACAGAGAGAGAGAGAGAGAGATTATTAATCATAATTCGTAAGAAAGCATTCCTCTGAATAGGTACATATCAGTAATAAAAATTATATATATACATATATATATATATATATATATATATATATATATATATATATATATATATATATATATATATATATATATCTAATAAAAGGAGCTCCTTTTATTAGATGGAATTCTGTTATAACAACATTTTTACCAGTCATTTTTGGCCCATTATGGAATTCAACCTCCTTTCCATGTTTCTTCGCTCACATCCAGAAGTCAAGCCAGTTTTTCGCAAGTTTGAAAAAGAACTGATCAGACTACACCGGCTGAAAAATCAAAAGCACTTTCTAGAAGAATGCCTCAAGGAACAAGTACTTCCAAAAATGTACGGATTCGGGAGATGGACTCTACAATCGGACCCCTTCCCTCTCTCACACAAGATTTTCCTGTAAGAAAGAATCACCAACACGAAAAACGACATTTTCGCACTACGCAGAGCGATATATGGAACTAAATCTAATCTTCGCCTCCTCACTACGGACCACATGTACAGGTATCTGATTTCATTCTGTTCCGACATTGGTGCCAATAATAGCGCGACTCATTCCAACACTTTTACGCAAGTTAAATAACTTAATAAACAATAGCGCATGGAATAATCTTGAGCAACAAGACAAAGTTTTAAATTTATCAAACACCCCCCCCCATACTGTAAACCAGCATTTAGTTTTAAATCTAGGCTTATCCCTTGCCCTTATGCCAGACCGGAAAACTAACCTAGACTTCATAGTGGCTTTTGATCAATTCATATCGGACAAAAACTACAGCCGTGAAGAGATATGTTTAAAAGGAGTGTTACTAAATGCTTTAACTGACCTTAATAAGAAATATCCTGTCCCCCGTAGATTTATGATAGCCGTCCGCTCGCTAAAAAAGTTAGACGTTGTAATAAGTAGTTCCGACAAAGACGGCAAAATCCTAATCATGGACAAAGACTTCTACCTCGACCAAATCAACCAACTCCTTAGCGACACAAACACTTACGACAAACTGACGAAAAATCTCCTCCAAAATGTCCCCACAGAATTTTTTCGGAAAGTAAGATTAATTGGCCAAGACAAAAAGAGCATTGAACTTTCAGGGAAATTTAAAGTAATTAATCCTAAACTACCCTACTTTTATGGCCTTCCCAAAACTCACAAAGACAAACTTCCATTCAGGCCCATCGTTTCATGTGCCGGAGCTTTCAATTTTTAGGCACTTTTTCTCCCAGTCACATTAAACATTCGGAAGATTTTTGTCACAAATTCAGAGAAGCACATATACCACTTCACAACATAAAACTTTTAAGTCCTGACGTAGATTCCCTGTTCACAAAAGTACCAGTACAGGAGACGTTCTTCACTTTTTGAGGGAAAAATTATCCCCTTATTCAGATAATTTCCCTTTGGCGCAGGACAAAATAATAAAGTTAGTTGAATTACGTGTAGCTAATAACGTATTTTCATTAGGGGAATCATTCTATAAGCAAAAATTCGGGTGTAGTATGGGTAGTCCTTTAAGTCCTGTTTTAGCCAATCTGTTCATGGAATACTTTGAAACTACAATAATAAATGCAATAAAACCCAAAAACATGCTGTGGATGAGATATGTAGATGATATTCTAACATTTTGAGATAATAAATGGGGCAATTTTAATTAATTCTTTTCGAAATTAAACGCATTAGTGCCCAGCATCAAATTTAAAGTTGAATGGGAAACAGACAACAAAATTCCTTTTCTTGATGTTTTAATAATCAGAGACACGACAGAATACAAATTCACCATATACAGAAAACTAACGTTCTCACTTTCATACATTCACTACTTCAGCTATCATGACATTGCTATCAAGATAGGCGTAGCCAGCAACCTATTCTTAAGAGCCTTACGAATTTGTTCTCCAGATTTCCTGGAAAAAGAATTTGAATTAATTCGTAAGCACCTTTTGTCTTTGAGGTATCCTGACCATATAATTGAGAAAGCAATTCACAAAGCAAACGTAATTTTCTACCGACCCCCTCAAGACAAGACCACAGACACACCCAACAATAAAATAAAAATTCCACACCTGGACAGGATTAAGACGGTGACCCAGACCCTCGGAATATCAAACCCTTTTGCATTTACTTACCCAAATACCTTAGCCAAATCCCTGATTAACGTCCAACAAAAGACATCCCCCAAGGACACAGGCGTTTGCGAAATCCCATGCCTAGACTGTGAGCAATCTTACATCGGATTTACAGGAAAATCACTTCCCCAGAGATTAATACAGCACAAACGGTCAGTTAGGTATGGACAACAGAACTCCGATATTTTCAACCATATAAATGAACATAACCATAGAATAAACTGGAATTTGTCTCGTATAATTTATAGCAGCAACTGTCGGTACAAGAGTCAAATGATGGAATTGACCTTGATTAAAGAGAGGCAGGTAATGAACATCTCAAAGGGAACATTGGGCTCAGATATCATCGACAAGGTTTTCATTCAACCGACGCTTAAGAAGATTAAAGGAAGATTATCAGCGGGAGTGACCTAATTGGGCCTACCTGTGGATGGACCTCTTGGTATAAATACCCCTTTTCTGTAACTTTTCTCATTCATATACCTGAAGAGAGAGACAGCAGTCTCTGAAATATAGTATTTCTCTCTCATTATTTTGATGTTTTTTGGGCTCCTTTTATTAGATGGAATTCTGTTATAGCACACACACACACACACACACACACACACACACATATATATATATATATATATATATATATATATATATATATATATATATATATATATATATGAAATTGTAATAGCCACAATACCCTCTTGACTTCTTGAATTCTTTGCTCTCTTTTGGAGGTCAGGTCGGCAACGTGACCTCTCTGTGATTATTGAACCTGGGTTCGTTTCCCAGGACCGGACATCACAATTTCTTCTCCAAATTTCTTTGAACTTGGATCTTCAGGCTTTGTAGAGACAAGCGTATCCAAAAAGAGCAAAGAATTCCAGAAGTTAAGAGGGCATTGTGGCTATTACAATTTCATATGTATCTGATAAAAAACTGACCAGCAGATTCTACACATACACACACACACACACAAACACATATATATATATATATATATATATATATAATATATATATATATATCATATATATATATATATAATATTATATATATATATATATATATATATATATATATATATATATATATATATATATATATATATCACAAACGTCTCCCGTTGAATGTAAGCATAAGCGCATATCCTTTTTCAACATTGCGGACGCACATACTTCAGTAAAACAAAAGAGATATCTTATGTCTCATGATTTTTAAGGCAAGCGTTACGGCGAAGGAGAACGCTTCACTATGAATGAACCAACAAACTTTTCAGGTCAGTGGCATTCAGTCGATAACACTCGCCATGGATTTTCCCTTTCTCTCTCTCTCTCTCTCTCTCTCTCTCTCTCTCTCTCTCTCTCTCTCTACATCGTTCGTGCAGCTCTGGATGAATCTTATTGTGGTATCGACTGCATACTGACTATCTCCCTTTTGAAAGCATATTTGCTCATCGTTGCCGCCACACGCTAAGGTTCTGGGATATTGGGGAACTGACCGATGGAGTTCTGACGTTCTCCAATATTGGACCGAAGCCGTTATGTTTTCGGGAGGAATTCCTTGGATTCGTCATCTTCGGTCACCTGTTGGTGCGCTGGTGAAGATTCACGTCAGGTTGCACTGTAGTCTCAACCGTACGTCAGAATGTCAGTCAACCCAAACGGCCCCCCCCCCCCCCCCTCCCCTACCCCAACCGCACCTTTTCCAAAATTGTCTGCCTCAAAAGGTGCAGTCTAGGTAATATGCAACAAATGACTAACACAAACACGTATCAGTAATGGAGACCGATGTACACTTCGTTTTGTGTGGTCCTAGCCCCAATTTGAGCCTGCCAATCTGTGGTCACAATTCCACCCCTGAAACTGAAATTCCCCCTACGGGGGTGGGGGGAGGGAATTCCCCTCTGGTTGAGAACCACTTCGCTATAATAACCTTTGACTGTATTTAAAAAAAAATTGGTTGTAGAGACCTCAGGGAAAATAATGTACGTATTAAATTAATTCTAAAAGACAGGAGCAGCACATATACATATATACATGCATAATTATATAATGCATACGTGCACGTATGCACACATGAATGTATGTAGATTTGGCTACATATCTGTCAACATATGTTATGAACGTTACTCTGAAATATAAACAGAACGTTCCACATTAATCAACACAAGGTAAATGTAAGCAAGTGCATTTCGTATATTCAATTTCTTTAGCGTACTTTAAGTTACGGCTAATTATCCCGTTACAGGTTAGGTAATTAATTAAGTCTCATAATGGGTTATTTAACAGCACATTCACATCCAGCATTTTAATCACTCAATGAGTTTAGTAGTTCACGTAACGGTAGAGAGAGAGAGAGAGAGAGAGAGAGAGAGAGAGAGAGAGAGAGAGAGAGAGAGAGAGAGATTATTGATCTGAAAATATTATGAAATAACATTAAAAAGATTTGACAGCATTATTTTTGGAAGAGAGCGTAAGAGAAATTATCTGGTACCATTCTTTTTTTTCCACTCCCCTATCTCCGTGGACATTTTCTTTGAGGTAATTCAAAATTCCCCTTGAAACTGACGTTATAGGAACGTGGTGAGGGAACGAAAGTTCCACAGCACCCCCTGTGTGTCTATTCACAACAATCCTAATACTGGCAAAATCAACAACTATAAAAATGTTGCTCTCCCGTACCGTCGATCTCGACGAATGGATTGCTGAGGAAGACCTTTGTATAAATCTCTACTAATTTAAAGTTCACGGTACCACGAGATGTCCAAATGCCTAAGAAAATTGGGGATCATGGCAAGATTAGCGAACCCACTATTTTGCAGGACAAGGTTATACCACTTAGATATATATATATATATATATTTATATATATATATATATATATATATATATATATATATATATATATATGCTAAATAGCCCACCATCACTTTGTAGCATGAAAGAGTTATTGATCGTTTATAAAAGGCATATAATAAATGGTAAATAAATGATATCTAGGGTGATTATTAACTCTACAGTTATTGGCCGTTAGACGGGAATGCTTATGGAAATAACAGGTCTTTAATTCAACAACTGGCAATGGCAGGCCTCAAAACAATCGTTTATGGTCTCAAGGCTGTAAGCCTTGAGACCGTAAACGATCTTCTGTGGTTTCCTAATTGTTGTGATAGTTCTGCTCCGGCAAGAAAACGTTGTCTCTGGGTCACGGGAATAATAATAATAATGATAATAATAATAATAATACAATTATTTCTGTTCTTTTACTAAGTAAGTGTTGAATCTGAATGAGTCTTTCGATCGCATATAGGATTACCTACAATCTTTGGCACTGATTTTCAAGAATTCATTTGGATTGCAGTGCACGGGGGTTGGGGCGGGGGTGCAGTTGGCTGTTGGTTGGTTGATACTGTCATGGCGAAATAAAAGTCCTTCGTATTCTCTCTAGTAATTAATATTGTCATCACCACCTCCTTTTTGTAGTGAATTATAATTTGAAATTGTCTTCTGCGAGAAGTCGTCGCTAGAGATTTTTTGGGGCACTCAGTTTTTAGAAGGATGTCCATTTTGACGCTTGAGTAACTTAACGATTTCGAATCATGTTAAGATTAGCGAACCCACTATTTTTCAAGATAATGTTATACCACTTGATTCTATGTATAGATATATATATATATATTATATATATATATATATATATATATATATATATATATATATATATATATATATATATATATATATATCTATAACAGATGCGAAATACGAAGAGAATACGAAGGACTTTTATTTCGCCATGACAGTATCAACCAAACACAACACCCCCCCCCAATCCCGGCCTCCCCCCCCCCCCCCCCCCCCCCCCCCCCCCACCCCCCCCCCCCCCCCGCCCCGTGCACTTCAATCCAAGTGAATTCTTGAAAATCAGTGCCAAGATTTGATAGGTAATCCTATATGCAATCGAAAGACTCGTTCAGATTCAACACTTACCTAGTAAAAGAACAACAATAATTGTATTATTATTATTATTATTATTATTATTATTATTATTATTTTATTATTATTTTTTTTTTTTTTTTTTTCTCAATCACAGTCCTCCAATTCGACTGGTGGTATTTAGTGTGGGGTTCCGGGTTGCATCCGGCTCCTTAGGAGTCCATCACTTTCTAGATTCCTTTTCAGGGATCTTGGGATTGTGCCTAGTGCTCCTATGATTATGGGTACGATTTCCACTGGCATATCCCATATCCTTCTTATTTCTATTTTCAGATCTTGATACTTATCCATTTTTTTCCCTCTCTTTCTCTTCAACTCTGGTGTCCCATGGTATTGCAACATCAATGAGTGATACATTCTTCTTGACTTTGTCAATCAACGTCACGTCTGGTCTATTTGCACGTATCACTCTATCCGTTCTGATACCATAGTCCCAGATGATCTTTGCCTGAGCGTTTTCTATCACTCCCTCAGGTTGGTGCTCGTACCACTTATTACTGCAAGGTAGCTGATGTTTCTTGCACAGGCTCCAGTGGAGGGCTTTTGCCACTGAATCATGCCTCTTTTTGTACTGGTCTGTGCAAGTGCCGAGCATTCGCTTGCTATGTGGTTTATGGTTTCATTTTTCGTATTGCACTTCCTACATATGGGAGAGATGTTATTTCCGTCTATCGTATTTTGAACATATCTGGTTCTTAGGGCCTGATTTTGTGCAGTTTCCTTCTTTAGCTCTCCCCTCTGTAGCCATTGCCATGTGTCATCGCTGGCTAGTTCTTTAGTCTGTCTCATGTATTGTCCGTGCATTGGTTTGTTGTGCCAGTCCTCTGTTCTGTTTGTTATTCTCCTGTCTTTGTATATTTCTGGGTCTTCGTCTACTTTTATTAGTCCTTCTTCCCATGCACTTTTTAGCCACTCGTCTTCACTGGTTTTCAGATATTGCCCCAGTGCTCTGTTCCCGATGTTGACGCAGTCCTCTATACTTGGTAGTCCTCTCCCTCCTTCCTTTCGTGTTATGTATAGTCTGTCCGTATTTGCTCTTGGGTGCAATGCTTTGTGTATTGTCATATGTTTCCTGGTTTTCTGATCTATGCTGCGGAGTTCTGCCTTCGTCCAATCCACTATTCCTGCGCTGTATCTGATTACTGGCACTACCCATGTGTTTATGGCTTTTATCATGTTTCCGGCGTTGAGTTTTGACTTGAGTATCGCCTTGAGTCTCTGCATATATTCTTTCCTGATCGTTTCCTTCATCTCTTGGTGTTTTATATCCCCTCCTTCCATTATTCCCAGGTTTTTGTATCAAGTCTCATCTATTATTATTATTATTATTATTATTATTATTATTATTATTATTATTATTATTGTTATTATTATTATTATTATTATTATTATTATTATTATTATTCCCGTGACCCAGAGGACAACGTTTTCTTGCCGGAGCAGAACTATCACAACAACTAGGAAACCACAAAAGATCTTTCAGGATATTTCGTTAAAACCTTCCAAGTAAGCCTTGAAACCATAAACGATTGCTTTGAGGCCTGCTATTACCAGTTGTTGAATTAAAGTCCTGTTACTTCCTTAAGCATTCCCGTCTAACGGGCAATAACTGTAGAGTTAATAATCACCTTAGATACCAATTATTTACCATTTATTATATGACCTTTATAAAGGATCAATATCTCTTTCGTGCTACAAAGTGATGGTGTGCTATTTAACATATTATGACTGATAAAACACGTGTCCCAATTCACGTCTAATGTTACGGTTATTACACTAACATGCAACTGAGAAATTCTATATTATATATAAATAGCTGACAGGTATCAATACACTCGAGGTAATCAGAATTGGGTGATTTTGATGATACGTTCTTTATAGGTTCTGCATGACAGATGCATTCTTATATGCTCAGTACCTAGTCGCTGTGCAGACACATGCACAATTAACACATACATATATATGTATATATATATACTATATGCGTGTATGTATGGACATGAGTATAAATTTATATATATACATATACATATATATATTATATATATATAATATATATTATATATATATATATATATATATATATATATATATACACACACACACACACACATATATATATATATATATATATATATATATACGTATATATATATATATATACGTATATATATATATATATATATATATATATATATATATATATATATATATATTCATATATATACATATGCGTGTATCTCAGGTGTGTATGTAAATATATTACCTTGTTGAGTTAAATTCAGAAAACGGAAATATATTACAAAAGAAGTTCCTACAGATATAATACGCGACAGATCTTCCCGAGTGAACTGATAGTCTTCAAATGACTCAATTGACAATATAAACACTTACACAGAAAAAGAACATTGGAGGGAGCAGTCACTCAGGGAGATCACTGGAAAGGACTTCGTAATAACGCTAGTGAGTAGGTGCAGGATTAAAGTGTTATATGTTAAGGGTAGGACGCTCGAGGATTTCGTCCTTTAAGTTCCTTTTATGTTGGTTTGAGGATAGGGTTAGGGTTATAATGTTTATTTAAATGGTGACTGCTGCTTCTTGTACAGGGAATAGCTCTTAAACAGCAAGGTAGAATTGCTCCAGCTGGTGTAATGTACAGTCTTTCACATAGTGGAAAATTTCTAAGATTTCTCGTTCATGTCCGACAGATCTTGAGTGTTTCAATAAACGCTGGGCAGTTCTTTGCAAATGATGCTTTAGCAACCGCTGACAAATCCCTTTTTTTGTCAACGTTGATGATGGAAATACTGATGGCCTTTGGATAACTGGAAATCGAAGTATTTCTATTGTTTAAGCATTCCGTGATATTTATTATACCCTTCATAAATGGTAACATTATTTTGTTGCCTCTGTAATGGATGGCATTAGGTTCTATAGTGTCTACCCAGTGATGAATTTGGCTTCTGATACTTGAGAAATTTATTGGAGGATGATGTTAGATTCCTGAACTAGAAGATTCTAGAAAGTTCTGGTAACAAACGCGACGTGCTCTCCGGGAAGGAGCGCATGCCGATCATATTATTTTGCATTGTTGCCATGGCAACTCGCATATTGCATGCATGAGGCTGAGAACGTTGTTTTTCAGCATAAATGTATTTTTATTATTATCCCTCGTTCTTACCTTATCTAGGAATGGTAGGTTACTTTCAATCTCCATTCAGAGTTAAATTTGATGTTAAATTATATGAAAAAAAAGTGTCCAATATCTCGTTACCTTATATCACGCTTTGTAACTGTCTTCTAAAGAATTTTTTGAAACAGTAACTACCTTATTTCGTGAACGATATACGAATATATATATATATATATATATATATATATATATATATATATATATATATATATATATATATATATATATATAAAACAATGGAGTTTCAGACCATTTCATGATTTCCGTCGCTTAATGTCAACATGACCTTTTGTAACTGCTGTGATCTGGAAAGGGTAGCGCTATGAGTGATGAAGTTCCCTTTATTCTTAAATGTCAAAGAAAAAAATAATTGGATGCTAAAGAATCTATCTTTTGAGCCTGGTTTGCAATTCAAATTGTATTCATATACATGCATACATACATACATACGTGTCTGTGCAAATTTCTTTAGCCACTATAACTTCTCCACTTCTCGGTTTTAGCTACATTAATTAAGAAATATATTTGAATTATAGCGCCGCACATTCAAGGTACAGATCAGTTGCTTCAGTCTCGTGCCATCACCAGGTTTTTCTTAGAAAATAACCCGCATACAGTGGACTTCATTTTCATTATTTTATTGATTATTGAAAGAAGGGTTTGGATGGGTTACTAACCCACTTCAAAATCTTAGTGACACTGCAGGGCCAAACCTAAGAATTCTTTAGTGGGTGGGCACTGGACTTTTTTTGTCTTACTTAGTCATCGCATATAAAATATCATACGTGTATACTGTACACTTATTTCAGCTGTATATATAATTTATCAATAATTGTTCATCCATATTGAAAATGTCACTTAATAAAACACTTTTTATGTCATATTTTAGTGAATATTTATTTTAGCTACAGCTACAAATAGTCTGACAAATTCCGTCATTTCCAAGAAGTAGTATTTTATTATATTCAAATCACTTACTGACCTTTTTTGGCGATCAATTTAGTGGGAGGGAAATTGATTTTTTGTAGGTCGCCCACCTGGTTAACATGTTACAGGGAGTAAATGGGGGTGGGGGGGGGGGGGGGGGGGGGGGGGGGGGGGGGGGGGGGGGTGACAATGCGAAGCAACATAGCAATCTCACCAATAAGTCCATAATTTTCACAGTTGCTTAAGCCAAATGGAAAGTTTATTCTAAATCAAGGTCGGAAGGTGAAAATGGATTTCCTTCATAAGAGAGTAAGGATTCTTCATTCTAAGGCAGTTTACCTCAGTACAGGAAACAATTAAGGAACACGTCTTCTGCAATTTCAGGTCTTAGGTAAATGTTAGACGCAAGTGAAGGAAATGTGAAATTACTGTCAGTATGAAGTTGAAGTTGCTATACAGGAAAAGCAATTACACATCGTTGAAATGCAGAGAGAGGCCTGAAATGGTTAATTCTTCCTTATCACAGATACTTTCGTGTGTTAAGTAGCATCGTTTCTGCTTTAAGGTAGATGATGCTTCCATCACTATTGATGTGGTGTATATATTAAAAGCCGAGGTAAGACTGTTTGCATTTATGATTTATAGTCTTTTGAAGACAGAGTATCAAGGAATAGAGATTTTGATGTTCAAGATGCTCTCATTGGTGTCCGATAAACACAAATACGCACAGACACACGCACACTCATATGTATATATATATATATATATATATATATATATATATATATATATATATATATATATATATATATATATATATATATGTGTGTGTGTGTGTGTGTGTGTGTGTGTATTAACTCACACATACGTATATGTATATATGTATTATATTATACGTATGTATGCACGTACGTATGTATATGTAGACAGTGAGCATTGTCTCCCGTCACAAGAAGCGGGATTTAAAAGTTAACTACTCACTTATGATTAATATGAGCTTACAGATTTCCGATGCTTAAACAAATCTTTTTACTACCGTCTTCACTAAAACGCTGTTTACTGAACTAAGCCAATATACGTAGGATAATATATAACTCAACCTTTATCAGCGAGGAACTAAATTTTTCTATATTTTTATATACGAAATAAAAGTACCCATTCTTTAACATCAGACAGGAACACTTCGCACAAAATGTAAACCTTTTATGGAAGTAGAGGTTAGCTTTTCAACGATAAAAAATAACTCTTGCATATACAAAAATGTAAGCCCAGAATATCACCTAATATTAACATTTAGGTAGTAAATACCTATTCTTATTTACATGCAAAACAGCAACTTACCTTTGCCAAAATAGAAGATTTTATCGCATGAGAATTTAAATTAAGGTTTATAGATATGAGAAAACCTGGCCTTCGCTAAATTGCAACTGGCCACTCACGAGAAGACGAAAAAGGAAACATAAAACGAAACCTTTAGAAAAGTAGGATGTTAACTATATAACCATTTTACAAAGCAAGATAGGAACTAAACCTTTTGAAAAAGTAAGATAGCAATTAACCTTTTTTTTTTTTACCTTTATGGAAATCGAGATAGCAACTAATCCTTTTAAAAAAACGAGATAGCAACTAATTTTTTTTGTACCCTTGGAAAGTGAGATACCAACTAACATATTTTACCTTTATGGAAAGCGAGATAGCAACTAACCGTTTGGAAAAGTGAGATAGCAACTAACCTTTCTTTTTACTTTATAAAAAGGAGATAGCAACTATCCTTTTTTTTTACTTTTATGAAAAGGAGATAGCAACTATCCTTTTTTTTTACTTTTATGAAAAGGAGATAGCATCTAGCCTTTTGAAAAAGTGAGATAGCAACTAACTTTTTGAAAAAGTGAGATAGCTACTAATCCTTTTGAAAAAGAGAGATAGCAACCAACCCTTTTGAAATAGTGAAATATGTAGCAAGTAACCCTTTTGAAAAAGTGAGATAACAACTATCCCCTTCTGAAAAAGTGAGATAGCGACTAACTCCTTTTGAAAAAAGTGAGATAGCGACTAACTCTTTTTGAAAAAAAGTGAGATAGCAACTAACCCCTTCTGAAAACAGCGAGATATCAACTAACCCCTTTTGAAAAAGTTAGTAGCAACTAACCCCTTTTGAAAAAATGAGATAGCAACTAACCCCTTTTGAAAAAATGAGATAGCAACTAACTCCTTTCGAAAAAAGTGAGATATCAACTAACCCCTTTTGAAAGAATGAGATAGCAACCCTTTTGAAAAAGTGAGATAGCAACTAACCCCATTTGAAAAAAATTAGATAGCAACTAACCCCTTTTGAAAAAAATGAGATAGCAACTAACTCCTTTTGAGTAAGTTAGATAGCAACTATCCCCTTCTGAAAAAGTGAGATAGCGACTAACTCCTTCTGAAAAAAGCGAGATAGCAACTAACCCCATTTGAAAAAATGAGATAGCAACTAACCCCTTTTGAAAAAGTGAGATAGCAACCAACCCACCCGCTTTTTTTATACTTTTATGAAAAGGAGATATCAACTAACCTTTGCACACGAATGGATGAAGGCACTGACTAACCTTTGCACACGCGGCCGTTGACGGTGAAGACTACAGCATCGGACTTGCCGTCGGAGAAAGACATTCCGTTGATAGCTTCCGCTACGGGAGATTCCGGATGGACTGAGCCTTTTCCACAACAGTCCATCGTCTCCCGGACCTGTGGTCGAACATTCGACTTATCGTTTTCGTAAACCGAAACGCCACACCTTAAAAAATTCAGGGAGAAATTTTCGAATCAATATCTCGTGAGTATGGCGGAATAGGGGCTACCCATTTGCATAATCACGTCCTTATTATGTGCTGATGAAGTATTGTCTTGAGAAACAAGAGATTAGTCATATTAAGGGAAGATAATATTTATGCCATTACGGGGCATTTGGGGAGAAATATAAAGTGCCACACCTCTAATGAATGACGCCGGTCTTAATGAATCCATAATTAAAAACCAGTTATTTGTAAATATCAATCCATTGTATAGTGAATATAAAGCCTCTACTTTGATTTCGAATCATGCAGGGGCAAAGAGTGTTCGTTTCATTCAGATGGACTGGACTCTCTCTCTCTCTCTCTCTCTCTCTCTCTCTCTCTCTCTCTCTCTCTCTATCACTTTCTCTCTCTCTCTCTCTCAACTGTTGTCCTCTTCTATGAAAATTCTGCATTTCCAAAAATTATATGATTGAAATGTGTATATAATTTTTCAATTGAAAATCGAATCAAGCTGACAATGTTAAACTACTTTTTTGTATCGTATAAAGAGTCACGTACCTAAAGACTTCTTTCCAGGCTTATTTACTTCCTGTTTTCCTTTTCTCTGCTTTCAAATTTCCTCGGTTATTATTCACTTCTCCGCTATTTTAAAAGTTGGTGCAGAAACTATTAAGCAGTCCAGTCAATTTCAAAGTTGCTCATCTCTCATAACAACAAAACAGGACGTTATATCGCGCATTCGTGAGGAGAGCAACTAGTTAAAATTGCGTATCTCATTTGATGCGTAACTCAAGAAATCTATTCGTATTTATTTACGCGCAATTTGTAAAAACATTCTCTTTAGCTCTACAAAATACGCGGCGGGGGAGCCAGCTACATCTTCACATAACAGCGAACGCGCGAGAAGCGCACACTCAACTTGGCCCACCGAGCACTTCCCCGCGAGGTGTCTCTCGTATCGGGGATACTTTGACACTAAGAGGTCGCAACACTGACACAGTCGCTCAGACCCGGAGACGTCCTTTTGCTTCCAGGAAGTGCAACGTGGCCTTTGCACTCCACTTACCGGGATTATCGTACATCGTCAGTGACCCCAATATCTTAAGGTTTTGTCGACAAATGTCGAACTTCTTGGCTGCGATTTTGAAGATGGACGGAAATGGTTAAGGAATATCCAGATTTATGGAAATGTATGATGTATATATGATGATAACGATTTTCTCTTAACAAACAGAAATTAATAAAAATAATTCCGAGATGGTAAGCTTTTGCAGGTTATATATTATGCAATAATATTACGTCAAATCACGTACGAAAATTCTTAAAGTTTAGTTCATGTAATGCTCCCCTTCTAAAGTATGAGTATGATATACTATCTTTTCCGTTTTATTTGTTAAAAGGTGAAAAAGCAAGTTCTTCACTACTAACTAATTTTTCAATAACCTTTAAACCAAACACTTATAACTGATAACTGTGAAGAAAGAATAGACTCCATGATAAGTTTATTATGCTCATATATTCGTCGCCATTTTTATCTGTGATCATTTGTGACAAAAAAAAAATCTTGTGCTTGGAAGTATTATCGTTTTTTTCTTTTTATCGGGGTTGCACACACCAGATTTGCCTATTATCTGTTTTTTTTATGATTGACTCATCTCACAAACACCCACACATACATGCATAGAAAGAGAGAGAGAGAGAGAGAGAGAGAGAGAGAGAGAGAGAGAGAGAGAGAGAGAGAGTTTTATAGAATGAAATTAAAGACATGTTTTTACAAATACCTGTACAGTGCACGTACATTCACGTCAGCGTTAATTATTTTCTACTTTGGCAATTTCAAAATGTTTGTTTAAATGTTTAAATATATTCGAATCTTTACCGCCGAGGAAATCATATAAAATTAAAAAAAACGTACAATAATTACAATTCTTCCGACATTTTTATTTGAACATTGCATTTGACTTTGAAGCCATTGTCACCATCGCGTGACGCAATGGCCTCAAATTACTGACGCTGAAGTACCTGGTATGAATGTGGTACCCACTAATTTTCAGTAACAGTTTTAGCCCGGCAGAAAAGAAAGAAAAAAATGTTGCCGTTTAATGACTACGCAGTGATAAACATCAAACACAAACAGACAGAACAACACACGAGTTTAAAGAGAATCTGAAAATTTGCAACAGGTAGCACTAGCTACCTGACTTCAGTCCCTCTGTCAACAGAGACGGCAGTGGAAGGTGTGCTGCCAGTTACTTATCTAAATCAATCAACCTTCCCTACTTCACCTTTCTCGTTATTTGTAGTCTTACTTTTATAGTTTGAGTAAACCACTGGCCCAGATCTACTTCTTAGACCTTGCACAGACCGGTTTAATTCTTCGAAACCACGGATCATTCCGTGAATAAACCTGAGCATAGATAATCTATCACGGTACCCTTGAAAAGTGTCGTATTGGCTTAATTTCTTATTGAGAACATCAGGGAAGTCGCCTGTTCAAACTGGGGCGTAGATAATCGTGCAATCCCGCAGTTAGCAACGCTAGACTTACGAAGCGACGCTGATGTATGCATATTTCATGAAACTACTGTAGTACCATATTCCTAAATCTCTTGTAATTCTAATCACTTTGGCGCATTCCTTTACCAAATAATATTTTATTTTAAACATACATCATGTATGTCGTTGTTCTAGTTTCATCTTTATCTACGAATGTTGTGATCTGCGCTGTAGACAAAATCACGCTAGTTGAGCTGTGGCGACGGTAATAAATATTTCATACGAACTTCTAACGCTGGAAAGGAGGATGGTGCTATGACGATCGACCGGCCGTTAGCGGGAGTTTTGGTATCGAATATCGAACACTCTCGTCTTGGTATTGACGAGACAATTGGCATAATTCGACGAGTAAAGTACTATTGACGTCACTGGATAACTCTCGACGCCTCCAATTCATTTCACTTCCGCTTACGGACTCTGCGATTGTGAAGTGTAAAATGACGTTAGCCTATTCGTTATCTGTTTGATTAAGACACCAGGTCAAACCCATCGTCTGTTTGTTTTCGCTTGGTGGTCGTGCTGTTGCAATTTACACTTGTTTCTAATGTTAAATCATTGTATTGGAGCTACCTCCTTTCTCTCATTTTAATCTTTTTTTTTCTTCTGGATCACGGTGCTGGGCGGTCACTAAGCTACCAAATGGTTGTTTATATTCTATCATAAATAGCCCTATTTTCTATAGTAAATAAATAAAGAGACAAATAAAAATATTTTAATAAAAAAAACTTCGTTGCCTTTCATCCTTTATATCCTCTTCGACTCTCGATAAAGAAACCGTGCTTCGACTGACCTGCTTCCCGCCAGATACCTTCACTGTCTACCAAAACACGCAACTTCATGGCTGATTCATATTGATGCTTCGAAGTTATCACGCGTCTTAAAGTGTTACAATAGAGAAGTCTCATGACAGCTATTGCTGAAAGAGAACTCACGAACTAACTCAATCTCGTGGGTAGTACGTCAAAGGGTGTCACTTTGGCTTGTTATCTAGGCGTCACCTAGTACTCCGAGCTGCTAGTACTAAACGTCGTATGGTAAGTGTAAAGTTGACGGTCGCACTTAGATATCGTTTGTTAGTATAATTTGTTGAACACACAATATGAAATGATTGTTTAGTACTGACGCGTAGATAACAAGCAAAAGTACCTCCTCAGAGTTTAAAGGGGCTTTCAACAAGTACCTCTTATTGATTCGAGGTGTTCGATTTTAGACTGACACTCATGTTATTACCGCTCCACTTTATGATTTCTGATTGATTTTGGGTAGTTATGTGTCCTGTTTTCTTGTCAGTAAAATTCTGAGGGTCATGGTACTGTAAAGAGTCACTCGAGAGAGAGAGAGAGAGAGAGAGAGAGAGAGAGAGAGAGAGAGAGAGAGAGAGAGAGAGAGAGAGAGAGAGAGCTAAATTTTATTGGGAAATATTTTAAAAGTTTTTAGACATATATATATATATATATATATACTGCTCATATATATATATATATATATATATATATATAATCTGCTCATTATATATATATATATATATATATATATATATATATATATATATATATATATATATATATATATATATATATAGCTATCATGAGGAGATGATCATTGCTAGTGATCACTACACACACACACACACACACAACACACATATACATATATATATATATATATATATATATATATATATATATATATATATGTATATATATAGTGATCACTAGCAATGATCATCTCCTCATGATAGCTATATATATATATATATATATATATATATATATATATATATATATAAATATATATATATGTAGAAGAAAAAGGACCCATAAAAACGCCAAAATATAGAGAGAAAAGTACTATATTTCAGAGACTGCTGTCTCTTTCTTCAGGTATATGAATGAGAAAAATTTACAGAAAAGGTGGTATTTATACCAAGAGATCCATCCACAGGTAAGCCAATTTAGGTCACCCAGCTGATAATCTTCCTTTAATCTTCTTAAGCTTTGGTTGAATGAAAATCTTGTCGATCACATCTGAATCCCATACTCCTTTTGAGATGTTCATTACCTGCCTCTCTTTTATTAAGGCCGATTCCATCATTTGACTCTTGTACCGGCAGTTGCTGCTATAAATTATACGTGACAAATTCCAGTTTATTCTATAGTTATGTTCATTTATATGGTTGAAAATAGCTGAGTTCTGTTGTCCATACCTAACTGACCGTTTGTGTTGTATTAATCTCTGGGGAAGTGATTTTCCTGTAAATCCGATGTAAGATTGGTCACAGTCCTGGCATGGGATCTCATAAACCCCTGTTTCCTTGCGGAATGTCTTTTGTTGGACGTTAATCAGGGATTTGGCTAAGGTGTTTGGATAAGTAAATGCAAAAGGGTTAGATTTTCCGAGGGTCTCAGTCACTGTCTTAATCCTATCCAGGTGAGGAATTTTTATTTTATTGTTGGGTGGCACTTTGGTCTTGTTTTGAGGGGGTCGGTAGAAAATTACGTTTGCTTTGTGAATTGCTTTCTCAATTATATGGTCAGGATACTTTAAAGACGAAAGTTGCTTACGAATTAGTTCAAATTCTTTTTCCAGGAAATTTTGGGGACAAATTCGTAAGGCTCTTAAGAACAGGTTGCTGGCTACACCTATCTTGATAGCAATGTCATGATAGCTAAAGTAGTGAATGTATGAAAGTGAGAACGTTGGTTTTCTGTATATGGTAAATTTGTATTCTGTCGTGTCTCTGATTATTAAAACATCAAGAAAAGGAATTTTGTTTTCTGTTTCCCATTCAACTCTAAATTTGATGCTGGGCACTAATGCGTTTAATTTTGAAAGGAATTCATTAGAATTACCCCACCTATTATCCCAAAATGTTAGAATATCATCTACATATCTCATCCACAGCATGTTTTTGGGTTTTATTGCATTTATTACTGTAGTTTCAAAGTATTCCATGTACAGATTGGCTAATGAGCAGATTATCATCGCTAGTGATCACTATAATTTTTTTTTATTTAGGTTTGGCGTTTTAGCGTCATCAAATTATTTTGAAAATCGGAAACAAATGAAAGGTAAAAAACGAATATCATGAAATAAGTTCTTCTAGCCTGGAAAATTACTTTTGGATCAATTGAATTTTGATTATATCCTCCTTCAAGTCTGGCATTTTTAAGTGAGCCAATAAGGCTGCTGTCTAGGCCACCCATTTTTGTCATCTAGGCTGTGGGAACGTTTACTAAATTGTCTAATTTAAAAAGTAACAGGATTTGGAAAAGTTTTAAAACTATATTAAAATAGATTAGGATAAGAAATTTTCAAAGTTAATGGTATTTGAAAAAAGAAAAAACATTTCTGGTAATGCGTAAAATGTACTGTACTAAGAATCCTGGAAACCAAATTCTGGCAACATACAAATTCTGAATATTTCAAATTATAAAATGATATCTTATAATCGACTATCTTGAAAATTATGGCCGCTTATATTACTATTTGATTTTGAGAAGCCGTGATAAGGTCCTTTTAGGTTTTAAAGTAACTTGATACCTGAGTAAAACCAACGTTGAAATTCGAATTACGCGGGCTTTTGACTAACGTAGTTAATAAAATTGATTTGCATACTTATATAACATAATCAACGCATTGCCCAAAATGAGCTTGGATCTGTTGTATAGAGGATTATTGAAAATACATCTACAATATTGGCTGCTTCTCTCAAGGAAAGCGATATATGAAATGATAAAATTCTTTTAGATATTGACTTACAACTCGCATTAAGAGTTGACCTTGGTCCTTGCCACAATCGATGATAAACAAAATCTAAATTCTAATAATTTTGATATTTTCCAAGTCTAAATATTTTTAAGATTTTGATACTCAGGTATGATAGGTTTCCCAAATTGACGAAGGTGGAAAATAAAAGGAATTCTGTTTATTGTGTTTTGGCTATATCTTGGTTGGGGAGGGGTGAGTAAACCAGAATAGCCACAGCAATATAGCAATGCAGCTATTTCGTAATTATGCCGCTGATGATTCATTAAAGTAAAAATGAATCCTAAAAATATTAAATCTTTATGGGTAACTTTGAAGTCAATACCACTTTTGAAATCTTTTATTCTATTGTTACTTTTCTTTTTTGCAGTGCCGGTGAGGGTGACCATTCTGACCTAGAAAACCATTTTAAATAACACTGTTATGTTTCCTAACATTACTGGAACCTTCGTCGTGACGTCATCAGCCCAGTCAAGTTGCCGGCTGTCGGCTGTCGTTTCTTACTGTGTCCAGACTTCAGTGACTAAAGAGTAAATTGAACTGACGTCGGTAACCTTTCTACTGTTATTTCATCGTGGAACGGGAATTAGGTAGGTAGGACATTTTTAAATGTGTAATTGAAATTAGGCGCCATGTAAAAGTTTTCTGATAATTGTGATGATTTTGACCAATTTTACATAGTACTTGCAGAAGTGCTGGTTTAACTTATTACCATTTGGTAACCTATGTCAGTGATAGGATTTCTTGGTAAAATAGTGTTTTCTAGGTGACTTGGTTTGGGAAACAAAAATTATGTAATAGTAAGCTAGGTTAAGTAGCTGTATATTTCATTTAACTGGAGAAGTCTCCCTACGTAACCTAACCTGACCTAGGGTGCTGCAAATTAGTATGAAGTAGATATCCTTAACCTATCGTAGAATGCGGCATTCTAAGTTGATTCCCCATGGAGACACGCCATGTAACTTAAGAAAAGTTGTAAAAATCAGAAAAATACCCCAGTAGGGTAGCCCTAACAGCAGGGGAATGCTGGCAGGAAAAAAATAATTTAAAACGGCATCATTAAAATAATTTTCGAGGATAACTGTAACCAAGTACAGCAGTAGGTACCCTTGATAGGTTCATGGTTGGAATTTGGGTAATTCTAGGCAATAACTCCATACAGACAGCAAGATATGTTCCCACGAGTACGACAGCCACTAGTGATTAGGGCATCAAATGTATTACGTCGTGTTTAGTGCTATCCCCTGGGGGTTAGTTACAGTCGACCCTCCAACAATAACGGTAAGTTCTTAATAAGCGACCCAAATACTATAGGAAAATAATTTCCAAAGAAATAACTGACGTGGAGATATTACCTAGATCTACTGGAATTTGTTCCTGATTAACTGTCAGAGGTATGCAGCATGGCTAGGTGGAAGGGGTTAAGAATGGATGATGTATGTTGTTGCAGTTCTACTCTTGATATATCATGTCGAATGAAAATTTTTCAGCATGAAAATTCTCCGAAAATAAATAAATGATTGATTTGCAAATAAAGATTGTTTTTTCATGTATGACCAGAGTTCTTCGTTATGTTTATGCATATTAGTCTAGCCTAGTTGGCTTATTGATCGCAAAGGTGTGGGTAAATTGTTTGAGCACCTTTATTGACCTTGGGTTGTATCTGTCAACAAAAAACTATCGTTGCCAAGACCTATTGTGTCTGGAGTTTCATAGAGCAGTGTTCTTGGTCCACTGTTACTTTGCTTATTCGGGGAGTAAGCCTACAAACTTCGTTGTTGTTGTTTGGGGGAGTAGAAAAGGTCTGGCAGAGCCTAAAAAGATTAAAAAGGTGTTTCGCGTTGAGTGCAAGGTACAGAATTTTATAGAATATTTATTTATTAGATTGAACATTACAAAAAATGTACATTAAACAGTACAAAAAATTATATCTATTAAAGTATAGCATCTTAATTTTCGTTGGTGAAATAAGGCTATATTTGACCATGTTTTAATTTACATTAAAATAAGGAATACAGTACCATGTGTACAACTTATACATGAGGGGAGGATCTTGCACACATCCCAAGTAAGCAGGAGGTTGGATCATGCCTTATTAGTGTATACCAGTGCTATGGTTGTTGGCCTAGAAAAGATGATGTTCAGTATGTCGATGATGCAACACTTGTGGGTGTAGTAGTTTCCACTTAGGGGAAATGAAGTTGCCCTCAAACCTCACTCGGGACATGGAATGGTGTAGTCAGTAGGTTATGAGGCAGAATTCCAGTAAAACGAAACTTGCTATTAATTAGCAGAGCTTCGGCTGGTCCAATAAATTGATTTTTTCAGTTTTTCAGGTCATTTATTTAAAAAGTAAATTTCATTGATTTGATTACGTAGGCTGTTATCCGTTGGTTAAAATACCATCGGACTGAAAACTTAAGCAGATTACCAAGTAATGTATATGGTATAAACTGCCAAGCCATGTTTTTCCTGAAATTTTCGTGGGCAGCACTAGACGTGCAATTGGATTGGGCTACAGCTAGTGCAGTATTATAAGCTTTTGATGATATTGAATGTATGCTATTTTACCAAAGTTCTTGATGCGATTTATTCTTTATTTGATTTAAAGTTGTCAAGTAACATAACCAAGCCGGATAGAATTTTGTGGCAAAAGCAGATAAGTTGTGTTTGTTTCAAGGTTTGTTTTATAATGAATATTAAGTAGTGGGGAATGGTAAATGGGACAAAGACACCTGTTAGCATCATGGCAGCCTTGAAAAGGAGAGGTAGGACAGGGTTCTCTATAGTTGTTTTCTTTAGAATTTATATGTTAGTGTACATACCAAGATATGGTGCCCAGAGAAGCATGCAGGCCTTTTATTATATCTTACCACTTTCCAGTTCATGTGAAGCTTTTGATTTTGGAGGTTCTCTGTGGGTCCATGTGGCATGTTTTTTTGTTTTTTTTTTGTACATACAGGCTAGTTTTGTTTCCTTAAATCACAAATCTGTCATACCTCATTGAAAGATTTTTTTTTTTTTTTAGTTTTAGGTTTATGGTAAGATTTTTTGTTTTGTTTTTATAAACTTTTAGTTTATTAATATCGCCAACTTTTCACATTTTAATTATTGTGGCAGTATGGATGCCAAATACTTAAGTCCTTCCCATTGTAGTTTATCTTGACACAGTCTTATATATTTGGATTTTCATAATCTTTTATGATTCAGTTCAAAGCATTTTACTGTATAATGGTAGATTATCATAAAGGTAGGTAGTTACCAACAGTTAGAATTTGTTAGTATAGTTTGGAATTGTACAGACGTTTTTACATGCTTGTAGTTGCCTTATTCTAGCTTTCTCGATTTCAACATGTTGAATATGACTGTGCATATTCAACACACCACAACTTCAGCTGGTGCAATAAATTTATTGTAGTTTTAAAGTAATACTATAAGAAATTTTTCGATGAAATGACACAAGTTTAAATACCATCCAAATTGAAAACAATGTACGTATTGTATAAATGCCTAGCCATGTTTCTACTGAAACTTTCATAGATTAATAATGTGGCATTATACAGGGTGTCCATAAAGCCCTGGTACCATTACAAGTATTAATTGCTCAGAAACTATATAACATAAAGCAATGCAGTTTTTGTATAATATTCTACATTTCCTCAAGTTAACATTGTTGTTTGGTTTCTGAGCAATAAGTACTTTAATGGTATTGGGACTTTATGGACACCCTGTGCATGCAAGTGGATGGGTTGTAGTTGGTGCAGTATTTTAAGGTTTTAATATTGAATGTAAGCATATGGAGAATTTTATGTGTTATTTGATTATCAACGTTTTCAAGTAGCATAACTGGTGGATATAACTTTGTGGTAAAAGCAAATGATAGGTTTGTGGCTGTTGCAAGGTTTCGTCTACTATGAATATTGAGGAGGAGGACATAGTAAGTGGGGCAAGGGCACCTGCTAAGATGATCGTAACCCAGGAAATAAGTAGGACAGGGTTCCCTACAGTGGTGTACTTTAGAATTAACAAGTTAGTGTACATATCAGGATATAGTGCCCAGAGAAGCATACAGACCATCTACTTTGGCTTACTGCTTTAAAAGCTTTTAATTGTCAGAGAAATCGCCCAGAAATCTGAGGCTAAATTCAGTTTTTGTAAACAGGCACGTAAGCCCAATGGTGGTGAATCAGCATCTTTTTGTACTTGTAAAGATAGAGATTTTTAGTCTAACTTCACATAGTTTAACAAAATTTTGTAATTTTGGTTATGTTAACTAGCGCACGTTTATTTCGAATTCCATTACGTATTTTTGTCGGTTTGTTAAAAATATATTTTTTGAGGCTTTTTGTTCTTAGAATTTCGGACAAGTGGTAGTTAACCTGTATCTGCTTATGAATTCTTAAGACATGCCATACCAGCTTAGACACCATTATATGTACTAATTTCAGACCTATCTGCCGAATTCCAGAACAAGAACATACCCCAGTTATCAGTGACCTTAAACCTGTGATGATCCAACAGTTTTGTTCAACTAGCCATTATAAGGGCAGTGCCGTTTTTACTTGAAAGTGTCATTCCATTCAATGGGGTTCTTTTGACAGCAACTTCAGCAGTTGTTGGGTGTTAGCATAAGTGATGTGTCATACAAGTACATACACCGAATACAATTTTAAAAATTGTATGTGCATGTATGGCCATTTATATTTTAAGATTGTTCCTCCTTCCTTACTGATTAGGTATAGGTAACAGATAAGGGAGCAGCACTTCTAACTAAGGAACTAGGATAGTGTGCACGTAGTGAATATACCCAAGGAATTAGAACAGAGTGTGGGGAAAACATACCCAACGATTAAGACTCTGTGTGTGTGTATGTGTGTGGGGAGAACATACCCAAGGAATTATTATAGTTTTTTTGGGGAACATAACCAAAGAATCAAGATAGTGTGCGTGGTGAACATTCCCAAAGAATTAGGGTATTGTGCATGGAGAACATAACCTAAGGAACTAGAATAGTGTTTATGGTGAACGTACCCAAGGAACTAGGATAGTGTATGTGTGGGAACTAGATAAATGTGTGTGGATAACATACCCAAGGAACTTGGATAGTGTGTGTGTGTGTGTGTGTGTGTGTGTGTGTGGAGAACATAACCAAGGAACTAGGATAATGTGTGGAGAACATAACCAGTTTGAGAGGTGTTTCAGCCATGGGGAGTTCTAAGCAGTCAGTTGATAGTATTAAGGTAATATTGTTCTTTCCTGCACCAGAGTAATTAGGTTCAGACAATAGTTATCATGGACAAAACTTTGATTTATTTAATGCTGTTTGGTTTCTGGCCATTCTGTTCGTTTGTTGATATGGAATGACATCAACAGATTTTATTAACTTAATTGTTTAGAGAATTTGGAAAGCCGAGTGTTATAATTTAAACAAAACACCTGTTATTTTCTTTATATTTTAGTGTTCATACATTTCAAAATGTCCCTGTTTTCATATGGAGATGAGCAGAATTCTATAGATTTGTGTGCATGGAAAGTAGTTGTGGTATTTGTAATTAAATGTTTTTTAGTTTTAGAATATTGACTGATGTGTTATAGATTTGACCTTTTTTTTCAGGAACTTCAGCAACACCAAAAAAATGTAGGTTCATCAAGTGAGGGTAGATTCTGAGCTTTTTGAATGTGTTTTTATGCATATTAATGGCTATACGTATATATCATATAAAGTTGTTTCATAACATAACACCCTATTCTTTGACGCTCCTACTAATTTTGTTCTTTTTTTATGCTAGTCTGAGATCCTGGGTTAGAACTACAATACAGCACTAGAGCCAAGAATGCAACTTGAAATTTTTCAGAGCTGTATCTCGAAGTGATTGGGCAACATGGCAGGTTATGGGTATACAGGTACCACCATTTTACCCGAGGAGATAATCCCAGTCAGAAAGCTGCTGTATGTTTCCTTTTTGTCTTCACAGTTATTGAATTTAACTTTGTAAGTCAGTGTTGATTGCTTTGTTTGACCACAACACTTTCTTAGGGATCTTTTGAAGGTACAAACAATTACTCGACAAATCTTTCCCTCCTTTTGATAATTCACACCTGGAGTGGAAGATTCATGGTGATTAGGGAGAATAAGTTTGAGGGTTTGTTACCGCAGTAGTTTAACTTTTCACCTGCACCTCATAAGATACAGAATAGGTAATGAATAGTTGGTACAGTATTGGTATTAAGCTAAGTTAAAACTGACCACGAATGTAAAATTCTTAGCTCTTCATAGTACCAGCCAAGGTTGTTTCTATGGAGCATCAAACTATTCCAATGTGAGGAAGTAACCATTAGGGAAAGTTTCTTTAGTAATTCTTGCTGAAGGTGTTGCCCCAAGATAATGTGGCACCTCAGAGAATAGAGACTAGTTGATAAAGGCACTGGTTCCTATTTATGAAACTATTACATTTAAATTTGCTATTTTGGGGTGTCTGGTAATTTCATTGCAGTAATTTCGTTGTGGTAATTTCGTTGCAGCAATTTCATCGCATAGCAAATACATATTAGAGAATTTCAGTGCAAAGTAATTACATTGCAATGTATTAAATCTCACGGTAATTTCAGAGCAGTAGTTCAATAGTTCTAAACAACCTGCTTTTTGCCCATCGCAAGGTAATTTCAGAGCAATAGTTCAATAGGCCGATAGTTTATTATTTCTAAACAACCTGCTTTTTGCTCAAACCACGTCTACTACTTTTCCTATTTAAGAAAGTGTTACTTACAGTTTTATTCAGTTTGTTTTAGCCCTCAAAATGGCTCTTCAATACGTCTTAAGCTCAAGAAATAAGAAAAAGCTCATTTATAATGGTCTATTTGTGAGAGAGAGAACTGGTGAAAATGCCATTTGGAAAGGTGATCAGGTTTATACAACCAAGTGCCGGGCTAGAGTTCATACAAATCAAGAATCTATTACAAAACGAGTTGGGGAACACAGTCATGCAGGCAATGATGCTCGTGTTAAAGCTACTAAAGGTATAAATGCCGTAAAAGAAAAAGCCATTTCGACGCAGGAAACTACTCATTGCATCGCAACCCAGGCATACATTTGAGTATCACAAGCTGTTGCTGGTCAGCTATCAACCACTCAGCATTTAAAAAGGAATATTCGAAATGCTAGAAGTGTAGCAGCACAAGTCCCTGCGAAACCTGCATCTTTATTCCAGTTAAATATACCTCCAGACTACACGGTAACACACGCAAATCAACTTTCTTCTTTTTGACAGCAGTGATGGACTAGACCGAATTATCATATTTTCAACTCAAAGAAATTTTCAGGTATTAGCCAGTGCAGATAAATGGTATGCAGATGGTACTTTCCAAACAACACCCCCTTGATTTAGACAGCTGTACACTATTCATGGCATAATGAATGGCGATGTTTGCCTCTTGTTTATGTTTTAATGGCTAAACAAACCGAAGAGAGTTACAAGAAGCTTTTACTAGAACTAAAAACCTTAGAGCCAACATTATCACCTAGCCAAATAATGACCGATTTTAAATGCGCTGCAATGAATGTTTTTAGGTCAGTTTTTTCCCAATTCAATTAAAAAAGGTTGTCTATTTCATTTTTCACAATGTATATTTCGGTCTATTCAAAGGAATGGCCTAAAACAGTTGTATGAGAGCGATGCAGATTTTGCATTAAAAATGCGAGTGATTATTTCAATTGCATTCGATGTAGCTGGCACATTTGAATTCCTAAATGATGATAATGATTATCCTGAAAATGAGCAGCCTGTTTTAAATGACGTGGAGGATAACTGGATTGGACGCCCGAACCGTCGCTCAGGACGTTGACCTCCTCGATTTGATCATATTTTATGGAATTGCTTCGACGCTGCCAGGCAGGGTGCCTCTAAAACAAACAATTGTTGTGAAGGTTGGCATCGTTCATACAACGAATTGGTTGGCGCATCACATCCTACTATTTGGAAGTTTCTAGATATTTGGAAAAAAGAGCAATCAAGAAATGAAGCTATAATGGAACAGTATGTCGCTGGTACAGACATTCCTCGCCGTAAAAAAAAAATATAAGGATAGTGCCGTTAGAATCCAACGCATCGTTAATGATTATGAAAATCGAGAATTGCTCGAGTATCTTAGGGGCATTGCCCATAATTTGTCTTTTTAAATATTGATGGCAATAGGTAATTTTTTTTCTTTTTTAATAAAAATAAATGTGTGTGATTTTAGCTTATCTTTGTTTTTTAAGCAATCTTTTTTTTATTACCATGTATTAATATGTATTAGTATTCGATAAAAAATTATTTTATTCCCCCTTTTTAATCTTATGGTACATATAGTTATGTGATGAAATTACCGTGAGATGTAATGCATTGCAATGTAATTACTTTGCACTGAAATTCTCTAATATGTATTTGCTATGCGATGAAATTGCTGCCACGAAATTACCACAACGAAATTACAGTGAATCCTATTTTGGTTGTGGTAACTTTGTTTATAACTTAATTTTATAAGCATTTAAACTGATTATATAAATGAACAAATTTATGAATAAAGATAGAAATAATTAAATTTAACTGTTGTGAGTTGGCTTGAGAATTTTTTCCTTGCATTCTAGGGCAGTTATGGAGTCAGGATATTGTACCTGTACTTGAACTAAAGATCTCTTGGAAAGTCTTAACATCTGTGAAATACAGTAGTTCCAAGAAAAACTTAGTCTCCAAGGATTGGGTTACTATTTTGATTTTGTGTATGGAGAAAGACTCTTGATGTCATATACAAGGTACGTATCAGTAATTTTATTAATTTTCATATTGCATGAAGTTCATGTCTTGAACAAGAAAAGCTTGGCTTTGTGATTACAAAGTTAAAATACTAATAATTATTATGTTTGGAAACTTCATGACTAATTTGGAATGTACAATGAGGCATTTATAAAGTGATGAAGTTCTTAAGGAAATGATTAACAGTTATTTACCGATAGTTATTTCTTTAAAATATTAACAGGTGACATTTATTTGTTTTTTAAATTTCTGTATCTATTGTAATGAATATGGCTACTTTTTATAGTACATATATATAAACGCATTTTCTGTCATGTGGGATTTGTAGCCTACTTCCATCAAAAATGCCCCTCTCAAGGAGCTGGTTTTCTACATTATTTTCTTAGTCTGTGGCAGTGTTGAAAAAAATAAGGTGACGTCTCTGATCACTGTAACCAATATTCCATTGCTTTGAAACTTCACTACATGGTATCCAACTCATTTCAGATCCCCAGGTTAGCTTCCATATGGTAAGATCTTCTCAGGACCATGTTTATTCCTACTGATGCTAGATGTCTGTGAGGCATTTGGAAACTTGCATTGCTCTGATATCTTGAAGGCATTTGGTGGAGTGAAGCATAAGTCTTTGTCGGATAAGTTCTGTCAATGGAATTACCAGAATTTAGACTGGACCACATTCTGTTCATTGTTAATGATACCAAATCAACTACTACATTCATGATATCCATTTCATTCCCCTTATTCTGATTTTACCGTAACTGGGAGAGGAAAATAAATTAGTGGCAATAGTCCCCTTACCTTTACCTTCAGTGTACATCTTAATATTTCGATTGTTAAAATTGAATGTACTATTTGGAATTGCAGTTTAACTTAATTGTACCAGGTTTTTAATGTGTTGACCTTATTCACCCATGTCAATACATGTTTCCTTTTGGGCGCTTCATTTTTGTAACAAATTTCTTGTTCCTTTTCAAACAGTAACCTCATCACTCTGGAACTCGGATTACATTTACCCATGAAATTGGTAATATAATCAGATTGCCTAGATTTATAGTTTATTTTCCGACGGAGTGCTGTAATCTTTTGGAAAGCTGTTTGATTCAGCTATATCATTGTCATTCAAGACAGAGTTTTTGCTTCCTTCAAATGTCAAATTTGTATTCCCTGGGCATGTACTACTAGCTAATGGCCGTATATCTTATCGGTTCCTGCAATTTGGAAGAAAAAAATGGTTTCGCCGTTTTATCGTACACTTATTATGGAAGTGCTGCACTAGTGTCTATAATGTGGCTTTTGATCATGGATTTACTTCTGCTGATGGATAAGGCTCAGACTATTTTCCAAGAGAAAAAAGTTATACCTGGTATATCTTCTGGTTTCCGTTATTGTGGAGGTGTTGCAGGTGGTTTAGATTTGATTAATCTATGACCCTCAAGTCAACAGGGAGATAACACTGATATGTAAAGTACCTCAAAAATATTTAATACCATTTATTCTGCCAGCCCAATGGGTATGTTGAGGTCATGGTCACCTTTGAGAGGAAATCGAGAGACCCTTTAGGAGTGTGTAGTACTGTAGGTATGTTGAAATATTGTATTCTTGTTTTAATTTCGTAACTTATAGGTTTGGGTAGTGTTGCACTGTGGATCTCATGGTGTAGAAACTCTGTTTTAATTTCGTGACATACAAGTTTGTGTAGTATTGCACTGTGGATCTCATGGTGTAGAAACTCATGACAGGTTAGTTCCAGTTGTCAGCTTGGACTACAGTACTTTAATGGTATAGTCTCGTGTACTACCAGCAAGGCTGTCAGTTCTGTAATTGTGGAATTTGCTACTGCAGTCTCCATATACACATTCTAATTTCAGGATGCTGAATATACTTTTTGGTATTAATTGACTTGGAGATTTCTAATTTCAGGATACTGAATATACTTTTTGGTATTAATTAATATTTTCTGTGATCTCTGATCAGTTCCCCGAATTGATACTTTAAATTCTCTGGTCTTTTTAGAAATACCATTATTCTGGGAGAGGATTACTGTTAGGGGAGGTTAGCCTATATGTCTTTGCTCATATTTGGGCATTTATTGTGACTAACAGTTGTTGGTATTAGATTCAGAAAGAAACTTACTACTTTTGCTATGTTGTTTGTTTGATGGCTGATGTCCTTAAAATTTTGTAGTGGATAAAAATGTCTTGTTGTAAGAGGATTATACTTTGTAAATTTGTCTTTGGTTGTAAGAAGATGGTTTTACCTTTAAGACAACTAGAGCATAAACGACAGCATGCTGAAGCACGGGCGTAAAGGGAGAAGTGGAAATTATATTCTTTCCAGTCTCATCTTACAGAAAGAATATCATACTATGGGCTTTTAATTTATGCAGAATATCTCTATATTGGAGAAAGAATATCTATATTGGAGAAGGAATATCTCAATATAGGGGCTTTTAATTTATGCATGGTTTCATCTAGAATTAATATAAATTCTATAATGATCCACTTGTATTATTACAGTTTGGTATTGGATTTTTAATTTGGCGTTTTCATCAAGACTCCATTGTTTTGCAGGGTGTCCCTCTGTTTTTCATGCTAAGGTCACACATTCACGTATCAACGCACGCACGCCCACGCATGAGCAGAAATTGGTAGTTGGCAACAGCTTACGTCAGTAAACCGTAAATGTAATGTAAAACATACGTAAAATCGTAGACGTACGGTGACGTGTCGTCAGAGTGCTAAGCTCCGCCCATTAGGGCGCCGTAGCCCGCTCCAGTTTTGAAATGTTCAAAACAAGTCGTGAGTGGTCACGCTAAATGCCACCTGACGTAGCTCCAGGCATTGCACGTGGGACCCACGGTGACTGCTGCGGGGTAGGCGCTAGGGTCACCTGTATCGTTCGCCGTCGTTGTTTTCTTTCCGGCGTGAAGCACGTGGGCCTCCTAATTGCGCTGTAGCCTACGGCGAAACCGATTCACACATTTACAACCCTGTACGACATGGCAACGCTGTAGCTTGGTATAAAAGGTCAGGTCGGCGCCCTCAGGTCAGCTGTTGTTTCCGTCTCCCGAGAAAAGCAGTTTCCTTCAAGTACTCTCCACAACGCCCTTCAAGATGCCGAACCTCCTAAAACGACCAAGGAAGGGACCATCAACGTCACATCTTGGAGGACCTTCTTTCGTCCCGGAGAAGACTCCTACAGTCACTCCTACAGACATTCAGGACAGGGAAAATGTCAACTTCCACCTATAGGAGTCGGAGTTGGATGAGATTCTGACTGATGACATTGACAGCGGTACGGAAACTATCCATGAAGCTACACTCACACACACACACACATGAACACTTTCCCGGTAACACTGTATTCTCAGTATTATGGAAGTGTCGAAATATTTATTTCTTCTGAATAGCAGTCTTACAAAAATGGTGTAACAAATAATGTAAATATCTGAGAGGAATTCCTATATACATCTAAAAAATATTATCTTGAATAGGTAGAATTCCTATTTATTTCCAAGAATGTTCGATAAGTTATTAGATGTTATTCTATATCGCTTCAATATAAATTGCCCATAGTTAACAGTTTTATAAGTATAAGTATGTCTGAATGGTAAAATCGAAAGACAATTCTAGTGCTAGTCTTATATAAGAGCTCCCAAAGCGTTCATAAATCATAATTCCTAAAACTACGTATGGTATTCCTTGTCGACTGGTTACTTGGTTATTGCTATAAATATCATCTCAAGTGGGGTTAATATATAATCAGTGATGTGCTCATTTCTCTCTCTCTCTCTCTCTCTCTCTCTCTCTCTCTCTCTCAATGATAATAAATCTCGATTTTGTGTGCATATAATTTTCAACTGTAATATTCAGCTGTGTTGTAAATGTCTCGCGGATGCAAACAGAATAAAAATAAAAAAAATTTAAGAACTGTAGTAATGTGCTCATACCCCTGGCAACAGCACAGCCCCACAACGGTGGCGTGAAGTTGACGTACATAGAACATTACACTATCGGCGTAAGTTCCAGGTAGACGTCCGACCTTGCTTTCTTTGCGCGTACATTTGCGGCGCAATTTACGGTGCTGGCTTTACGTCCGGTAGCCCGTGTCCTGGATACCAGCTGTTCAAGGTCATTTCACCTCGATGATGCCCACGATCCACATACGTGGGCATACGCCGTCGTGATACGTGAATGTGTGACCCCAGCCTAACTTCCCAACTGCTGCTCTTTGTGCAGTTTCGTTAAATAGCTAGGAACCCCAATTTGTTGATACATTAAAGACACTTTGAACCCAATATATATATATTTTTTTTGAGGTAAACTGTATATACTACAGGGGTTTTATAAAAAAAAATTTTTTAATTCTTTAATTGAGCTTTGAGAAAACATTGGTTGAACTTTGTGTTATATTTCAGCATTAATTATTTTATCATATTACCACAAGTACTGTTTTCTGAATTTCCTAATTTTTGAATTTTTATTTCAGGTATTTTGAGTTGAGGTGGTTATATAAACTCGAGGGATGAAGAATTGATTAATGTAAAAAACTTAAAATGTAGAAATTTTGTTGAGCTTAAGAGAAGTTTGGACGATTGTCATTGTCATGCTCTTTCAGAGAAATGGCCGATGGAGAACTATAAGTCAACGAACAGCTATCTTTTCCTGCATATGTATGAACTGTGAGAAATTACTGATGAAGAATTTCAAGTCGGTAATCTGTTAAATTCTCTTGGAGAACTCAAGTCAACGAATCTGTACGTCAAAAAACCACTTCTGGAGACCAATGAGTTAGTGGTTCAATCATCTTGAAAAAAGTTACTTTAGAAAGGATGCTGCTGTACATAGATAAGAACACTCAAGAAAAAAGTTACTTTAGAAAGGATGCTGCTGTACATAGATAAGAACACCCAATGTATAGAATTTTTTAAAATTTCCTTGTGGACTGAAAATAAGGATGATAACTCATATCTTGGGGTTAAATCGGCTTAAGTGAAAATTTACGTGCACTATGTGACTATATCTGCAGAGTATATGTTTTGAAAATGATTATTTAGAGTCCTGGAGAAAGATATTCAATTTGTCTAGATGTATCCTGTCCTTATTAATATATTTAGCAGGTTAAATAAAGCTAAAATCAGTACTTGTTCAGTTTTATTTTTCATCCAAAAATTATGTGGTTACCATTTTTAATTTATTATGGTTTTTGTACTTTGTAAGTGCGCTGATGATT
This sequence comes from Macrobrachium nipponense, assembly GCF_015104395.2. Taxonomy (NCBI): domain Eukaryota; kingdom Metazoa; phylum Arthropoda; class Malacostraca; order Decapoda; family Palaemonidae; genus Macrobrachium; species Macrobrachium nipponense. Next base: position 14,777,009 of record NC_061087.1, read on the forward strand.
GTTGTTAACTTCAAACATTATAGATCTGTCCTACGGGTAGCACACTCGCCCACTGCCCCTTTCAATAAAACCTAAATCTAAGATTTTTTTTTTTTTATCAATTTTAGGTTTTAGAAAAGAGATGTGCGCGTGCTCTCCAGCAGAATAAAAGTTTATAGGTGGAGTAATAAGTGTGACCAAAGTTGTGAGGCTATATTACCAACATCTGAGCATGTACACGACACCATAAAGTGGTGGGAGAGATGATGTCGTCGAAAGTCCTAAACCATACAGATGAACACCATGCAGTCAATATTCTTCTTTACATTATCCTTCACGGTATCCTTCTTCCACCTCCTTTACTGTACGGCGTAAGTTGCCTGTTCACGCCAGTCTTCCGGAGACATTGCATGCTGCACTCCACATTCTTTGAGAGCTTGTACTTTGCACGGATATGACTGCTTCGCTTGTTATCTCGACCATGCAATCTGTCAGACCTGGAATATTAAAACTAGGATAAATAATTGAAAAAAAAAAAAAAAAAATTAGACCAAAATTTTACCAATAAAATTTCATCAATTCAGTGGGGTCTTGTGTTCATCATGAAATATGGCACCTGAATAGCTATATTAGAAGCATACACTGTAGCAGTAGAAAACTAACCGAGACCATAATTATTGTTGGTATTTTATAAATTTCTTGACTAATTATGAGGACATTGCCCCAACCATGTTTATATCCCTGTGGGCAACTGCATCCATTGTACGAAAATGTCTCCCTGCTCGCATACCAGCAATAATTTTACGATTAGCTAGCTTTCAACTTTTAACACTATGATGAACAAGGGGGCTAAACAGTGTCAACGCAAACTGCTCTTTTAAACTAAAAAAATCTTAAAATTTTTTTCTATTTAAATTAGTGTTAGCTTGCTGAAAGTCCAATTATGGATGTCTGCATACAGGTCATTGGATGCACCTAAGTATGGTTAAGGGCAATTTGTAAAATGACTTCAGTGGATTTAGACATGGAAGAACAAACATAATTTAGTAGTGCTTTAACAGAAAACTATAAATCGACACGTACCTCCTCCTCAATACTAATTCCTAAGTGTAATGACAATACATAATATTCCTGGACTACAGTGTATGCCCAATTGCCTGCTGGAAAAGTGATCCATTGTCCTTTTCATTTTCATACCGGCATAGATAGTAATTTCAATTTTAAAACATTGCAGGTTAGTAAAGACCAGAAAAAATGGCTCCAAGCTGCACAATATCTATTTTGATGTAAATTATAATTTTCCAACATTCAAGGCTCATATTTATTATACAAGAATTTCAAGGTAATATTCAATTCTCAGTACCCTAAAGAAAGAAAAAGTCAGTAAGTGGCATTTGTGTTCAGCATTAGACTGAATGACTAGATAATTCATCCCTGTTTCCACGAACTGTTGTATCCTAATTTTTTTTTCCCAGTCAAAATGTGTGTTTTTTTTTTTTTTTTAATACTTTGACAGCACAATTTTCAGCAAGGTGCATTGTCAGATTTTCCAACAAAATTTCCATAAACTTGAGGTAATAAGCCAATATTCTCAGAATGAGGAAAAGACGCCCCACGCCATTTGGTCAAATTGTGCTCGAACGCGTACATTCCAGTATAGCTCTACACAAATGACTTTACTACGAGTAAAAAGGAAAAGCTCCCATTGCTGTCAAAATAGATAACAGAATGCTAGGTGTTATGCAGCAGAGATTTTGCAAACGGTGAGTATATATATCAGAAGTATGAGTGATCTAAAAACTACAGAATAATAAAGTTTAACTAAGAGCCTAGTTCTCTTAAGACCAAATGATTGCGGAATCCAAAAGTATGATTAGTGCATGTGTACTTCAGTCTTAAGGTTCTTTTTTCTTTTATAACTTAATAAAATTATGGAAAAGAACCTACTACTCAGAACAAAATTCTTCATTTCTCCCAACTCCAACTGTCACTTGTGGTTAAAACTAGCGTTGCTTTGGATGCCTAACTAGTAAAACGAAACGGTGCCCTCATTTTGGATGAAAATGCTTTCTAGACGACATCCACTGACCCTCACATTCATACATTAATAGTTGACATTACTCACTGTTGCAACGGATGATTTCATACAAATATAATGTATAAGGATATCTTAACTTACTTTACTATATACAAGAGCATATGGTCGTAAGCCTTTAACAGACTGCCTCAAAAGTCAGAAATAGTAGTACTTGGATTTCACCCTAAGTAAAAGAAAGAAATCCTTCGCTGGTTATGATTCTAAGGCCGAGAAACATCTAGAATCCTAATCTTTCACTGGCATTAAACCAAGTAGCTAAACGAAACTTTCAATCATATAAAAATTTTAAATTATATTCAATCACTGGAACCAAACTTCTGATAATGATTCTTCTCTTGTAATGCTTATTATTAACGTTTGAAGCCAGTAGCTGGAAGTTTTCCTAAAAGGCACAATCTTGTTAAAAACTACATTGAAACCCACTAATCTTAATTAATCTGGAACCCAAGAAACCTCTGGACTAAGTTTGCGTAGATATAATTACATTTCGAAGAGCTATATTGTCTGTAGATTTATTTCGCATATTTATCACCTGGACCGAGCTTGCATGGGAGAAACAAAAGATAATCCATATCCGAACATGACTTTTAGCTATTTTAAAGTGTACACGAAAATGGATTTTTTGTGCGATCATCTGAATAGCAGAACTTAATGACCTCTTAGTGTCCTTATGTTCTCTAAATATCCTGTACGACTACCAAATGATGTCAAAACAAAGACCTAATGGGAGTTTGGCATATTTCTTTCAGACCGTCTGACCCAATTGGTAATGGAATATTTGCCTGTAAATCAAATTCCAAATTACAAATTGCAATTAAAACTGCTGAACACAAGTTACGACCAAAAAAGTTACGCACTCATTTCTAACACGGGCCACGTATGAACCACTGCTTACGAGATTCATTTTCACTATTTCTTCTTGCAAGAAAGGTTGATGTCAAAACACAGGCTGTGCAGAAATCATACTCAAAAGTGAAGAATCTCAATTCATATTCCATTCACTTGGAAGCAAGGCCTATTGAAATTTTCCACTTCAGGAAAAGCAAGATTTGAAAACTTACGTTAATTACAATTAACAATGCATAAAAATTAGAGGTAAATTGCTAATTCGCGTTCATGCCAGCGTACTTCTGATATCCGATCTTAGGAGCTTTGAGATTTCTGAAAACTCATTCAATTCCATGGCTAATGCTTAATTTGACAAAAACATCCAAGCTTAGATTATAAATTAAATTGAGGAAAAAATTTAACAAGTATCTATGATCCGCTACCAAACAATGGCACTTCGGTATTTCATTTGCAAACTATTTAGCTTCAAACAATTTCATTGTGTAAAGTTTCTCAATTAACACTAATCCCAACAAGTATTTTGGCAAAAGTTTATTTCAAGTCAGGGAATTTGTCCAAAAAAAAAACATTGCTATAAAATGGCATTAGAGTAATGACAAATATAATGCAATGCCTTTACTAGCCTAATAAAGGCATTGCATTATATTTACAGCCTTTCGAAGCTTTACTTTTTTAAAATTTCTACTTGCCCCCATTAATTTTCGCATGATGAGCATTCAATACCATTAGTGCTAACTACTATAAAAAAACTAACCTCAACTCATAAGCTGTCTCGACTCCCGACATCATTTAAAAAGCCCTGAAATTTTCCTTAATATCAAGCTCGGGCAATGTAATTCTAAACCGTTAAACTTGAAAGATTTCAGTGGCAGAAAACTACCCAACTACCAGAAATCTACAGGAAAATAGATATAGTGCCAATAAGATATTTCGATGAAAACCTTTATTTTTTAAAACAAACAGTTTACAATAAAGTTTGTTTTACCATTTGAACTGGTCCATTCATATCTTCATGATGCACTTCAGACTAACCAAATCAGCAATTCATTAGGGTCATAGTCGTCATCTTCAAAATCCACACAGGTCTGGCAGTTTCCTCGTAGCTGACCGTCCATTTTGCCGTAAATTACCAGAAGTCGCAGTGCCTGAAACTAGGAAAAACCCAATTTAAATAGTTGTTTTACTTCAACATATAAATGTTTGCTCCACAGGAAAACTGCCTAAACTATGCTATTCCAATTTCTTTCCCAAGACAAAGTTTAAACCTGGCTATACACATGACAAATCATCCTTGTTTCTTTGAGGTTTGCCATGTCTTGTGAAACAGTTAAAAGGTTTTACACTCTGAGAACTTATCCTTTAAAGTAATTTAGCCAAGTTCATAAAAACCCCTGTCAGCGGAATAGATTAATGATTATCATTATTGTTATTACTGCCTTACAACTTTAATCTCCATCTATGTTGCTTTTATTTCCACTATCTCCACTCATCTACAGCCTACTGTTTCAAAGTAATCAATGTAGTAGATTGTTTCCCGAGTTAACTGGTACCCACAGGAGCCCAGCTTACCATATTATGGTTTAAACAGATTAAAAGACAAAAGTAGACATTTCTTATATGACACTATTGAAAAACTATTCGCAATCCAGCATTGTAAAATTCTTAAAGCATTCAAATTGTTAATAATCCAGCTGGATTATATTAATTATGAATATAATTATCCAATAACTACTTTAACAAGATTAAATTTCATAAGATTCCAAAGTAAAACATGCTAAATTTCAAGACTTTCCCGCATCAGACAATGGATATCACAAGTTAAACTGGCCTCTACAATTCAATAATAGCCTCATGGTACGTGAGTTCCGACAAATCCCCATTTACATTACCCTTGCTTATGTAGTTTCTCTAAAATTAAGGTTACACCTAGATTTCGAAAATTTCGCAAACCCACGTTTCCAACCTAATTAAATGAGAGTCTGTAGCGGCAATATTGCCGTTACAGTATTCATCTCTAACGTTTATATGTTGAGCCTAATCTGTTTATTTCCATCGTTACCAAGGTTATGGCGCTAAGAACCTAAAGGCTGTATACAAACAATAGAAACAAGAAAATAAGTGGGCAAAAATAGCAACAAACAAATACTAGCCTTTACATTGAAACGCACAAGTTAGACAACATCTAATAAAGTATTTTATAAAGAATTTGCACCTAATGTTAAGCTACAATCTGACAAGCATTTCCAGATGAACGTGAATTTTTATTTGGCTATTTACATGGTGTTCTACCCTCTAACAAAATCGAAAGCCTTAAATATCAAAGACACAGATGCATGTGCACATTGTGGTTGTAGAGATTGTGGGTTTCATATTTTCTGGTTTTGTGATCAGTGTTTGTTTGTATGGTGCTTTTACGTTGCATGGAACCAGTGGTTATTCAGCAAAGGGACCAACGGCTTTACGTGACTTCCGAACCACGTCGAGAGTGAACTAATATCACCAGAAATACACTTCTCTCACTCCTCAATGAAATGACAGAGAATCGAACCCACGACCACCGAGGTGGGACGCTAATACCACACCAACCACGCCGCTGAGGCGCTTAGGTTTTGTGATCAGGTTCAACAGGTATTATAATCTTTAAAACCAGCCTTTATTACAATAAGTAACTTAAGAAAACCTGAGTTTTCTTAATGTTTTTCTGATTTCAGTTGCAGTACTTATAAAGACCACATGGAATAGGAAAAGAAAATATGATTACCGTTTTATTTAGCATTCTAAAACATGAATGGAATCTTCGGAAAAACTGTTACTAATGAATTAAAAATTAAAAATGAACAATTTATCTCCTGCGATGTATATTAAAAAAAAAGTTTTAAATGTTAATGACAAACTGTTCTATTTGGTAATAGGAATTAGCAAATTGTTATTAAATAAAGGTAAAGAAATGGTATATGACGAACATTTTATTAAAAAAATTATGCAAATGTTATTTCTTTCATCTGACTTTCCACCGTCTGTAGCAACTGTTTCACAGTGCAAATGCGAGGGTTTCCTCTTTTTACACCTTTAAAACTAACCTTACTATCTCCCTTTCAGCGCTGAATGACTCTTAAGCCCCAGTGCTTGAACGTTGGCCTAAATTCTCTATTCCAGACAAATAAAAAGGCAAATATAGCATTTACTTTACAATTTACAGACATACGAGAATAGCCCTCAAAGTCCTTTGCAACCTTCACCTCGTAACCTTTAACATAATAATGACTATTTCATCACCTCCATTGAATCATTTCATTACAACTGGCTTATCAAGTTTAGCAGTTAAAAGCTGAAACAGTTTCTGAAGTGTCAATCTTGAAATTCCTTAGCTCCCCAATCTTAAAAAGTTCTGTCTTATTCCTTTTAGCACCTAAAATTGACTATACATAATTAGTTCATTCAATAACTCGATTTATTAAGTTGTAGATATAAAATATTCTATTTTCTAAACTATTCAGGTGATTAATCAGATCTAAATGATTAACTATCAATATAACCTGCCACAGTTAAAATTACGATCATAGATCATTAATAAGTAATTTAAGCATGGAACCATCAATATCTGGCAACATAGTTAAAAGTACTACGAGAGACTATCAGCCACGTAGGTTCAAATTGGGCAATTTCGTCCAAAAAAATATGCAAAAATGTCCTGCTGTGAAAATACGATTACTGAATTACACGGGTACAAGACATCCAGACAACAGTTTCGACTTTTCTGCTCCCTCATATTCCTTCCACTTAAAGACAGTCTCAACACCTCTTTAAGGAAGGTTCTCTAAGGCATGCCTTCATTTATGACGCTAACTCTATGAAAATCACTTTAAATTACTATAAATATGGCGAGCAGAGCCTAGAGTATACCAGACATTCTAAAGAGATTTTACCTAAACACCCGTTTGTAAAACTAATGCAGGGTAACTTTAAAGAGTAAATTACCAGCCAAAGATACTGACAGAAGCCAACAATGGTTAAACCATGTAAAAACAAAAATCGTCACAATGTGGTGTTTCTACAAAATTAAAGCTTTGGCTAATTACATGTAATTTTCAGAAATTCACGACAACGACAATTAGTTTACTGGAGGATCGCACAGTTGGTGGAAAGATTAACTGTAGCTGGATGAGCTGATTATTTAATCTTGTTCCTTTGCAAACACGGGACCCCGCTTATATGCATGCGATTCCCAACTAAGGAGTACACAAGTTATGATTACACAGAATAAGGACTCAAATTATTGAACTAAACTACTTCACGGTCGTCCACTAATCTTGAAAGTCTTCGAAAAGTCACGCAAAGTCTCGTATTTAATTGCACACCCTGAGTGTCTACGAGACAAGTGTTATCATAGCACACTTTCCTATCGTACTGACTACTTTAATTTTACTTTTTAAAAGTCAAGGGCAAGAAAATGCTCTATAACCACATTCAAGAAACCAGGATCTAGAGACCATTTTCCTTTATTCAAGCAGGAAGACGATGGAAGACGTAATGGGGTTAGTGCTGTCAAGTTTGTATGGTGCTTTTACGTTGCATGGAACCAGTGGTTATTCAGCAACGGGACCAACGGCTTTACGTGACTTCCGAACCACGTCGAGAGTGAACTTCTATCACCAGTTAGTGCTGTCAGTGCACATGAGGTTCTTAGCAGCGTGCCTTCGGCCCCAGTAGCAACCCCTTTCGTTCATTTTACTGTACCTCCGGTCATATTCTAACTTCCACCTTACTTTCCCCGCTCTAACAATTCATAGTGCAACTGCAAGGTTTTCCTCCTGTTTCACCTTGCAAACCGTTTACTGTAATTTCCGTTTCAGCTCCGAATGACATGGGCCCAAGTGCCTTGGTTTTTCTCTTACATTCTATAAAGATTAAGGAATTAACATTCTAAAACTAAAAAAAAAAAATCACCTTCCCTATAAACAGCACAATCAACGGGGACAAACTTTCACAGAAACGCAAAGCACAACAATCCACAAAGGATCTTTAACATTTAGGTTCTAATTACATAAACTGAAAGAATTTTTGACATTAATTTCGTTATTGCGATTTATTATATCAAAATGGCAATTATATGATTTTGTTGAATCTGAGACCACAAGTATGGGACAAAATCCTGAAAAAAAAGTATTTGCAGCAGCCGTTTAGTCCCTTTACGATAGTCACTTGAAAATCTTAATTCGTCATATTACATTTAACGTAAAAATTACTGGTTTTATCATGAGGCGGTTATCAAATTATATGAATGGCTAGTGCAGACTGAATTTCCCAAAAAATATATTTGCGCACCGAAGAACTGTAATACAAGTAAACTATACGAGTTTCAAGAACATCTGTTATCACGCCATCATCAAGACCATGCAAGATTATACGATGGCCTCGAGTGCTTAATGTATTGCGTGCTAAATTTATTCATCCCCACAGCTTAAGTCAACTAAGGGCTTTTGTCTATAACGTTTTAGATTAAGCTTATCTTAAGGCAGTACGGGCTCTTAAGTTTTGTCTAGAACCTTCAACTACTATGGAAAGCATTAACTCCGCTAAAACCTCTGTTTAATCTCGCTGCCGCTCGGTTGTCACGCCTTTACCTGAGGCAGGTACTACCTAGCCTCCCTCGTTTTCCCCTCACTCATCCCTAAACTTTTCATAACCACCTCATTCTGGGCTCTCACGAAACCATTAAAATTCACCACCCCAGCACTTTTAATTTTCTTTTTCCAAAATCCACCACGGAATCAGCATTTCTGTTTGTTCTACTAGCTCCTGCGCCTCCTTCCTTGTGCTTTAGGTTTCTGAGCCATATGTCACTGGTCTGATCCCAGTACAACACATCTTCATTTTCAGTTGCAATCAAATACTATACTCTTACAACCTTTTATCTCCCATTTCCCTCAATCTGCTTATAACCTACTTTCAACTTAAATTTTACGCACTTCCTCTTATTTACAGTCGACCCTTAGCATTTAACTTTTTAAAATCAATCTACCCTCTTCTGTCTTGTATAAATCACCTACCCTCCCTGCTTGCTGAACACTATACCCTCAATTTTTCTCACACGTACCTTCATACTACATTCGAGAATTCCTACCAATCTTTCCTACCAATCTTACCTTTCATTGCAGTTCTCCAGTCTGCCATAATCACCAGATCTGCATATAATTAAATTTTCATTACAAGCCACTTCACTTAATTCGTCCATAGCAAATATAACCACGTAGACCAAAAAGCTTACTTGGCCGCACTGTGTTACTACTGCTCTTGTATATATTTCAATTCTCCTAACCCACTTTTCAGACTTTCCCCAGACTCCGAAAAACTTCCTTCCTTGTTATTCTATCCTTGGAGTTATTGGTCCATAAGAAGAGTTCTTAACAGGGGGTATCCAGAAACACACGCTGGGGGTATGGGACTATCTCTGGATATTTGTATATATTTGATTTTAATCTGTCAATATACATGGGTACATTTTGTAAAGAAACTATATAAAACTATAAATGCTTTTTTCTTTTATGTTCTATTTCTAGCTATTCATACCTCAGTATGTATTAAACAAAGTATATTAAGCTATAGTCAACAAATAGGACTTAGTTTACTTAATTAAGCAAAGGGGGTATTTCCGGAACCATATTGGACAATACATTGGGGGTCTGGAGTCGTAAAAAAGTTAAGAACCCCTGGTCTATACACAGTAGTTTCAGGTTACCTTCTAGCCACTTTGCCCGTAACTTCATAAAAGACAGCATCAACCTTACCTCTCCCTCTAATGAAACAGTATTACTATTCACCAATCTTCAAAGTCAATATTTTATCTGCTGAACCCAATATAATTGAGGGTTTTGGTGGATTTGAAAAAATGTGGGCAACGCACTTTCCTTCTAAGGGAATATTTTATTAGCGATCGTAATCATGGAGAAAACCTAGGCTAAATTTCTCTTATTGCCCACGATACTGAAACTGGTAACCCGTTAAATAAATTCTGTCAAGAGTAAAGAAAAGAAAAAGTTAACGTTTCACTATAGACCTCCCATGACGAAGGTGAAGACAGCTACTCAAGTTGGCACCCCTTCCACAAACCCAATTGCTAACACCATTCAACCTAGTTGCGCTTGCATAGCACCCTATAATATATCTAGTTTTCTTACTTTATCCATACAAAAACCTTACCTATATTAGATATTAATCCTTTGCTTGTTGCAAATTAAACTAAGACAAAACTTCCAATAGAAGTTAATTGCTTAAAGCCAGTTGAGAACTGTACACAAAAGCTAACTTTTCCTCAGGGGAGTTTTTTTTTTTTTTTTTTTTTTTTTTTTATATGAAGGACTCGGGACAAGGTAGCACTGTGGTTGGGCCTTTCGAAAGTTTAGTGTACTGCCACACCCACACCTTTAAAGTTACAGAACAATATGGTGCCTTCTAAAGCTATGTATGAAGGAATGAGACCGCAAAAACTTTTGGTTGGATCTGTAAACGCTACCTTCATGCGGAGACCTAAAAATCCATAACTCTTAAATGTCAGTTTTTTCTTTTTTTAACATTTACACCAAATTCTGTACGTAATGCTTTTATTCCCGAGAAACTTGTATACTTAAAAAATGTCTCCAAGCTCTTATTCCTATCCTGAAAACTTAATAGGTTTGGAGATAATCGGAGTGCGACAGGCGTCGCACAGAAAAATAAGGGGTACCTAAAGTACTACAGCTTTTGGATTGTAAGGAAAACTCTTAACGCTGGAATGAACAGCTTCCATGACAGGGCAAGATCTTACAAACCGGATCTAACATATAGGCAACTGAAATTCAGCATTAGCTTTGTTTACTTTGGTTATTCGAAGAACTTCAATACCTTCTTTCTATTGAAAATGCCCCCTTCTTTTCACCAATTTCAGTCTGAGGAAGTTTTAATCTTTCACGATATCAAGTGGTCAGTTTATTTGTTACATGTAGAACGTACACTATTCTGGTCCTTAAATCTCATTTCTTGTGGAGAAAAGCAACCAAGACTTAAGTCACTTTCTTTCCTGAATTCGTAATATCAATCAAGCCCATCACTTAAGAACAAATACCGCGCCGCCAATGGTCTCGAGGCTCTTTATTTCGAATAGTTGGTAAGCCTAAGCTCACAAGACACTTATTTGTGGTGTATGGATAGAATTCACTCTTAGTTTTAAAACGCAAATTCAACAATTTTAATGTGTGAAATGGTATTTTACTTAAAACTTACTAGTTGGATTTTTTTACGCTGTGATCGTAAGTCTCCTGACAGGATTACAAAACATGCTTAAATATATCACAAATTTACTGTCGAGACATTTACCGTCTTACGCTTTTCCATTCATTCCAATGGGGCTGATACTGAATAATGTGCTCATGGGAATTGGTCAGGCATTATACAAAACTTTACAGCCTAAGAAACTACCGTCAGAAAACTTTAAAGCGTTCATTAAATCATAGGAAAATGATATTCCAAGTTCAAAATGGGATAATGGTTTAAAATAAAACTTCACCGGTGAAATATAACTTCCCGTTAACCTAACTGAACAGTCTGCTATAGGAAGAGTCAAGAACAATTGCACGTGATGCGATACAACAGGAAATAACTATATACCTATCGATTTAAAAGATTAAAATAAAAATAAAAAGGCAGTTCAGAATGTAGACCCTAAAGAATTGCTTGAAAATTATCGACGGGTACACCAACTTCCCCTAAATACTTGAAAGCAAATTTAAACCAATCTAATTAAGCGCCTCGAGACAAAATTTACTTGATAAACAGTCTGCTGCAACGATTGGCAAAGAACAAATACAATCTGTTTAAATTTGAATATTTAGGGATTAAATTGGCAATCCGCTGCAATACCCTTCAAGTGGGCCTTCCAACAGTCTTTCAGGAAACTTTAAATCAGCCGGGTCCTTTCGGCCTTTATTAGGTTCAAAAACTAAAAAATTACAATGTAACCTACAGAGCATTTATGAAACAAAAGAATTTACCAAATCCTCTTAAGCGGATTCTATCTCACTCGAAGTAGCAAACCTCATACCTAGTAGGAAACCTTTGGCTAGAATGCTACAATATAGTTTCCAGCAGTCTACACAAACACAGTTTCAAGTCCTCACTTGCAAATCCGACATTGAATCTTACCAAAATGACCTTGGAACACCAAATTTCTCAACATTAACCTCAGGGAAAATTTGGTTACACAACCTCCCTTAAATCTGTCAGAAATCAGTTAGGCAATACTGAAAGTTATGGTCACACCACTGGAAATTCTCGGTCTTTGTCCATATTTAAATCAAACCTTTTAAGAGATTTTTTTTTCTTGGCGAAGATTTCTTCCAAGAGAAGTACCCTATTGTCATTTCAAAAATTCAACCAGATTTATTTCAATCAAGTTTATAACTCACTTCAACTCACAATCACATTCCATAAGATTTCCATTACATTATACGGGTTTAGATAAAACCCACTGACGTTGGCCTAACTTGGAAAAACACCGGCACTCAAGACCACACTTTGCAACCAAAAAGAAACAACATTCCTGAATATCTGTTAAATATACCTTTATCAGGGATAAAAGGCCCCTAACACAATAATACAGAACCACTGGTAGCCAACATACCTCTTGATGATCGAAGCAAATCACAAGAAAAGTTAATGGCACATACTGTATTTCACACACTTGCCCAACCACAACCGGCAATGAACTCTGAAGTTTTGTTTAGCTCCGCAAGGAAGCCCCAGATACGACGGAAAATTTCTCTCAGCCAATTGGAAGCAACCACCACGACAGACGTCGAAAGGCATTGTGTTTGCATCTGTTATTGGCTGAATTTTTGTAACAGATTCCCCAATTGGCTAAGGTACAGAACAGAATTTCGAAAATCTCTGCGGGAAACTATACTTGGGTAGACATCTTCTGAAAATTTTCGACGGGCACAATGGAAACCATCTGATTACAAGCAATATTTGATAGAGGAAAATAAAAACTGCCATAGATTCTTACTAATATATTTAAATGAGATACAAGGAGAAAGTGACAATGTTAAAATGTAACTCGCAAGATTAAACATTTTTTGAAAAAGTATTTGGTGGTAACACCTCTTACTTTCCTTGGGGATAAAGTACCGTTCAAGATATTTCCTTTTATACTCTCTCATCATCGAGAACCTGAAAAAGCGTAAAAAGTATACAAAAAATGCGTTTAAGAATAAAGAAAATGCTCTGTTCCTTATGTCTTACGTCTTGACTGACCTCATCACCATGATGCGGCATTATTAAATATAATACATGATATGATACACATCAAATGGATACTAACATACTGACAATCTGATCTTGTTGCGGATGAACTTATACGGTTCGTGAGTATGGATATATGTACTGCATACACTTTTTTTCCCTCTATAGCAAGCACTTTGGTGGAAGTCTACCCAGACTGCAATCCGCCACAGACGACCGACTATTAGCCTAAACTGACAAAGACCAGTGGGATGAAGAAAAACGGGCCTCAACAGATTCACCTAATTTTGACTCTCTTGCTGGGCGAGTATCATGTGTCAAAGTAGAATATAATGCCAGTATCGTGTGTGAAAGTAGAATATAATATATGATATTTTACGTAGAGTTTTTCTTTAAGATTGTTGATATAATTGATACTGGAATAAAACTCTAACTACATAAACTATGATACCTCCCCACGGGCGCACACAAACATTTGCATGTGTGGTCTTTCAATCCCCAAGGATTGACCATTGAGATTCCCGTGAAGAGAGAGAGAGAGAGAGAGAGAGAGAGAGAGAGAGAGAGAGAGAGAGAGAGAGAGAGAGAATACTCTTTATTGCAACATCTGCACAAATTTCCTTCCAGTATTTTGTATGAAAACCGCTGTACCACAAAAAAAAAAAAAAACTTATCGTTCTTGGAAGGGAAGCTAGAAGACTGAGGATCTGACCTTACAAGATTTACTCTGGAATAGCAGCTGCACAGCAAATATTATCCACACACCTGCTATTACTGCAAGGCAGCTTTGCCAGTTTTAAGAATACTGTTGTCTGAGGATATTCTTAGGTCCGAAGACTACGTGGAATAGCAAGTTCCTCAAACCTAGACGATACTACCCTTCGCTTCGTATAGGCGTCCACTCAAGATAGGCAGGACCCCACAGACTATGTATTCCAGAACATCATGGGCCATTTCACAAATAAAGTTCAAAATTTCTTTTCTATGCTACGTAGCCAAGCCACATTGTCCAGGAAATTGTGTCTGCTTGTAGAATTACCTCAAAAGGGGGCTTCAAAGTTTACGTAATCTGGAATAATGCACCAGTACTAACCTCCCTGCACCTTCATGTGAGAATGACAGCATTCATACTATATTAACATGATTACCATATAAATAAATAAATAAATAAATATATATATATATATATATATATATATATATATATATATATATATATATATATATATATACCATATAACCTATGCCACTTTGTCAGATCAAATTCAATCTATCTACAGTAGTATAGAGTCTGGAACCCCAGTATTCTCTAACCCCCAGAGAGAGAGAGAGAGAGAGAGAGAGAGAGAGAGAGAGAGAGAGAGAGAAGAGAGATGGGAGAGAGGAGAGACTTTTCTTAGTCCTCAAAATTAATAATTTCCTTCCGGACGGAAGGGCTTATGGGGTTGTTAAAAGCCAGGCATGACATAACAACTCACATTATTATCAAAATATTTTACAATGGACATTGCCGTAGACTTACCGTTGTCTAGTACCAGTCAGCCAGGAAGTACAAATAATACTGAATCAGACGAACCCCTAACACAAAGTATTTATATTATCCCATTTTATACGAATGATATATCACTATATCAGTATAATGTTCAGCTAGTAAAAGTAAAGACTCCTAAAAGACACGGCTGAAATCAAGATCAGCCTTCTAAGAAATTCAGATGGTTCCATTGAAACGAATATCATTAAACTTTTCAAGTTCAGAAATACAACACGAAATGAAATGGACACCATGAATACCATTTGAACCAATCATTTTAAAGCCACACTAATGCTCCTCACTTCTACAGTCTTTGGTTTCACTATTCCTTTAAAGAGTTATATCTTTAGATACTTTCCCTGTTGTAGTTCTTCACAATCTACGCAATTTTCCATACACAAAACCTACCACGCCTTAGAGCTGATGCATTATCATTATTGTCAGTAATCAATAAGACAAATTATCACATTATTATGATTCACAAGGTGGGAAGCTTCCGAAGGGAATAATGCTGCAAAATACATTTGTTTGCACCACCTAAAGTGAACTGCACGAGGCAAACCGTAGGTGGTGTCACACTATAGTGAGGCTACACATTAGAATTAGCTTTAAAAAAAATAGGGTGAGAGATGGAGATAACTACAGTAGTTGCTATTAACACGAAAAAACACTACGAGAAATTACACTTAAATATCGAAAATTGAATTAATATTTTCGTACACCATACTGCATAAGAGGTATGTTAACTTCACCTTTAACCATCAATAATTAGGCAAACTTATAGGTTAGGGGTCCAAATTCAATATCACCTCGTGTGTGTTTGTTTATGTTTTCTTTCCTATCTCCAAAATCGTCTTCCGACAGGTCTGCAAACTCTACTAAAAAATAAAATGAGTAGTTTACCTGCTTACAGAGGCAGAGATTGTTAGAAAATAAAGAAAAAAAAGAAAAAAGAATGGAATAAAGATCTGCACCTCAAGCGAATGGTGTATTGTCACCACAACTGTGTTTGTGGCGTGAACGCTTAGGAACCAGGAACCAGGTAGGAACCTGGCACGGGCTCTGCTCTTCAGCAGCCACTTTTTGACAAATCTGGAAAAATTAGCAGTTTATCAGCTTGCCAGGAACAGAGATTTACAATTTTCTCAAATTCTATGGGTCCGTATCCCCAAGATATGTTTTTATTCATTGACGTTCACCCTCTAGTCCAGCCCCGCCACTTTTTTTTTCTTTTTTTTAAATCTCCGCTTCTGGATGCAGATAAACTGCTCTTTTAATTGTTTTCCATGATTCAATACCTAAATATTTGATAAATCTATTTGCTGACCTTGACTTTACGTTATGCCGTGAATTTTGACCCCTAAACTGTAGGATGACCGATAATTACTCAAATCTGACATTAAAAAAGTAAAGTTTACACTAATTTTACTTTATTGGTATGTAAATACCAACATTATGGCTATTGTCATTGGTTTCTAGAAAATAATCCTTTTATCATAGTTACCCCCTTTAGTATAAAAGAAAATGACGACTCATAGAAAAAGGACTTCAGCTCAGTAAATTTTTGGTAAACTATATAAATAGGGAGGTACCTTTCTAGCAGGGAGTTATATATTAACAACAAAGATTTTTAAACAACTGGGTGCTAAATACTTTGAAATTTATAGCGTAGCTCAACAAGTCTACCAAATTAACGCTAGAAACTGAAAATAAGGTGGTTGGTTGCCCTTTTAGGCATTGTTAAAGACGTTAAAATCAGTCTAAATTTGGTTGTACATTTAGAAAAGCAAAAATTGGCTTGACTAAGTACTCAGGTCATTGTATTGAGGTAAAATTCACATTAATCTTAAACGTGCATTACTTATTGTCGGTCCTGATTTCCTGCTTACTATTAAAATATCAATAGGAAAATAGACAGGATGTTGCATTACGAAAGTGGAAGTAAGAAAGGCTACCAATGTAAAATGTTTGATACCATCGTCTGTTTTGAATAATTCAAATAGATTTTGAAAAAACTCATTATGATGTCCTTTTTAATCAACAGCAACACTTAAAAACATGCCTATGGAAAAAGTCCTAAATAGATTACTGAAATAGTTTACAGAATAGTACAACTTATGGATCTTGGATTACTTCATTTACACCTGATGAGCCAGGAATTAAATACTGAATAAATAAACATGGATAGTCAATTAGAACTGGACAGAAAATTAATGACCATTTTGTACACTTGAGTGAAAAATCACAGAGGATTAATTGGTTCCATAGTAGTGCAATATGGAATTGTTACAAAATTGTCTTTATAATTTTTTACATTGTCTTAATGATGCAACAATTAAAACACATTAATAATCCAAATCCAGGTCTAATACGCCTTTGATAAACACGTTACGCATATTATAACATTGGGAACTGTGTTTTAAAGGCGCAAAACGGCCTCTCTTAAATTTGCAACCGTAACATCCATAATACTAGAGAAATGTTCCTCCATAACTTTACTTTAGAAGGACAAGAAATCTTTGGAACGGGAAACTATGATAAAATGGAAGTTTCATTAAAACACGAAGATTACGGAAAAATGGTCAAATGGGAAACGGCAATACCTTACAAGCTTACATGATGGGTCGAATCATAATTATCATAGCGCTGAGTACCAATGTCTTGAATATTGCTGAAATTCAAACTTATGGGCTATTATCTAACAATGATAAAACCAAAAATTTCAAAACGATACGAAAATTCTTGTGAGTAATACCTGGTTTTATTTGGCAAGTCCAGATGAAGTTTCCGAAGCATCACTGGTTCTCCCTATGAAGAAATAACGACTGAAATATGATATTATTTTCACAAAACATTCTAAAAGATAATGTTGCAACGTAGTGATCGACCTCATTTGTGTTAATTTTGGTACATGTTTCTTGAATGCGAGATTACGGTAAAAATGCTCTTTTTGCAATATACTTTTTTATGTTATCATTCTTAACTTCCACTGAACCCAATTATAAACCACGTTAGCCAAGCGACGATTATTGTCTTTGTATTGTCCAGCTACGCATATATGAAGTCAGTAAACCTAGAAAACATTCACTTTTAAATATAACATCATATTAGCATAATAATGAACCCACTTGATGTGAATGTAAATTAACACTTGCTAAACCCTTACAACACTATCTGAATATTATGCAAGTATTTCTTTTGTTTTGATCTCTAGTGCCCTGAAGATAAGCTTCGCAGCATCCAAGTTCTGATTTTTAGCCGCGATGTGTCGAGCTTGACTCAAGACTTTGTATGTATAATCTTCGGAATGGCACGCCAAGAGATCCGGGAGGAGTTCCAGCCGATTGTGCTTGGATGCAAGCAAGAGGGCGTTGATGATAACATTTTTATCTTTAGATCTATGACGGTTCAAAAGCAGGCGAGCAACTGCCTCACAGGTGCCCCCTACGGCCGCTACAAGCAAGGCCGCATCCAGGTGGCTCGACTTGTAGTCGTCGTCGTTCAAGAGGTTCTCTACGATCTTCTCGCGCTCGGAAATGTAGACGTTTTCCTCTTCCAAGAAGTGGTCGGTGATTTCAGTCCCGTCCTTCAGAACAGCTTCTGATAGAGTGGTGTCCAACGCAGCCTGTGAGCTCAGTAGCGATAACAAAGGCGCAGCATTTAGCCAGTCTCTGCACCTGACCCTGTTGAAAAGCATGTCCCCCACGCGCATGTTCTTCACTCGAACTCCTTTCCCAAGAATTTCTGAGATGACATCCCAGCTCTCCTCCGCGCAAGCTGCTTGTAGAATCTCGCCTAGTCTTTCTTTGTCAAAATCATGATTCCTTCGAAGAATCTTCCAGACAACATTCCAACGGTTCTGACATAACGCTTTGTCAAGTGTGTGGTTCATTTCGTCCTCTTTCAGATTGTGACGGGAGTCAAGAATGACCTCGACACTCTCCCAGTGATTGAGGGTTGCAGATACCATCAGTGCAGTGCTGGAATCGTCTGTATTTACCTCATTACTGGCTGATATGTCAAGCTGGCACTGTGGAGAAGCAAGGCTTTAGATTACTCACAACTGCAATTTGAAAATGAATCTGTAGACTTGTAAGTTTATTTTCATTATTTTTAACCAATGGTACCCGCAAAGATATTTTTGATAAACTAAGCAAATCGTACATTCTATGGATGCAGCCAA
Organism: Macrobrachium nipponense; assembly: GCF_015104395.2. Classification (NCBI taxonomy): domain Eukaryota; kingdom Metazoa; phylum Arthropoda; class Malacostraca; order Decapoda; family Palaemonidae; genus Macrobrachium; species Macrobrachium nipponense. The sequence continues at coordinate 14,795,924 of NC_061087.1, forward strand.
GAAGCCTGAAAAAATTCATTATCGCGAGGGCAACCTACAGGTCATCAGGGTGTCCAAGTTACAGCATATGGTAACGAACCATTCAGATATGAATGATTTGAATAAACAAATCATTTCTTTTCGTGATCTGAACATTGTAAATGTTTCTATGTGAGGAAACTAAAAAAAAGAATGATAAATATTCAGATACAAAGAGACTCATTAACAGTTTTTACTGATTATCTCGATGACGGCATGACCATAAATGACGTGAAATACGTTTATGTATGTATGTATGCATACACACACACAGGCACACACACACACACACACACATATATATATATATATACATATATATATATAATATATATATATATATATATATTATTTATGTGTGTGTGTGTGTGTGTGTGTGTGCCAGTTATTCCGGAATAAAATTGGAATCTTTCTTTTTTTTAATTCTGAGTATGGTGAAAGATAATGAGTTACCTTTGGAACGTGTTGACTTTACTAGAATTTTTACCAAATTATCGTACAGTTGTTTACACAGTTGTTTACTGCATAGATACTAATAACACACGCGCACTCACCACACACACACACACACACACACACACACACATATATATATATAATATATATATATATATATATATATATATATATGTTGTGTGTGTGTGTGTGTGTGTGTGTGGTGTGTGCGTGTGTGTGTGTATGTGTGTGTGTGTGGTGTGTGCACGTGTGTTATTAGTATCTATGCAGTAAACAACTGTGTAAACAACTGTACGATAATTTGGTAAAAATTCTAGTAAAGTCAACACGTTCCAAAGGTAACTCATTATCTTTCACCATACTCAGAATTAAAAAAAAGAAAGATTCCAATTTTATTCCGGAATAACTGGTCTTAATGAATTGCCTAAATACTCCATTAGGAATACTCATCAGTCAGAAAATCAAGAATCATTTGGGCCCTTATGTGTCTTTGATCTTATTCCAGTGAAATAATATACTCTAAAGGTCAGTTACAGTTTAAACTTCACATGCCTATCTATTGTAATCTGATACATTACTATCTACTGTAATCTCCCGATATAGGTTTGCATGTTCCCTTACCTAGTTCGAAAAGCGAGTATCTTATATTACTTATCATTATCATATTATCATTTAAAAAACGAGATACTCTGAAGAGTCAGAAAAAAACAGCAGACAAGTGAAAACATCGTATCACACGACTGTCCACTGTTATCTCCTGATACAATAAGTCTGCATGCTCCCTTACCTAGGTCGAAAAGTGAGTAGCATTTATCATATCATATTATATAATTTAAAGCACTAGTTCCTCAAGTTTAAAGAAAAACCAGCAAAAAAGTGAGAAACGTCGCATGATGAGAGACGACAAGCAACACACACCACCAGCACGAGTTGTTTACAATGTTTTTACCTCCAGCGAAGCGCCTTGCATCAGCCTCAGGCATTCGGCGTGACCGTAAACGGCGGCCAAATAGAAGGGCGTTAATCCCCGGGTGCGGACGTTCAAGTGCAAACGTGGGTCGTGAAGGAGTCGTTGGACGAGGCTGACGTGGTTGTGGAGACACCCTAATGACAGCAGCGTCCATTCGTTCCTGGAAGCGTTGACGTCATTCCCGGCCTCCAGCCACTCCGCTACTCTCTCTCTTTCCTTCGCACAGGCTGCGTCGTATATTTCCTGACAACATGGAACAGAAGTGTATAATCAATACTCTGAATGATCTGCTCCTGCCTTTCGAAAGACTTCAAATGAAGAAATAGACTGATTGTGACAAAGGTTACATTTATCCAAAGAACACCTTTCGAAGGAATCGAAAACATTATGTTTTTAGAGGTATATTAGGCTTCTGCCTTTCAAAAGACTTGAAAACAAGGGAAGAAATAGTTGGTAATTTACAACAATGAACTGATTATAAAAGGAGTTATATTTATCTATACAAAACCTTTCGAAGGAGACGGAAATTTTATGTTTAGAGGTATAGACTACTGCCTTTCAAAAGACTTATAACATAAAAATTAAATAGCAGGTCATTTACAATACGAACCGATTACTATAACAAGGGTTATAATTACCCAAAGAACATCTTTCGAAGGAAACGAAAAAACTATGTTCAAGTGTATAGGCTTCTTGTTCGAGATATCTCTCTCTGATTACTATAGAAATGCTACAACGATAAACTGGACGTTGAAATATGAAAGGGAGGGTAAAATCATACTTTTATTCCTCAATGACACGAATCCCATCGTTTTGACTGAGAAGAGTTTTTCAATATGCATTTACATCAGAAATAGGGAACACAGGGAATGAATAAATGATAATAATATGACACCTACTTCTGGCAATATGCAAGGAGACAGGGGGCAACGGCAAGGTTCCACCATTGTGGAACAATGAAGTGCCACTTCGGTGGAACACGTATGCGACGAATTCTCCAGAATGAAGTTTACTGAAAAAAAAAGCAATGGAGATTCTTTTGGACAAAATGTTAAAGACAGGTGAAGTGAACAACTCAACAAATACAGATAATAAGAGATTTTAACACGATGATAATACAGATGAGAAGAGATTTCAACACGATGACAATACAGCTGATAAGAGATTTTAACACGATGATAATACAGATGATAAGAGATTTTAACACGATGATATTAGAAGAGGCAGGAGTTCAATCACGCTTGTGACCGTTTCATGAGAAATCGTATTCAGCTTCTGTTGATCTAAGTAGTAAAATAGGTACGTGAAAGGTATATGATTGTGTTGGGTTGCAGCCAGGGTGAAAACGGAATGGGGTTAGCATTTTAATTGCAAATAAGGTAAAATGAACGCAGTTTATATATATATATATATTATATATATCTATATATATATATATATATATATTATTATATATATTATAACGATTTATTCATTATATCGGATGAACGCTTAGATTCATTTAATCAGCTAGCCAGTTATGATACTAGGAAAGACATGCGACATGGGATCGCTGACATGGAAGAAGAAGTCTATCATTATTATTATTACTAGCAAACTGACCCATCTACGATGGGTGATAAAATACGGGTGCAGAGGTGAAAAATTTATATGTACTATTTGTTCAGCAATATTAAAATAAGGGCGATTTTTATACGTACCTACTACAGAACCTCTTTGTACACAATATTATCAGTTTGTCCACAACTTAATTTCAAGTTGGCAGAGTCAGTTGCTCTGCTCATCGCCACATACAGTTGGCCATGCGTGAACATGGGTGATGGCAGAAACACACCAACACGATCCAAAGTCTGGCCCTGCGACTTGTTTGCAGTGAATGAGAAGGCCAGGTTGATGGGAAACTGCCTGCGCTGTAACAGGAACGGAAACTGGTTGTCCGAAGGCATCAGAGGAATCCGGGGGATGAACAGACATTTGCTGGTGTGAGGGCCCGTTGCTATCACTGCTTCGATGACGTGGGAGTTTAGCTCCATAACGGTGTACCTCGTTTCGTTGCAATGTCCATTGGCAGGATTGAAATTCCGAAGCAACATTACCGGGCAGTACTTCTTCAACGCTATTTTGTGCACTGGCAGTCCCGATGGATTTAAGTTATTCAAAAAATCTTGCGGATATTGATGATAATTTTCATCTTCTATTGTTCCGAGCTGAAATATTCGCGACTTTCTCCGGGGAAGTTATACAGAAATTATGTATGAAAAATCGTAAAGTAACTAAGTCTACGGGAATAACCAGCCTCGTTTCACGACCAGAAACAGCTCCGTTTCAGGGAATCCCTTCTCACCCCCACCCCTACAAAGGAGGGGGTTAGGTTGAATGAAACCCCATTACAAACCATCTTAGGGGTCCCAACCTTAACCCTGCCAAGTTTCATGCCCATCTGACCTGTCGTTTGGCCGTGATTGAATGACAGACAGACAGACAGACAGACATTACGCCCATTATAGTGTGATTATTATTATTAATAATATTATTATTCAAACTGTAAAATCGTTCATTTGGAGCAAGCCAGAAATACCCCCTCATGCCACGTAAAAGGAGCCAGACTCTATTGGTTCATACACCTTACCAACAAATTCACGGGTCTGTTTGAGTTCTGCTCTTTATCTCTGAATTGCTCTTTAATCTGCGTATCACGTATATTGTACATTATATATGCAGAAGACCTGGATAAGCTGTGTATCGTCTCATGTATACAGTCACCGAGTGTGTGACAGGGATTGATAGACGGTGATTATTTTTATGGCGTTTATTGATTCTCGAATGAGTGATGTTATGACCGAGTTATTATTTTTACTTGTCACAGTATTTTCTGCTCAATATATTGTTTTCATCCAGAATTTTACTCTCTCAGTAATCACCAACTGGTTACCGGTAGATCAACCGGGAAGGCTGTCTCAAAAAAAAAAAAAAAAAAAAAAAAAGGCTCTCAAAAAAAAGAAACAAAAAAGAAACAAGACTCACTATCACTTGTTATATTCTTTTGGAAAATAAGCTGAAAAATAATTTCTATTTTATATATATATATATATATATATATATATCACACATATATGTATATATATATATATGAATATATAAAAAATATGTTGTATATATGTATGTATGTATGTATAGTATGTATGTATTATGTATGTATATATATTATATAATAGATATATATATAATTATATATAGATATATATATTTATATATGTATATATAATATAATATATCATACTACATACATACATACATAAATACTACATACATACAACATACATACATAATACATCATACATATACTACATACATACATACATACATACATACATAAAACCATGTCCTATCTAAGCCTAGTTAAACCGAACGTGAGGCTGTCTAAAGAATTTCAAGTATGTCTCAACTGTAGTTTGTGTATTGCACTCAGCTTAAAAACGCGATATCGAAAACGCAATTTTCCCCCCACACACATCGGGGAATTAATTGGTATTTGGGAGACGCAATGCATATGATTGCACACATTCCCTGATGAGATCACACAACCCGGTAATACAGCGGCGTTGACGTGACGTGGATAAATCTATAAAGTTCCCTGCCACAACTTCTGCCTGATGAATCCAACACCCCCAGCCCCCCTCCCCCCCACCCCCGACTCCCTGGACCCTGCCCCGATGACGGGGCAGGGAGAAAACGGAAGTAAACAGAGTTCATTGTCCTCATTATTTACTGTCCTGTGGTAATGTTAAAAATCATTATTATTATTATCATTAAGCCAACCAAGATCTCTACTGATTACATTTTTCAAGTGTACGTGACTGATGGATTTATTAATATCATCATCATCATCATCATCATTATTATTATTATTATTATTATTATTATTATCATTATTATTATTATTATTATTATTATTATTATTATTATTCTGGTAAAAGACCGTCTTTCAAACACGGACTGTTAAAAGACATTGCTACATCGGCTGATGCCTCAATATCTTTCAACAGTACCTATTATTATTATTATTATTATTATTATTATTATTATTATTATTATTATTATTATTATTATTATTATTATTATTATTATTATTATTATTATTATTCTGGTAAAAGACCGTCTTTTAAACACGGACTGTTAAAAGACATTGCTACATCGGCTGATGCCTCCAATATCTTTCAACAGTACCTATTATTATTATTATTATTATTATTATTATTATTATTATTATTATTATTATTATTATTATTATTTATTATTATTTTTTTTTTTTTGTCTATCACAATCCTCCAATTCGACTGGGTGGTATTTATAGTGTGAGGCCCCGGGTTGCATCCTGCCTCCTTAGGAGTCCATCACTTTTCCTACTATGTACGCCGTTTCTAGGATCACACTCTTCTGCATGAGTCCTGGAGCTACTTCAGCCTCTAGTTTTTCCAGATTCCTTTTCAGGGATCATGGGATCGTGCCTAGTGTTCCTATGATTATGGGTACAATTCCCACTGGCGTATCCCATATTCTTCTTATTTCTATTTATTATTATTATTATTATTATTATTATTATTATTATTATTATTATTATTATTATTATTATTATTATTATTATTAAATAAAGCCAGTAAAGACTTCTTAACTTATGAATACTAATACTACGCATATGTGTATTATTATTCTCAGTGTCTACAGTTGTTATACTGAGCAAGTCTAAGTTCCTTTACTTTGCTAGACGATCTTTTAAAGAAAAATAAAAGATTGCATATAAATAAAGGAAAAATAACAAAAAACTAAGCGAAGAAAGAAGAGAAATACAGTAGAATACAACTGAAGGCAACAAATCTATAAAGGTAAACTGCAAGAATAATAATCATATACGGAAACATCACAAAGACGACAGTTCGTGACATTTTAGAGTAATCTTTTTACTGATTTCTCAAATGGTACGTACGTATGTATGTATAATTAAATTAATAAATAAATAAAAATGAATTAATAATTCTTTTATATCAAATGACATCAGTAACACGAGGGCCTTTTTATTGTTTATATGTCACTTGAAAAGTATAAAATACTACCTAACTTCATGTAGACATAATTGGATTCCTTATAGCTTTGCAAAATTAATTACAGTGAAGATCTCCAACAATCACGGGCATAGAATCGTAGCGCATACTATTACAAAGATCCATTTTCAAAGCGTGGCACAGTAAATTTTGTTGGCACGATGATAAACAAGGCGTGATCCGACATCCAGCTGATTTGGGGAGCGTGCTTAAATCTACGGACTACTGTTTCACATGGACAATATTTCTTTTTACATTTTCATTCTAATAAATAAATCATAAATATCCCATCCTGAAATTCCTGTATCTTTAACTCAAAGCGAAAGACATTTTACAGAACTTTTATGGCTTTCCTAACCACACCCCGCACACAACAACAACAACAACAACAACAATTACAACAACAACAACAACAAATTAGTTTGTAGGCTTACACCCCGAGTAAGCGAAAACATTCGCACTCCAGACATCCGTGAAGTAATTAGCACTTATTTCTACGAAATGGATTTATATGTCATGCAAACAGTTACGACGCAACGGTTTGGTTAAAGAAAAACATTACATTGCCAGAGTCATAACATCGATATAATTAAGAAATGAACTAGTTTCAAGGAATGCCCTTCATACATGACACACAGGACGTTCATTAAAAACTCCATTTACTTCTCCATTTGTTAGTCTGATTAATGACGGCTAATTGTAGGGACAGCATAAGTAGTATATTTTTCTTGATTACTAGGAAACTTTTTTTTTCATTTTCATAAAAAGTTAATTAATAATTAAATCTTAATCAAAATTTGGTCATAATGAAAATAACATCAGCTGACTCTGGATGAAGTTGAGGAGAGCTCAAGAAGGAGATTGGTAGCAAGTTGGTGGCAGAACAAGCCAAAGCACCATGTACACAATATGAACGAAATAAAATAGATAATCGAATACCAACATCCACTATCAGCAGAAAATGCAAATGTGGAGAATTAAACCACATCATAAATGGATGCCCAGCAATAGTTCAAAATAAATGCAAGAGAATGCAAGCCACATTCTCCGAAGCATTGCTCTAAAAAGACCATACAAGAGTTCTGGAAACAACAAAAATCAAAAGTAATATGGAACACATTTAAAGACTATCTCTATGGTACCAGATCGAAGGCCAGACCTAAACCCGACAAATGAAGAGTCCAAGACTGTAGCTTTGATATATATACCCATATCATAGGACACAAGTGTTAAGGATTAAGGCAGAGAGGAGACGAGAACTGTAGATGTAAATAAGGTACACAAGGATTAATCTCAGAGAGCCGAGGAACTTGGTGGGGGGGGGGCCGCTGGATGAACACACCTGTATGAATCTATCATAGCTTCGCCTTGCCACTCAATTTTGCTTTTATTATAAAATGAGTAAGCTTTATTATTGAGAGAGAGAGAGAGAGAGAGAGAGAACAAAAGGTATATTTTTACATAAAACTTATAGAGGCAATGACTGTTGCCATTGCAGTTTTTGTATAACAATTATAAAAACTTGCATATAAGGCTGCTACAAACGAATTGCAACTCCTCGGGGTAAACAGGAACTGAATAGTAACTTGTGTCAGTTTTCATTTTCCATGATTATGCTAAACTCGAATTCCATCAGAAAGTTTGGTGTAATGTTAATAACGTCAGTTTCCTAAACTTTTTAATAATAATTCCTGGGTGGAACAAACTTCCCTTTGATATTCTTTCTCTTGGAAAAAATGATGGTAACCTTGAAGCTTTGTAATAACAATTCTTGGCTGGAATAAACTTCCCCTTTGATAATTTTTTACTTCAAGAAAATTATTGTAACCTTGAAAGTGTCGGTTCCCAAAGCTTTGCAATAATAATTCTTGGGTGGAAAAACTTTCATTTGATATTCTTCTTTTCAAAAAATACTGTAATCTTGATCGTGCCGATTCCCAAAACTGTATAATAATAATTCTTGGGTGGAAAAACTTTCATTTGATATTCCTCTTCTCAAAAAATACTGTAATCTTGATCGTGTCGATTCCCTAAACTTTATAATAATAATTCTTGGGTGGAAAAAACTTCCATTTGACATTCTTCTTCTTAAAAAAAAATACTGTATCTTGATCATGTCGGTTCCCAAAACTTTGCAATAATAATTCTTGGGTGGAAAAAACTTCCATTTGATACTCTTCTTCTTAAAAAAAAAAAAAAAAAAATACTGTAATCTTGATCGTGTCGATTCCCAAAACTTTGCAATAATCATTCTTGGTTGAAATGAACTTCCCCTTGGATAATCTTTCCCCAGCTCAGTCAAGGCAGAAAACCAGACGAACACTGAAAAAGAAACCCGACTGTTGCCAAGTGGCAGCGAATCCCCTCCTTACCCAACATTGATTGCTCGAGCCGAGGAATGCATCGTGCAGAATGAGAGTCGGTTCTCTTCGTTTGCGACACGCACACTGGCCTCCTTATCTGCAGAAAACTTTCCCTTCGTCCTTTGTGTGTGTGCGACTCCACTCTGTGGCCCCGCCTTTACTATCTGGCGAATTCTGTCATTATCATGCGACTGTGGGCTTCCTGACATGTGCTTTCGCTACGCTCCACTAATGAGGACCAAGTTTTATGCTCCTGAAACCGTGTCTTTGATTTGACCTTGTTTTGATTTACTGCGATTTTTTATGAGAGCTGCCTCAGTCACCACCATCGTGAAAAAGGAGGAATCTTCTAAGATATATAATTAATTTTACTTTGAATTTTTCCTTTCTTTTTTTTTGCTTTGTCATTTTCATTTCATTTCTAGGCATTCTTTTCTCTAATAACAACTAGCAGCAGAAACACATGCTCGAGAGAAAACGAATGATATATGCATAACAATAAAATTGATTATAAAAACTTTACTATTTTGAAGAAATTAGGTTAACTGAAACTAATCCTGTACCTTTATAAAGGAATAACAAAAATTAGAATACAACGTAGGGAAAAAAAA
>NC_061087.1:14807940-14855440 GCF_015104395.2 Macrobrachium nipponense
GGAGAAAACCTCGCGGTTGCACTATGAATTAACAGTGTTAGGAAAGAGTGTAAAGTGAGATGGATGAGAATATGAAAGGCGGTACAGTAAAAGGAACGAAAGGGAAATGCAGCTAGGGGTCGAAGGCACGCTGCAAAGAACCCAAAGTAATGTCTGCAGTGCACCGCATGAGGTGCACTGACGGCGCTAACCCCCTACGGATAATAATAGCAGGAAGCTTCAGACATCCAAGCAGCACATTGCTTTGGCGATGGGAAAGCAAAATGTGCCAGAAGAAAGCACATGAATGTGGATAAAAAGAAAGCAATAAAAAAAAACCTGAGATTGAATTGGAAATAGAAAATTCCTCTGCACTGCAAGTGGAATAACCGACATAATAAAAGATGCAAGATAATGTAGCGGTAGGAACATTTCCTTTCTTTTTGGAAAAGAGAGAGAGAGAGAGAGAGAGAGAGAGAGAGAGAGAGAGAGAGAGAGAGAGAGCAGTAAGAAAATGATGAAGAGATATTAGAATCTGTTCAGCTACTACTTTTAAGAAGGTGGGGATAACAGAAAATATGAAAATAGGAGAGAGAGAGAGAGAGAGAGAGAGAGAGAGAGAGAGAGAGAGAGAGAGACAATAGGATAAGAAACATGATATTCCGCTTCATTTACTACTTTTTAAAGTTAGGCATAAAAAAAAAAAAAGAAAATAATAAGTGGGGTAGAGAGAGAGAGAGAGAGAATGTAAAGCAAATCAATACAAGAGATATCATGTACAGACAAAAATAAAAATGAGAGGAAATAAAATAAAATAGAAAGAAATAGAAAAATACAACAGCGGGGAAAACGATGTATTCTCATCCAACGGCAACACTATGCAGTGACGTGACTTCGAGCCATGATGCGCTGGATGTGGGGGGCGGGTGGTATTTGGGGGATATGAGGGGGGGGGGGGCTGGGGGCGGGCTCCCGGTTAAGCTGCATACTGCCGTACATGAGCTGGGTACGGTGCCATGCACGCCAAATGCATATTGGCAGTTCACATGGCATTGTTTCTTATCTATTCTTTTCGTTTTTTTATTCATTTTTTTATTCGAAATATGCACAAAGGGGTCGGTTGCGTTATTCAGTAGTTCTTGAATTTTTCAAGCCAATACTTTGAAAGGGTACCCCACGTGACACTTAGTCATTCGTTTATATTGGAAACCATAAAAACGCCGTCATGAACATTTTTCCAACAACAATACGACAACAACAACAAAAGCTTCTAATTCTATTTTTAGTACCATGGTCGCCATTTTCCGATAGGTACTGTTATTGTCATCAACATAGTTTTCATTTTCTCGGCTTATTTTCTCTTTGCTTATTAATGTGATTAACTTTAGTGACTAGTCTTCCTATAGCAACATTCTGGATGAAATAATGATAATGAAATTGATATCAGAAGAGAATGGAAGTAGTAGCATTGATAACAGGTATCCGCACTACGAGACATAAGCAAAAATTCAGTGCCTCCGTAGGAAAAGCATTCGAATGCAAATTACAAGGACACCTTGGGTAGTAGTGCACGATGAAGCCACCTTGCACGGTTTTCATCATTTTCATCTCATCATCTCTATTGTGATTATTGATTGTATGATGTAAAAAGCAAAGCTTTCTCCAAATGAGTATATTTATGAATATATTAGTGACTATCCCTTTCTGCTTTTCTGATATGAATGAACATGAAATGAATCAGCATGGGTGAATGTCATCCGATATTCCTAAAAGAATAGTCCCACATAAGAAGCAATAATTGCAGGTATTAGCTTTTTCTGCTGTGCGTACGTAAAAAAACACATACCGTAACCTAGAGAAATCTTACTTGGACACACATAGGGATACCACAGTATTTCCGAAAGTCAAATTATTAAAGGAGAATGCCTCTTTTCCACTCGATCAACCACAAGCTGACATTTCGACAGCGGAATCAATCCATACCGAATGAAACACGAAAACCCCGCGACTTGAAGCGAGAGACGAGCGACCCAGAACGACTTTGACCGAGGCTGACCCCCAAAATACGGGAATGCGTCTCCATTTGACATAACGTATGGAAGACCTCGAAATCCCTTTGGACGTCTACAAGGGTCATTTACTCGAGACAAATTCCCAAAATGTTTCAGCCACGGGGGGAAATGGCCGCCGATAACGGGAGGAGATAAGCGCCGTATCTCCTTCGTAAAGACGGAGTGAGGCTGAAAAATGCGACGATGACCCTCACCAAAGAACCCGTGAAGAGCAAGATTTCCTACACCGAATGAGTGATCGCTGTGTATGTTATTGGCGGTACTTGGAAGTTTTATCTACAGAAATCACTGGATAATACATCAGCTGATGGTGACGTAAGGTAGAAACCACGGATCAGACTGAGATCAACGAGACAGTTGAGCGCTTGATTTGTTTCTGGGCATATTTCTATCGGACATCAGTCAAAATGAGTCATTGGAGAGAGACCTAACCTTACAGACCTTACATCTTGTTCGGGTTGCCCCAGGTCCCTCAGTGTGAGGCACCTCTAATGTCTACCAGAGAGTAATGCATCTTCCGGTATATTTTGCATCTTCCAATCTTGGATGGTCTGGGATGCAGCTTAGATATTTGTCGAGCTTATTTTTAAACACATCTATGCTCACTCCTGATATGTTCCTCAGATGAGCTGGCAACGTATTGAATAGACGCTGCATTGTCGATGCTGGTATAGTTTTGGGGACTATTAATCTACCTCTGCTTGCTCTTTCTGATATTTTTAGCTCCATGATGTTTTCGGCAATTCCTTCTATCTGTTTCCATGCCTGAATTGTCATGTAGCGTTCTCTTCTCCTTTCTAAACTACATAATTTTAAAAATTGTAGTCTTTCCCAGTAGTCAAGAACCTTAACTTTGTACATTCTCTATTTGTGCAATATCCTTTTGATAGTATGGGTACCATATCATATTGCAATATTCGAGTAGACTACGAACATACGTTTTATAAAGCATAATCATGTGTTCAGCTTTTCTTGTTTTGAAGTGCCGTAACAACATTCCCATTTTTGCTTTACATTTTGCCAATAGAATTGCTATTTGATCATTGCATAATATGTTCCTATTCAACATCACACCAAGGTCTTTAACTGCTTCCGTATTTGTGATTGTCTCGTTATTAGGTCCCCCATATGCATATAGCTTTCCTTCTCTGTCTCCATAATTTATTGATTCAAATTTATCAGAGTTAAATACCATCCTATTTACCTCTGCCCATTCATATACTTTAAGGTCTCTTTGTAGCGCGTTCCTATCTTCATCACAAGTAATTTCTCTACTTATTCTTGTGTCATCGGCGAAACTACTCACTACCGAGTCCTTAACATTACTGTCTATGACAGCAATCATAATAACAAACAGCAATGCAGCTAGCACCGTACCTTGTGGCACACCGGATATTACCTTAGCTTAATCCGATTTCTCAATGTTACAACCCTTGGGAATTGTTACAACCCTTGGGGTTGTTATAAAAGTTCTTATTATAATAATTGTTGTCAGTAATAAATGTAACTCAGTGCTAAAGGTCAGTGGAAACAAACACTCAAGAAAACTTAACAATATTTAATACTTAACAAATACACAATTTAGATCAACCTTGTCAGATGACAAAAACCATAACTTGATAACAAGGAAGGACAAATACCAGTCCTTAGAATCACACTGGATTCCCTAAAACTAAGAAGCTAAATCCTAACAAAGACAGGAGAAATAGCAGTTATTAATAAAAGACTTGTTTGGATCCAACAATTTTGCTGGCCAGACCAAAAACTACCCTAAGCTAATTTCAAGAAAGAAGGAAGGCAGAGTAAATAAAATAGGAAAACTTATAAATCCTACCTATCAAACACAAAGCTAAACACACAAAACCTTGCCTATAATAGACTCATGTAGTCAAGACACAAACAGGACAGAAAATATATATATAAATATATGATAAAATAATACAAATTATATATATAGTTGTTCTCACATCAGTGGATGCATCAGAGACAAAACTAGGGCCGTGATCCACTCGCCAAATCAGCTAACAGCGCAGGTCCTGAACGCCAGAGTAATACCATAAAGGGAAGGCGATCCCAAACGAAAATCAGAGACACTCTGTCTTACCTGGCGTCAGCCTCCCTACAGGCCATCTCACGAGCTAACAAGCTCCCAAAACCACAGCAGCTGAATGGAGACGAAAGTGCCAGAAGAAAGCTTGTGATATCAAGGGAGTGCTCAAGCCCGAACTGAACTCTGTCCGAGCACCAACGTCCAGACATCACCAAGACGCGTTCATAAACACTCGTATAAAAAAAAGAAAAACAATCGTTAAAACGATAGTTCGGTAATATAAACAAACGGGGAGGAGGCGCCTAACCTCACTGAGAAACGTTAAATTAAGCACTTTACGCTAAACACTTAAAATGACCAGACAACGGACACTTAAATTTCAAAAATAAAATAAACAAATGCTCATACAAAACAAAGGCTATTCTGCCACAAAATGATTCTTAAAAACTAGTAATTAAACCTAGAAAAACAAGGCTGATCTAAATTCATAAAAGGCAAATAAAAAAATAATTTAGTTTTTCTAATACCTTCCTCCCCAAAAACAGAACAAAAATTAATCCAATAGAATACATTTTTTTATACAAAACATGAAACCTGTAAAGAGAAAAGGATTAACACATCACTCTCAAGACAAAGTAAAGTCTCAGTGTGAAACCTGAAATAAGAATTCTCATTAACAACACTAAAACAAACTAATATCAATAACTGAATTGTCACACAAAGAAACTTACCAGCCTAAACAACAGAGAAAACATAAATCAAAATAAACCAAAAAGTCAAATTAGCACAAAATAGTTACCACCAGACACTGAATGTCTCAAATTCAGCCAATAACATTGAGGTTACATATAACAGACACTACCACAGTAATGACCGCCCGCACTTTGGTCACAACAGGTTTTCCTTTGGTTCAAAAGAAAACAGACAAAATCATTAAATGCCTCACTAAGGAAACCTAATAACTAATAAACCAAACTTCAAGCGAAACACACTCATACTCATGCTCACATCTCTAAGATTAACGCAAACCAACTGAAGAGACGAGAAGGGCGAGGGGAGAGGAGCCAAATCGTGATCAAGTCTATATCCTTGAAAGGGCATCGGGAATTTTATTCTCTGATCCCTTAACGTGTTTTATCACAAGCGAGAATTCTTGCAATTGCAGAGCCCAACGTAAAATTCTCTGGTTGGCTCCTTTCATGCGCTCGATGAAAACCAGCGGGTTGTGGTCCGTCCAGATTTCTATGGGAAAAGAAAAATTAGTCACATACGGCTTAAAATGCACAAGAGTACGGACCAAGGCGAGGGCCTCCTTTTCAATGGTGGAATATTTTCTCTCAGCAGCCAGTAATTTTCGACTGTAATATGATACAGGATGAACCTCTCCTACCTCGTTCCTTTGAAAGAGGACACCCCCAATGCCTATGTCACTAGCATCCACAGCAATAATAAAAGGTCTCTAGAAATTAGGAGAAGTCAATATTGGATTAGATACTAATACCATCTTAAGTTTAATAAATGCTTCCTCGCACGGAGAAGATCACACAAACTTCTGCCCTTTCTCTAACAACTTGGTAAGTGGCTGAGCAATGTCTGAGAAATTTCGCACGAATCTGCGATAATAGCCAGTCATGCCCAGCACTCGCCGAACCTCTCTGACATTGCACGGCCTCTTTAAATTTATGATAGCCTCGAGGTTGGCTTGTTTTGGTGCCACCTGACCCAAACCCACCTCGTGACCCAAATAGCACACTTTTGCTTTGCCAAACTCACACTTGGCCAGATTCACAACAAGACCGGCAGCCCTTAACGCTTCAAACACTTTACTTAATCGTAACATGTGTGTCCGCCAGTCGTTGCTATAGACTACCAGGTCATCTATATAGATTTCTGTACCTTCCAAACCACAAATAACCCGGTTCATAAGACGTTGGAAAGTACATGCAGCGTTTTTTACCTTACACTCGTAAAGCCCGAAGGGAGTGACAAATGCAGAAATCTCTCTTACTCGATCAGACAGGGGAATCTGCCAATACCCTTTCAATAAATCCAATTTCGTAATAAACTTAGCAGCCCCTATCTGATCGAGACAGTCATCTATCCGAGGCAAAGGAAAAGAGTCATTCTTAGTGTGTGCGTTAACCTTACGGTAGTCTACACACATACGGAACTTTCCGTCGGACTTCTTAACAAGGACTATCGGGGAGCTCCATGGACTAACGGAAGGTTGGATGAGATCTTGTTCCAACATATATTTAATCTCCTTATCAACTATATCCCTCTTAACGGGATTCAGCCGATAAGGACTCTGTTTTACAGGAGAAGCATTTCCAACATCTACATCATGCTCAAGAAAATTAGTTCGACCTGGAGAATTCTGAAATAAATCTGGAAAAGAAGAAATTAAATTAATTACATCCCTCCTTTGAGCAATCTCCAGATGCTCCAGCCCTTCCTTCAAAACTTCTAAATTTTGAATATTATCAAAAAGAGCATCAGAAGACACCTGACAAATTAAATCCTCCAAATCCTCTGAAGGTAAATCCATAACGTCAGCCACAGGCTCATAAACAATAGCGAGAGGATCATGTCTATTTGAAGTATAGAGTTTTAACCTATTTTTATGGAATATCCTGCACTTCCGTTTGGTCCCAGGAGCCTCTATTTCATAATTCACCTCTGACAACTTCCTCAACACCTTCCAGGGTCCCTTATATCTTGGTTCAAGGAAATTGTCAGAGTCAGTACTTAAAACTAAAACTAGTTCTCCGGGCTCAAACGACCGTGCTTTAGATTTCCTATCGAAATTTAATTTCATAGCAGCCTGAGAACTAGCCAAATTTTCTCTGGCAAATTTCCAGGCTCTAGATAATTTTTTTTCAAGTCCTCCACAAAGTCTCCTACGTTTGCATCCCCTCCACAACCAGTCTCCAGCATCTCATGAAAAATCTCCAAAGGCCCATGTACTTTGTGTCCAAACACCAGTTCGAAAGGAGCTACACCAGTTGAAGAATTTGGGTGATTTCTTAGAGCAAAGAGAGCAAAGGGAAGCCCTTTATCCCATTCCTCCCCTTCTTCATAACAATACTTTTTCAAAATAGATTTAAGGGTCTGGTGGAACCTTTCCACCACCCCCTGACTCTCCGGATGATAGGGTACACTGGTCTTGTGCCGAATGGCCAGTTCAGCACACTTACCTTTAAATACCTTACTAGTAAAATTTGTACCGCAGCCAGTTTGAATAGTACGAGGGAGACTATACCTGGAAAAGAATTCAATTAGTTTGTCAAATACAACCTTAGAGGTTATCCTTCTCATTGGGAAGGCCTCAGGGAATCGAGATGCTCTATCCATAATTGTCAAGAGATGGGTAAATCCTGACTTAGTTTTAGGCAAAGGCCCAACCACATCAATAACTAACTCTACAAAAGGCTCACCTATCGCAGGAATTGGATTTAAGGGAGCTTTAGGAATAATTTGGTTGGGTTTCCCCATCACTTGACAAATCTCACATTCATTAATAAATTGTTTCACAGACGAATTTAATCCTGGCCACCAAAATCATTCTGCCAACTTTCGAAAAGTTTTGTTTACATAACACCGAAGTGGCCAGAACAAGAATCATGATGCAAGACACAAGACAGACCTCCGGAATTGAGATGGGACAACAATTTGTTCAATACGAGACGTCTTGCTCAGATCATCAGTTGAAGACGACTAATTCCGGTATAGTAAACCATTAATCACACAAAACCTGGGTTTAGTCAAATCCGCAGTGTCACCTAAATCAAAATTAAATTCCTTTTTCTGAGCTTCAATAAATGAAGACCTGTCCCAATCAGGTCTCAAAACATTGCTAACTACACTACTACTACTACTATCTAAAGACCCGGGCCTCTCTACGTCTACTTCTAAACTACTTAAGATTAAATCATCGTCATTATCGATTAAATTTGCAGCTTTTGCTGCTGCACGGGTTGTTACTGCAACTGGACAGGTGATGCACAGACAATATGGGGAACAACTCCTGTCTTTGGGTATTTAACATATCGTTACCCAAAATGCCGTCAATTCCAGGAATAGGGAGACTCTCAACAACTGCCAACTCTGTCACTTTATCATAACCAGGGAAAGACAATCTGACCTCCACTAACGGAGCTGAAACAACGGTGTTCGGGAACCCTCCCAGAACAACAAAATTCCCTGTATAATCAACTAAATCTTTCAAAGATTCTTTCAAAACCAGAGACCGAGCTGACCCTGTGTCCCTCAAAAATTTCACACCAATAGCTTTAGAAGTAGATATTAATTTACCAGGCCAAATATATTTATCATAAAGTAGTCACGACTCCTTTCTGCTAGAAGACTGGCTACTGCTACTACTACCATTTACTAGTGCTAGGCTACTGGACAGTTTTCAATGATGGATCACTGATAACAGGTTTACAAGTAGATATTAGGTGACCACAGGATTATTATTATTCCTTTGGAGGTACCTCTTACTGGCATTATAACACTGTGCCTGATAATGTCCCTGCATATTGCACCAAAAACAAGTCCCCCTACCTCTATTATTCATATTACCTGGGCCAGAATCAAACCTATTATCTTTGAAAAAGACACGAGTGTCCTGTCCACTCGAGACTTTTCCCTGGTTACTATCAGGCTTATAATTTTTATCTGGTGGGTTACCCTGCCCACGAGCATTCACAAAAGAGCCTGACCTCCTCTGAAAATTAACTGGCCTAGCAGATTGAAAATTCACATCCTTATTCACAAAACTACCAGAGCCAGTTCGATGGGTCAATACAAACTCGTCAGCAATTTGGGCGGCCTTACCTAAATTAACAGCTTTTACCTCTTCTAGCTAAATTTTCAATTCTCTTTACTGCATGACTTCTTGAATTCTTCTAGAAGCATGAGTTCCCTCAAAGAGGAGAAAGAGACCACCTGGCGGCTTTTTAACCAATCATCAATTGTTTCCTCCTTAAGCCTAGCAAATTCCACATAAGTAAGGGAGGCCTGCTTTGTAAAATTTCTGACTAATTAAGGCGATAGGCCTCAGGAACCAAATCATATGCCTTGAGGACTAGTGCCTTAACCTTATGATAGTCACGGGCTATACCTTCTTCCAAGGCATTATATACTCTAATTGCCTTGCCCACCAATCTACATTGATTAGTACAGTCCACATTTCTGGGGGCCAAGACAACCGGGTGGCAACACGTTCAAATGCCTGAAAAATTTCTGGGACATTCACTCGTCAAACACTGGCACCAAATTTCAAGGCCGCTCCTAACATTAAATTTTATCCTGTGAGTTGCCCCGAGGTGTACTAAAATGATTAGAGTTTGCCCTGGCAGCCTAGCAAATTTTTCTAAAATTGATATTTGCCATCTCCAATTCATGCCGCCTCGCCCTCCCTCATTCTCCTCAAATTCTAGTTTCATCAATTCTATCGTTTACATATTAAGTTATATTCACGGTCCTCCTGGGACACTACAGGCTGTACTGGGGCTACACTCACTGGGACAGGGTTTTCTACAAAAAGGGGTTTTAGTAGACACATTAGATTTTAATTTTGTAATTAGCCTGCCCTTCAAAAATAGTTTCCAGTACGAGATGATCTTCAACAAAGGAAGACCTGGGTTCACACTAACATCTTCAATCACACTACCTGCTCGCTCTGAGTCACTGTCACCAACACTATCAAAAATCCCTAGCAAATTCTCTCCTTTCAGCCATACCCTGAGCTAACCTTACTTTTTGAAGCTACCAACAATTGATTTTTTTGTATCCGCTGCCCTCAACGGAATACCTAACCACCGGGCACAACTTACTAAAAACAAGCCTTATTCAGTACTGGCAGATGTTTTATACAATCAGCCGACCTAAAAACTCTGCGGGTCAAATCCCAAAATCCCTCCATTGTACCAAAATTAGCAGGGGAGAAAGGTAATACTCTACAACTAAAGAAAATCTTGCCAAATTAACAAAGTGCTGTTCCACAGACCAAAACAACACTGAGTACACCTGAGAACAGTCCTGTCACGGTCGCCAAATTTTGTTACAAACCCCTTGGGAATTGTTACAACCCTTGGGGTTGTTATAAAAGTTCTTATTATAATGTTTGTCAGTAATAATGTAACTCGGTGCTAAAGGTCAGTGGAAACAAACACTCAGAAAACTTAACAATATTTAATACTTAACAAATACACAATTTAGATCAACCTTGTCAAATGACAAAAACCATAACTTGATAACAAAGGAGGACAAATACCAGTCCTTAGAATCACACTGGATTCCCTAAAACTAAGAAGCTAAATCCTAAACAAAGACAGGAGAAAATAGCAGTTATTATAAAGCTTGTTTGGATCCAACATTTTGCTGGCCAGACCAAAAACTACCCTAAGCTAATTTCGAAGAAAGAAGGAAGGCAGAGTAATAAAATAGGAAAACTTATAAATCCTACTTAAATTCAAACCCAAAAAAAGCTAAACACAAACAAAAACAAAACCTTGCCTATAGACTCATGTATTCCAAGACACAAACAGGACAGAAAATATATATAAAATATATGATAAAATAATACAAATTATATATATAGTTCTCACATCAGTGGATGCCATCAGAGACAAAACTAGGGCCGTGATCCACTGCCAAATCAGCTAACAGCGCAGGTCCTGAACGCCAGAGTAATACCATAAAGGGAAGGCGATCCCAAACGAAAATCAGAGCACTCTGTCTTACTGCGTCAGCCTCCCTACGGCCATCTCACGAGCTAACAAGCTCCCCAAAACCCACCAGCAGCTGAATGGAGACGAAAGTGCCAGAAGAAAGCGACGGCACCAATTCCCTAGGAATTCCTCCTCGTCAGGTGACAGGAGCACCTGCGAGTACCTTATTGACGTACTCAAGCCGCAAGTCGAGGCAGGAGACACTCGAGTTTGCAGTGACTAGAGAACCTCAGACTAAAGACCAGGCGAGGATCTAAAGCGTAATCCAAAGAATCGTCGTCCAAAATAAACGCCAATAATCGTCATCCAAAATCCAAATCAGCATGCTGCTCAAGGTGTGATATCAAGGAGTGCTCAAGCCCGAACTGACTCTGTCCGAGCACCAACCGTCCAGACATCACCAAGACGCGTTCATAAACACTCGTATAAAAAAAAGAAAAACAATCGTTAAAACGATAGTTCGGTATATAAACAAACGGGAGGAGCGCCTAATCCACACTGAGAAACGTTAAATTAAGCACTTTACGCTAAACACTTAAAATGACCAAGACAAGGACACTTAAATTTCAAAAATAAAATAACAAATGCTCATAACAAAACAAGGCTATTCTGCCACAAAATGATTCTTAAAAACTAGTAATTAAAACCTAGAAAAACAAGGGCTGATCAAATTCATAAAAGGCAAATAAAAAAAATAATTTAGTTTTTCTAATACTCAACGTTTGCAATAACTATCTCTTTTCTGTTGTGTAAAAATTCTTTTATCCATCTTCCTACTTTGTCCTCTATATTATGTTTCCTAATTTTCTTCGCTAATATATGATGATCTACCTTTTCAAAGCTTTTGCAAAGTCTAGATAACCACATCTGTTTTTTTCTTTTTCTGTTTTTCATATTTTTATATTATGTTCTCATGGTGGACTAACAGTTGGGTTTGCGTACTTTTTCTGGGGGGGGGTGCCAAAACATGTTGTCCTATATTAAACAATTATTTTTTTATTAATGTTTCATATATATTTCTTCATTACCTTTCATCACTGTTTCATAATTTGTGATGTTAGACTCACAGGCCTATAATTACCTGCCTCTAGTCTTGATCCACTTTTGAAAGTAGGGGTAATATATGCTAATTTGTGCTCATCATAAATCTTGCCTGTATCTACACTTTGCCATAATAATATTGCCATGGGCTTTGCGATAGAATGAACTAGTTTCTTTAACAAAATAGCAGGGACACCATCAGGCCCAGCTGCAGCTCCTTTTAATTTCATTAATAGCCTGCAACAATGTCGGGCTTCATTAATATCTATGTCTGAAAATATTCACTATTTTCATCCCTTATTTCTGTATTATTATCTTCATTATCAATTCTAGGGGTAAATTCTCTCTTATATCTTTCTGCCAATATGTTGCATATTTCCTTTTTTTCGTTTGTTAATCTCCCTTCAATTCTTAGAGGGCCTATTTCTATTCTTCTTTTATTCATCTTTTTCGCATATGAGTACAATAGTTTGGGGTTTTGCTTGATATTTACCAGGGTTTTTTCTTCCAAGTCCCGTTTTTTTCTTTTCATTTTCTTTTGGATTGCATATCTTTTGTTCTGCATTTTCTATCTTACTTTTTTAGTTCTATCACTTTCCATGCATTCTTTTCTTTTGCAAGGGACCCTTTTTTTCCCACTTTTCTGATTTTCTGAACAAGATCCTTCTGTCTCTTGGTATGCATGACTGACGTTTACTTTTCTTCTTCGGTATATATTTATCCACTATTTTCTCTGATAATTTACATAATATATCCGCATTTACCTATATATCATCACTTGCGAAAATGTTATCCCAATCTTTGTTTAATTCTTCATTTATGTCTGACCATTTTATACCGTTTTTAGAAATTGTATTTTCCATATCTTCCCACTTTTTTTCATCTCTTGCTTATCTCTGTTTTTCACTTGCTTTGGAATGGACTGTTAATTCTATGACACTATGGTCTGAAATATTCGCATAATAAACTATTATTTCTTTAACATAATTCACCTCGTTCACAAATACTAGGTCTAAAGTATTTTCCTTTCTTGTTGGCAGGTGATTTTTTTTATTTGTTTGAATGTTTGTATTCTAGTAGCATATGTAATAGTTTTTTTTTTCGAATTGCCTCTTATCTTCTGCACTACTATTACTCTCTTTTTTATATGTATACATACAACCACAATCTCCTATTTGTTCTTTCCAATCTTCGAAAGGAAAGTTAAAGTCTCTGGATAGGAGAGTAGTCCAGTCCCTGTGATTTCTACATATATCATCCAATTTTTTCTATTATTTTGTCAAACTCTTTAGTGTTAGGGGGGTCTATATATTACTATGTTCATTAAATTTTTCAGATTCAAATTCTACCGCTATTAGTTTCACATTCTGAGTTACTATATTTCTCATATTTTTCCCTGTTTTTATGTCTTTCCCCATATATTGCGGTTCCCCCTGTATTCCTATTTTTTTCTATCTGATCTATAAGTTTGGAACCTTTTATTTGATCATCATTACTATTCTCTTGGAATACCAGGTTTTTCACCTATATTCATTATATCGTTTTCTTTTTCATTTGGGTTTTGTTCTTCTAAAAACGAATCTATTTTTCTTTTTGAGTTACTAGTAACTAAACCCTGCGCATTCATCACTATGATATTTTGCGCGTTATCTCCTTCATTTACCATGGGTAATAATAAGGATTTTGCCATGTCTCTTTCCTGTTCTGGTATGTTGTTCTTTTCTTCATTTCCAGAAATTCTGACATTAAAAAATCCGACTTTTCCAATATATTTGATCTTCCTTCATCATGATTATTCATTTTGTGTATGAATCTGCAATTTTCTCTGTATCCGCACCATCCCCTAGCATTGTATATACAGTACTTGTCTCTTGCACTGTATCTTGGAGCTGATGCTTGCAAATTCTTTCCCGACACTCCATAGCATGGTGATGGCTTGTTTTTTTCCTTCACCTCATGTTCTTTGTTCCTTTCTTTATTTGTTTCTTTTCTATTTTGGATTTTATTATTTAATTGATTATTTAATTGATTTTGATTCATGGCTACAGGGTGCATATATTTACATTTTTTGTTGAACTTACATCCTTTTCCGTCTTTTAGGTTTCTGCATATTTTTGGATGTAAATCTCTGCATTCATCCTCATAGCCGTCTAGGTATGCACATCTACCATAGATTTCATAATTGTGACATACCTTGGGATGTTTGTAGTAACATCTTCCACCGAATCTGCAATTCTCTCTTTTCAAAAGGGTGCAGACTTTGTCTTTCTTTTCTTTTTTTCTTGCTCTTTCCCATCAGTATGCAGATCTGGGTAAAGCCTCTTCGGGATTTTATTTTGTGTTGTCATGTCATAATTTATTTCGATGTATGTTTGCTGTTTGATTGCCTCATATGTAGTATCTATGAGTATCTCTGCTTTCATACTCTTGTCGTGCTCTTTGTTTTCATTATTTTTTTCTGTCATTTCAGTTTTGTTTTCTTCTTTTCCGTTTTCCTCTTGTTCCTCTTCCTCATCTTCTTCACCTTCTACTATTTGCACATTAAGTCTTGATTTAATAACATTGTCTATCCATGAGAGACATGTTGAGCAAAATGCTCATGTATCTTTACTCGTATTTTGCTAGACTTCAGCACATTGAGGATGCGTGGGAAAGTTGCATGCAGAACATTTTCTGATCAGGTTTTGTGGATTAACTATGCTATACCACACCTTACAGTTTGCATGCTTTAGGCATTCGTTTTCCTATTGCATCAATTAGTATATTCACAATGTTCACCTTATTTATTTTCTTTGTCGGAATGTGTTGATTGATGTAAATTTTTTTTTATAAGTCTCTTGACCACTAGAATTTTATTTGGAACTCACTCAATTATTTTCATGATATTTTCTGCTGATTTATTCCAGTTTGAAGGATCATATCCTTCCAATATGTCTATGAATACTTTTGTATCTTTTTGATTAGGGCTGTTATTGATCTCATAGATGAGAAATGCCAGCTCCCTTCCTGCTAACTCATCATATTGCATATCTGCAATGCAAGCAAGATTTTTCGCCATCTTTTTCCACAGTTGGAGCTTACTGCCATCCTGATCGAATTTACAATACTTCACTCGATAAACTAACTTACTAGATGCTTTATCATACTATTTTCACACTAATCTTATCACCGATAATTCACGAACACTTCTAGATATAATTCGTTTTCTAGTCGTATGTTAAATGCGTGATATCGGTTGATTAATCAGAATGTGCACAGGTACGTCTTACCAAGCAAAATGGCATTACTCGATCGATCGATCGTCGAGAGAGAGAGAGAGAGAGAGAGAGAGAGAGAGAGAGAGAAAGAGAGAGAGAGAGAGAGAGAGAGAGAGAGAGAGAGAGAGAGAGAGAGAGAGAGAGAGGAAATTGAATACCTATTTCAAGCAAGATTATTTTAATAACATGACTATCTGCTGATGAAGGACTTAACATTTGGTTATAGCTCATGGGAATTCGCAGGATTTATTTCTAACAAATAAATCTGATGATAGCTGAGATCAAATCAGTGCAATACAGAAATAATAGGCTAGGTATACATTATCATAAACACGAAAGGTTCCTGTAATGAAGTAGATGGCCTTAACCCCTCGTAGCTATGGTTTTCATTATATTCAGTTATCCCACACAGGTACACATGAATTTATATATATATATATATATATATATATATATATATATATATATATATATATATATATATATATATATATATATATATATATATATATATATATATATATATATATGGAGACAGAGGAAGGCGACGGCCAGTAGGACACATCAGCGTGAAGGTGACTATTAGAAACGTTGCAATTCATTACAATTCTTTATTTCCTACGTTTCGTAATATCATTATTACATCTTCAGGGAATCTGTTAAACAATAAATAAAATTTAATTTAAAATTACTTAAAAATTACTTTAAAAATTACTCTAAAATTCAACATTTATAAATTACACACATAATTAAAAAAAACATACAGAAACGAAAAAAAAAAATAATAATAAAAATAAAAAGACCAAAAACCGCTAACCCACCTTATGCCGAGAAGCAAGAGACAGAATGACAGAACAAATAAAGTTAGCTCAGGTACAGTTTGTGTGGAGAGGTCTGGGTATTTAACTGGGAACCAGTTGTTTAATAAATAATGACTCTAGGATAGGCAGTTCATATGCATTGTTCGCTTGGCCTATGACTCGGAAATGGCTTCTTTCTATATATATTTTACAATTTTTTCGAATGGTTTCTTATATTAGAGTGTTCGGATTGGAGAGCCTACAGCCAGTACGGAAACTTAATCCCCGATGAGAGTCGATTCTGACCCGCAGTAACCTCCTCGTGGATCCGACATATGTCCCAGAGTTACACTTAGGGCAAGTATACTTATAGACCACGTTGGAGTCAAGAGAGGGTCCAATCGATCTTTATATCTGAAAAAGGAACCGATTGTTAGCGGGTTTATTGGAATTAATTTTAGATTAATGGCACCATAATGTTTATGAATATTTGTGAAAACTTTTCCGAAAGGAGTTATCATGTAAAACGGGAATTTGGCATAAAAAGCTAATTTTGGTACTGTACATGGTTGGCGACATTAGCGAATTGTTTGTTAAGAAACAAACGGAGCTTTTTATAAAACAAATTCTGTGGGAAGCAATTATCCCTAAAAATATCCAGAAAGGAAACTTATTTCTTGGTGGAAGGATTGCCAGTTCGATGTAATAAAAAATGCCCTGTGGAGGAGAGTAAAAATAGAGTTTAGTTTAAAATCATAAAAACAAGAACTATAGTAATTGGATCCTAGACCAGTAAAAGTTTTCTTTCTTTCAGGAAAAAAACAGATGTACTAAAAGAGCCATTATCCCTAGTGACAAGAACGTCTAAGAAAGGTAATTGATTGTTCACCTCTTTTTCCACGGTAAAATTAATGTTACTATGTTTGGTATTAACATATGCTAAAAAGGAGTCAATATCACAGTCATTTTTAAATAAGGCGAAGGTGTCATCATATACCTACCATAAAAGAGTGGATGGAACCTGAGTGGGCAGTCATCTAACATGCGTTTCTTCCAGCGAGCACATGAAGATGTTGGCAAAAGTGGGAACCCAAGGGAGAGCCCATGGCTACACCGTCTGTTGCTTATAAAGTTTGCCGTCAAAACAAAGGCAGTGTCCCGCCACTGCTAGTTCTAAAAGAGTTTTAAAAAACGAACGATTTGAAATTGTTAAAAACAGAATCTGGCTCGGAAAAAGAAAAAATTTGTTTAAGATAATATCGATAGTTTCTTCCACAGGGACATTAGTAAATAGAGATTCAACGTCTAAACTGGCCATTTTCAAATCAGCGTCCTGTAATAAAACTTTATCCTTAAAAGAGTAAGAGTTACTGAAAGTAAAATCATTTTTGGTCAGCAGTTCTAAAAAAGGTACCAATATTTAGCTAGCTTATAATTAGGTGTATTATATGATGCCAAAATTGGTCTCATTGGTGTATTAGGCTTATGTATTTTTGGGAGACCATATAAAACTCCAAAGGATGATCCAGTGACAAACAAGTCCTGGTATGTGTTATCATCTATGATTTTTCTCTTTCTTTAGAAGACGTAAAATCTGTTTATTTTGTCTTCAGTTACTGTGATATTGTAAAAATCGGGTGCTCCAATTTCAGTGAACTTACATTGGTCTCTTAAGATAGTCAACATTTTTTCTTTATAGTCGGTTGCATCTAACAAAACAGTCCCTTTCCCTTTGTCGGGTCTGGTAATAACTAGTTTCCTTTCTACTTGCCAGCTGTTTAAGGATGTGATGATCTTCCTTTTTAAAGAATGGAGTCCCAGCGCGTTTTCAACTTTCTAAAATGCACCCTGGGACAGTTCGAAGAGTTGTTTCTGAAGGTCACTTTTGTTTACGTAAACGGTAATGCTGTCAGCCTGTGGAAAATCGACTCTATGGGGAGAAAAAACTTGATACAATTAGGTCTGAAATTAGGTAGGCAAAACTCCAACCCGAGAGATAAAAGAAACTCTTCACGTTAGATAACACATGTTTTGATAAATTAAAAACAGTCCACTCTTTCTTTAGCAAAAATTTGGAATAATAATACCCAAACCTCTCAACTTCCTGAAATGTCTTCTTGTACGAGCGAAGTAAAATCACTCAAAGATTTGTTAAACAGTTTCTTAAAAACTAATACTATCTATAAAAGAAAGAGAATTCAACACTTCAACCTTTAACTTTGAAACATGATCGTTATGTTTATCAATAGCTCTTTGTTTATTACCTATTTCTATATTAAGCAGAGAGTTGGTAGGCGTCTTTGTAAAAATGCGATTGGTATAAAGAAGATTTATACAATTTAAATTTCACAAAATTCGGAAAATTCCGTTACATTGACAATACTGCAAAAAATCTAAATCAAGTTTTGCTTTTTCTAATTTCTTGTAGGCTTTCTCGAGATTACGGCATTTTTTTTGTAGTAGGTCTGCTCCGTATCTGCGGCGTATAAGTTGTGAAATTGTGGTTAAATCCTCTTGATCTGACTTGAGCTAAGAAGAGAAAAGCATAAAAGAAGCTACGAAAGATCCATATTAAAAAGAGGGGGAGGTGCGGGAGGTCAGCAGTAAACAGTTCCCAAACTCGAAACAGTCCGATAGAAGTATCAGAGACAGAGGAGGCGACGGCCAGTAGGACACATCAGCGGTGAAGGTGGACTATTAGAAACGTTGCAATTCATTACAATTCTTTATTTCCTACGTTTCGTAATATCATTATTACATCTTCAGGGAATCTGTTAAACAATAAATAAAATTAATTTAAAATTACTTAAAAATTACTTTAAAAATTACTCTAAAATTGCAACGTTTCTAATAGTCCACCTTCACGCTGATGTGTCCTACTGGCCGTCGCCTTCCTCTGTCTCCTGATACTTCTATCGGACTGTTTCGAGTTGGGAACTGTTACCGCTGACCTCCCGCACCTCCCCCTCTTTTTAATATGGAAACAACTCTTCGAACTGTCCCAGGGTGCATTTAGAAAGTTGAAAACGCGCTGGACTCCATTCTTTAAAAAGGAAGATCATCACATCCTTAAACAGCTGGCAAGTAGAAAGGAACTAGTTATTACCAGACCCGACAAAGGGAAAGGAACTGTTTTGTTAGATGCAACCGACTATAAAGAAAAAATGTTGACTATCTTAAGAGACCAAGGTAAGTTCACTGAAATTGGAGCACCCGATATTTACAATATCACAGTAACTGAAGACAAAATAAACAGATTTTTAACGTTCTTCTAAACGAAAGAGAAAAAAATTCATAAGATGATTTAACACATAAACCAGGACTTGTTTGTCACTGGATCATCCTTTGGAGTTTTATATGGTCTCCCAAAAATACATAAGCCTAATACACCAATGAGACCAATTTTGGCATCATATAATACACCTAATTATAAGCTAGCTAAATATTTGGTACCTTTTTTAGAACTGCTGACCAAAAATGATTTTACTTTCAGTAACTCTTACTCTTTTAAGGATAAAGTTTTATTACAGGACGCTGATTTGAAAATGGCCAGTTTAGACGTTGAATCTCTATTTACTAATGTCCCTGTGGAAGAAACTATCGATATTATCTTAAACAAACTTTTTCCTGAGCCAGATTCTGTTTTTAACAATTTTAATCGTTCGTTTTTTAAAACTCTTTTAGAACTAGCAGTGCGGGACACTGCCTTTGTTTTTGACGGCAAACTTTATAAGCAAACAGACGAGGTGTAAGCCCAATTGGCTCTCCCTTGGGTCCCCACTTTATTTGCCAAACATCTTAATGTGCTCGCTGGAAGAACGCATGTTAGATGACTGCCCACTCAGGTTCCATCCACTCTTTTATGGTAGGTATATTGATGACACCTTCGCCTTATTTAAAAATGACTGTGATATTGACTCCTTTTTAGCATATGTTAATACTAAACATAGTAACATTAATTTTACCGTGGAAAAAGAGGTGAACGATCAATTACCTTTCTTAGACGTCTTGTCACTAGGGATAATGGCTCTTTTAGTACATCTGTTTTTTAGAAAGAAAGAAGAAACTTTACTGGTCTAGGATCCAGTTACTATAGTTCTTGTTTTTATGATTTTAAACTAAACTTCTTATTTTACTCTCTCCACAGGGCATTTTTTATTACATCGAACTGGCAATCCTTCCACCAAGAAATAAGTTTCCTTTCTGGATATTTTAGGGATAATTGCTTCCCACAGAATTTGTTTTATAAAAAGCTCCGTTTGTTTCTTAACAAACAATTCGCTAATGTCGTCAAACCATGTACAGTACCAAAATTAGCGTTTTATGCCAAATTCCCGTTTTTACATGATGACTCCTTTCGGAAAAAGTTTTCACAAATTATTCATAAACATTATGGTGCCATTAATCTAAAATTAATTCCAATAAACCCGCTAACAATCGGTTCCTTTTTCAGATATAAAGATCGATTGGACCCTCTCTTGACCTCCAACGTGGTCTATAAGTATACTTGCCCTAAGTGTAACTCTGGGACATATGTCGGATCCACGAGGAGGTTACTGCGGGTCAGAATCGACTCTCATCGGGGATTAAGTTTCCGTACTGGCTGTAGGCTCTCCAATCCCGAACACTCTAATATAAGAAACCATTCGAAAAATTGTAAAATATATATAGAAAGAAGCCATTTCCAAGTCATAGGCCAAGCGAACAATGCATATGAACTGCCTATCCTAGAGTCATTATTTATTAAACAACTGGTTCCCCAGTTAAATACCCAGACCTCCTCCACACAACTGTACCTGAGCTAACTTTTATTTGTTCTGTCATTCTGTCTCTTGCCTTCTCGGCATAAGGTTGGTTAGCGGTCTTTGGTCTTTTTATTTTTATTATTTTTTTTTTCGTTTCTGTATGTTTTTTTTTAATTGTGTTGTAATTTATAAATGTTGAATTTTAGAGTAATTTTTAAAGTAATTTTTAAGTAATTTTAAATTAATTTTATATTGTTTAACAGATTCCCTGAAGATGTAATAATGATATTACGAAACGTAGGAAATAAAGAATTGCAATGAATTGCAACGTTTCTAATAGTCCACCTTCACGCTGATATATATATATATATTATATATATATATATATATATATATATATATATATATATATATATATATCTTAGTATGTGTAGAATCCATGTACAGTAAATGGAATCCTCCAACTTCGAGTTTATAAAGAACAGTTATTATTCACTGGATAAGTCTCCTACAACTTGGAAAGAACCATAGAAATTTGAATCGAATGTTTACATAACATTTTAAACAGCCTGATTTTATAAACAACAGTCTCGTAACATTAAAGGCTTCGTGGAGTTGTAAACACAAGCCATCAAAGAGACGAGAGTGAATGAATGCTATTTTCATAATTTCTTTCCAGTGCATCATTGTTCTGAAGATTCGTTCAACCAGGATTTCAACATAAAAAGACATGAATCAAGCATCCTTGGTTAATTATGCCAACAACATACGGTTAGCTAACTATGTGACAAATCTATGCTACTGATCTTAAAATAAATCAGAAATTCTTTATTGGTATTCTTTTAATTCTTCAAACGGAGCAAACATTCATATAAATGTCTAAAAGACCGTTACCTACAGAGCAAGCTTTTCTAAAACAGAAATCCTACGTGGAGGGAGAAAATAAAGAAAAGAACTTATTAGATAAAGGAAAGTTAACTAACAAATATCTAGGTATATTCGCAAGAACTAAGGCAGTAATATGTGGTGTTTACAGTTTAAGAAAGTCTGCTTCATTATTATTGTCAGGTAGATCATTTCACAGTTTTCTAGTAAAACGAAAGAAATCGATCGCATTAACTTTCTTTCAATGATGTTGATTTCGCAAAAGTTAACTATTAGTATTTGGCAATCTTTCTTGTTTATTCCTACCTCATATAAAGAGAGGTACCGACACTAGTGGTAAAGTGAAGGGAATATGTCCCTTTAAAATGTGCTACCAATACAGGACCTAAAATATATCCCTTTAAAATGTGGCAATTAATAATAGCCCTAAAATATGTCCCTTCAAAATGTGCTACCAATACTGGCCCTAAAATATGTTCCTTCAAAATTTGGCTACCAATACTAGCCCTAAAATATGCTCTTTCAAAATTTGGCAACCAATACTGGCCATAAAATAAGCTCCTTTAAAATGTGGCTATCAATATTGGCCCTAAAATATGCTCTTTTAAAATGTAGCTATCAATACTGGCCCTAAAATATGCTCTTTCAAAATGCATCTATCAATACTGGCACTAAAACATGCTCCTTCAAAATGCGGCTATCAATAATAGCCCCAAGATATGCTCCTTCGAAATGTGTCTATCAATACTGGCCTTTATTGCTCCCATCATCAGAAATGTTTCATGTTCGGAGGACGTTTCTTGTTTTGCAGACTTCCTGATCTGAGGAGCCACGAAACTTTGAACCATTTGGTTTTTTTTTTAACAAATAGACTTTCATGATATACTCAACCAGCTTACTTTCAAGGGTTTATAAAAAAAAGGGCCACTAATTGAAGCGTTCCCGCTTTGGTTGCCAGCTATAATCGCCATATTTAATTCCTTTGTAGTTTTTCTTTCCAGGATAAGAAAAAAACTAAATAAAACCTGTTTAGTCTTGAATGTATCAGAATTACACGACACCGTCCAGATATAGTTTATATATATATATAATATCTATATATATATATATATATACGTACATATATATATCATATATATATATATATATATATATATATATATACTTATATATATATATATCATACTATCATACTATAATGGGCGTAATGTCTGTCTGTCTGTCTGTCTGTCTGTCTGTCTGTCTGTCACGGCCAAATGGCTGGTCAGATGGGCATGAAACTTGGCAGGGTTATGATGGGGACCCCTAAGATGGTTTGTAATGGGGTTTCATCCACCTACCCCTCCTTTGTAGGGGGTGGGGGTGAGAAGGGATTCCCTGAAACGGAGCTGTTTCTGTCCGTGAAATGAGGCTGGTTATTCCCGTAGACTTAGTTACTTTACGATTTTTCATACATAATTTCTGTACAACTTCCCCGGAGAAAGTCGCGAATATTTCAGCTCGGACACAATAGAAGATGAAAATTATCATCAATTTCCGCAAGATTTTTTTAATAACTTAAATCCATCAGGACTGCTAGTGCACAAAATAATGCTGAAGAAGTACTGCCCGGTAATGTTGCTTTGGAATTGCGGTCCTGCCAATGGACATAATAAAAAGGAAACTGACAAGTTCCTACTTTCTACTCTTTTTTGGAAGACACAGGATCATAAAGACATTTATCAGTAGCCAAATACGCACTGACATACAATTTGCATCTTTGCAGTAACATAATGAAAAGAAAGATACTTTATTATTCGTATCACCGTGCAAAGTAATTGACAAAGAAACGAACCAATCAAGATCCCTGGTCCATTAAATGAAAGTCACGACAAGAGAGAGAGAGAGAGAGAGAGAGAGAGAGAGAGAGAGAGAGAGAGAGAGAGAGAGCCATTTAACGACATTAATGCACTACAATTTTATAATTTTATCTTGCTATCGAAAAATGAGAGAGAGAAAGAGAGAGGAGATAATTTGTGATTTGAGAGCTAAGTAATCCGATAATCCCATCAACGTCTTCGTTACTTGACTTGCATTGAGAGAGAGAGAGAGAGAGAGAGAGGGATAGCCGAGAGAGAGAGAGGAGAGAGAGAGAGAGAGAATCATTAAAAGAGGGTAAACAATAATGAATATGAACTTCTTTACGTTCATTGATTGTCCCTTCACTTACTTTAAGAGAGAGATAGAGAGAATATCATTAAAAGAGGGGAAACAACAATGAATAAGAATTTCTCTGCGTTCAGTGATCGTCCCTTGAATTACATTATGAGAGAGAGAGAGAGAGAGAGAGAGAGAGAGAGAGAGAGAGACTATTCGTGTAATTGCCCTTATTTTAATATTGCTGAACAAATAGTACATATAAATTTTTCACTTCTGCACCCGTATTTTATCACCCATCGTAGAAGGGTAAGTTTGCTAGTATGAATAATTATCACATCACCTTGACTTCAGTGGCGTTATCGAACCAACGAGAGGACGAAATTATTATCAACTATAAAATTCCCCTTTGGTTTACATATCTGAAAATATATTAATTCCGAGGTAGAGCGAATTAGATATTAAATGACATTAGTGGCTCGGATTATATATATATATATATATATATATATATATATATATATATATATATATATATATATATATATATATATATATATATATATATATATATATATATATATATATATATATAAGCGAATAACACTTTTTAATGAAGTCACATGCATCTACTGTGATTTTTTAAGCATAATCTATTATATATATATATATATATATATATATATATATAGTATATATATGCATATATATATATATATATATATATGTATATATATATCATATATATATATATATATATGTATATATATAGTATATATATTAATGATATATATATATATATATATATATATATATATATATATATATATATATATACATATTGGAGTAGGGAGACGCGTTCTGTCTTTCATCCATTTATTAGCGCCGACGTTTCGTATCAGCTTGATACATTTTCCAGGCTGAAACGATTACACATTAATTGCGTATAAGTAAAAAGATAAACACAATGTTTACCAACACCAAAATTAAAAACCTTTTTAATAAATTAAGAATAAAAACAGAGTAAAAACTGAAACACAGAATAACAGTGAAAGGGCTAGGAGCTAATACAGAGAAACAAATTAATTAGAAAATAATAATAATAATAGAAAGGCACCTACCCACAGCGGTAGCGTGCCTAGAACTGACACGAAAAATTGTTATGGAAGGGAGTGTAAACAAAACAACAGGTAATTAGGCAATAAACAGTTGAGTGGAAGACGACTGGTGGTTAAGAGAAGGTACAGTTAGCTTAAACATTATTGATTCAAGGGTGGTTAGTTCGTCTATATGTCGGGTTGTTCCTACAATATTAAAATGACTGGCATCTATGTGTGTTTTGCAACTTTTACTGTGATTTCTTATGTTAGATTGTTCTGGATTTGATAAGTCGACAACCCGTTCTATAGCTAATTCCTTGATGAGAGGAAATTCGGACTTTTAGCAGCCTCCTGGTGCAACCGATGTAAGTGCCGAGATCACATCTGGGACAATTATACTTATAAACGACACCGGAGGCAATTGTTGAACAAGCAATCGTCAGTGGGAAATAGCCTCTCTAAAATGATGTTGATAGTCTCGACAACGGGAACATTTGTAAACAGAGATTCCACGTCAAAGCTCGCCATGTACAGATCTGAGTCCTGCGTGATAATGTCATCTTTCAAGGAGGCCGAGTTTATTAATGTATATTTGTTGTGAGTCAGTGGTTGGAGTAAAGAGACAAGAAATTTGGCGAGTTTATAGCTAGCAGTGTTAATGGAAGAAAGGATGGGTCTCAAAGGAATTCCTTCTTTGTGTATCTTTGGCAGACCGTACATAAGTCCATATGTAGATCCTGTTACAAAAAGGTCCCGATACGTATTTTCATCTATTGCTTTGGTTTGTTTTAGTGTTCTAAGAAATCTGTTGATTTTATCTTCGGGTTTAGTAATATTGTAAAGGTGTGGGTCACCAACTTTGGTAAATTTTGAAGAGTCGTTTAAAATGTCATTCATTTTTTGTATGTAGTCATGTCTGTCAAGGATAACTGTACCTTTACCTTTGTCTGGGCGAGTAATTATTACATTTTTATCTTTGGCTAGGTTTTTCAAAATGTCATAATCATTCTTGGTAAAAAAAGGAGCCCATCTAGTTTTAAGATTATTAAAAGAGCTGTGGGCGAGGGCTGAGAATTGTGATCTTAAAAACTCTATATTTTTGCAAAAGGGAAGTTTAATTATTCTCTGAAAAAGTATCTCGGGAGGCAAAAAGAATTGCTGATAATTTGGGCAATAGTTGGGGAGGCAAAAGTCTAACCCTAAGGACAGTAGGAATTCCTCTCTCTTCGAAAGTATTCGTTTGGAAAAATTGAACACAGAATGAATTTTATTATTAAATAAAGGAATGGTAAAAATGAGAATGGTAGCAGCCCTTAGGACTCTTCCCTCTTCGATAAAATGGTTTTGGGGTAAATACATAACATAATATCCATACATATAAATGTATGTGCAAATGTATGCATACTATATCAATGTGAATGTATGTATCAATGATTTGACGCGACATTCACGTTCGTATTTGATTTATTCGTACAAAGCTTTACTAGTGTGAATATATTTTGCATGAGAGTACTTTACAAAATATTAGAAAACGCCACCACCAGAAAAAAAGAGAAAAAACAAGGATACGAATTTGAACCTAATGACCAACTGATGAAATCAAATAAAGGAAAAATGACCCCAATGAACTTAATATGAAAGAAGTACGGAAGGTGAAACTGCAAAAGAGAAAAGAAAGGTTAGAGTGAGTGAGGGAGAGAGAAAAAAACGAACGACAGAGAAAGAGTAGCTAGAAGCGCGTCCACTTTGTGATGAGGAACCTCTTTTTATAAGGCCAGTCTCACCTCCATTCAGCAGCGTCCCTGGAAGTCGGTTTTTGCGAATTTATGAGCCAGCTTTCTCTTTTTGCGGCCGGCTTGAATATACTGCAATTTGAAAAGAGAGAGAGAGAGAGAGAGAGAGAGAGAGAGAGAGAGAGAGAGAGAGAGAGAGAGAGAGAGAGAGAGAGAGAATTATATAGAAGCCATAAATTCTTGATAATAAAACTATATTTTTCACTTAAAAAGGATGAACACTGACACTGATTTGCTAATGAGATCAGGTTCGAATTAGACCGTGATGCTTTTCTTTAATTCTTTTCAGTCTCAATGATAATAATAATAATAATAATAATAATAATAATAATAATAATAATAATAATAATAATAATAATAATAACAGAGAGCAATAATAAACACAAAGAGTCTTGACAAGGGTCATTTCCCCTGTCCAGGAAAACAAAATTACAAGAGCTTGTTTGTGTGTGTGAAACATAACGCTGGCTGGGGAGTAAATTGCATTAAAAATTGATGTGAAGAAAACAAAACGGGAAATGTGGTTATGTGGCGGTCGCGAGAGAGAGGAAGAGAGAGAGAGAGAGAGAGAGAGAGAGAGAGAGAGTGAGAGGCTTTTATTACTTATTCAGTCCGTACATCTTTTCTACACTATCTATCTAGTTACTTGTCACTGATTATAAAATATATTTTTTTCTCCTTTACTATCTTTTTTCCTTTTTTTGGAAAATAGTATTTAATCCTGTAAATAAAATCAGTGTAAAAAAACAAGATACTAGTGAGAATGTGGTCTGTATATGGCCTTCTTGTTCTGTCACATAAGATTACTTATATATTTGCTTTGTGACATCCTAGTTTATAAAATGTAAATTTCCTCTATCTAGGTATCGGCCTCTTCGCAAAGAATAAATGGGAACAAACTGGTAATAATTCATACCATTTTTCTGATTTTTCTCCCTTCTGGTATTTCAATTTAAATACTATGTGTTCCTATGAGAATACTACGTGTTCCTAAGAGTTTACGCATGATAACCAAAATTTCACGGAGTAGGGACCATTGTCATCTTTATTTCGGCGTAACATATGTAGGTAAGCTACTATTTTCTTTTGGCTTGCTTGATTCACTGTACCATATTTCATTACAAGTTAGTTGACTCTGCGATTATCACATATATCATAACAGTTCACAAGAGTATATTTATCACTATTGATATTTCATCTCTCATCACTTTAAAATTATTTGAAAAGAAAAGAAAAGTTCATATGTTGGCAAGAAAAAACCAAACAGGCTTTAGCAAGTTCCCAAGCAGTGTATGCATATGTATACATCCCTACGTAAGCCCCAAGACCCTTTTCCCAGTTGGTTTGAGTGTAAGCAGTGTAACCAACATTTTCATGAGATCGTGCAGCATTGCTAACAATCGGACGGTATATTTAACATTTTTTTTTTTAAAGTTTATGTACTATATCGTTTATTTTTGGGGCCTTGGTCCCCGGTCAGGGTGTGACAGATAACATTGAGTTCCGGATAATGGCGATCCGGGTAACTGAAGGATTAGTGTTTAAGGTACAGACAATAACTCTTTCAATTCTGATCAGAGCACAAAAACATAAAAAAGTAACGATCACATACCTACATACACTAACAAACACACTTATTTGTAGGTGTGTATGTGCGTTGAAATAATGCGTATGTAGATTGCTATATATGTGAACTACTCACAAATAAATAAATAAAAAAGCGTATAGATAAAGCTGATACAAAACTCAAACAACTAAACAAACAAACAGAGACGATACTGTGAACCAAACGTCGGCTTTTATCAGTTTCTGTATAAACACAGTCATTGCGTGCTATAAAGGCATAAAACTCCCACCTTCCAGTTGGGAAAGAATTAGATATTCCTTTTGAATCATTTTCGGATCTAACAAAGACAGTCAGCTAGCTTGATTTGACCAAATTCGGAATTTAATCATAATTACCTCCCAGGCGCATGCGCATTCATGCGCATGAGCGTGGAAGTAAAAAAATATGAAATAAAGGGAATGATAACAAGTTTCCAAGTTTAGCTAAGGCTGTTTAACTTTCCGGAAAACCCGATTCAAATAAAGTTGGAGAAAAATAACTTTTTTTTCGTTTTTTTTTTTCGTCATCCCAGATCGTACAAATTAACGATACGTAAGGGTGAATTTCTTTCATTGCCCTCTGATATTTAGTAAGTTTTTAAGTATGTATTCTTGCGAGGGTATTAAACGTATTCAAATAAGACAGTTTGCAGGACTTACTATTTTTTTTTAAACCCATTTCATCAAAGTTTACTGGATAAGGTGGGTGGGGGTGAAGGAATTTGAGCGGGGCATGGAACAAGGGGTTAAGAAAGATGGGAATGGTTTTTTTTTATTTATTTAAGGTTAACCATACCGACGCAACCTAAATAAGGTTATTCTCTTCATCAAGAATCTAAATTACGACATTAGATTTCATGAGAGTAATCTAATCTTCTATGACTTACATTTTTTTTTTACTTCCTTGAAATAAATCATAAATTCTTTATATTTGAGGTCATTCCTTCAGGTTTTGTAAACTATGCCCAAAGGTCACTGGGAAGTCCATTATAACTGAATTCTAGTTATAACGGTGGGAGCCTTCAAAGAATGAAGGCGAATGGCTGAAAAGTGTAATTCAAGTTTGTTCTTAAATTTATCAGATCCTCACGAGGTCTTCCTTCTGCTCGCAAAGGGTTTCAAAAAAAAGTCACTCAGATTCAAAGTAACGCATTCAAGCAACTCTCTACGCCACTAAAAGGAGACTTTTGTGCTGAATCAGTATGCACCAAGCATCCACCTTCTCTCTCTCTCTCTCTCTCTCTCTCTCTCTCTCTCTCTCTCTCAGTTAGTATAGTTATTGCGTGCCAGTGGAAGGCGGAAGAGTAGCTTATTATGCATTCACTCTTAAGCTTGGGGTTGCGCAGACCTTCAAAGGAATAATTTGCATGCCGTCTCCTTTCTTCATGTTTCTTTTCTCTCCCTGTCTTTCCTTCTTCTTCTTCTTCTTCTTCTTCTTCTTCTTCTTCTTCTCCTGATTTCTCGGTCTCATCCTCCCCCTCCCGCTGCCTCATCATCCTCCCACTTTTGGGCTCAGCCCAAGGATGCTCCTTCCGGCCCGTGGACAGAGATGCGCATCTCGTTCTCTCCTCCGCTTTGCTGGAGGTGATTCGCGTCGTTTTCTGGAATGGAGGAGAGTGAGGAGAACATCCCAGCAAAGGGCAGAGGAATGCGGAGAACGCGCTGAGAGAGAGAGAGAGAGAGAGAGAGATGGAGATCAAATGTCGAGAGGTACTACCAGGGAGGCTCGTTACCCTTGTAAATACGCGCCTTTCAACGTCTTCTGTTTCCACCGTGACGGACTTCGATTCCCGAGACCGTGGAACATTTCCTTACCAGCAGATTGGGACGGCATTTTTTTTTTTCAAGGGAAATTATTAAACAGTGATAAGAAACATGGAAGGTGAAAAAATTGAGTAAAAGGATACCCACAATTCCTCCGAAGTATAATGCATTTTTGAAGTGTATACTGTGCAATGACTTATCAAAAAGGCAATATAGTGGTTATATCTTTCACGTCTGCTCCAATAGCGAGCAATCTAAAGTCGTTATTATGATTATTATTATTTCAATAGGGGGAACTATTCCAAAGGGGCCACTGACTGGAAATTTAAGCTTCCAAAGAATATTGGTTTCAAACTCCCACCGCAGACCCCACACTGCAGCAGTGATTTTTCATCGCCCTGGGGGAGATGCAAACCCTCGATATCTGGGTGGGAAACCACGACACAAACCACTATACCAGCGGACCAGCTAATAAACAAGATATTTATTTTGAAAACTGCAGTTGCTTAAAATATGAACGATTTTCTATTATTTATTGTATTGTAATTATTTTATCTCTAAGAGGCCGTGAGCTACAATACTCTTTCTTGGGAGTCCTGCCTGAATTGTCGTCCACAGAACTGCAATTGAATCTCGTTACTTGATTATTAGTTTACAATTATTAGTAGAAAATTATCTAAAAAAAAATTTTTGAATCCGACTATTTTCTCTAATATGTTCCAGTCAGATTCCTACGAGACCTTGACTGCCCTGTCATGGTTAATAATTTCGGATTTTCTTGTATGGGCTCGTTCAGATTTTATTCCGGCCGTCCTACCCACTCAAAAGTGGGATGTATATATATATATTATTTATATATATATATATATATATATATAATATATATATATATATATATATATATATATATATATATATCACACATATCCATAGGATATATATATATATATCACACATATCAATAGGATATATATATATATATATATATATATATATATATATATATATATATGATATATATATATATATTCACACATATCCTTAGGAGAAAAATAAGAAGCGGGGTGTAGGTCCTGACCGGTTTCGACTTTATTTCTAAGCCATTGGCGAAGGACTGATACATAGTATTAGAAGTCACAAATATATGCTATAGAGACAGAACTGACCAACATACACACAACCGTTTGAGACTGCAGATCCACCCACAGGCAGGTGTCAAGTTAGGAGTAGCTTTAAAAAAACATTTGGCTAAAATTTATGATAAATATTCTCAAGGGACACTACCGACAGGGAAATAGTGGTATTTTTGTACATGTTAGTGAGAACAATCATGCTATTAACTGGGAAGGGGAAAAAAAGACTGTGTGTTCTAATAATGCAATGGAAAGATGTATCACTGAATCTAGCTTTATAAAAGAAAGTTACAACAATAATATGAACATCAGTCAAGGAATGTATAAACTTGATTCTTTAATATGAAAAGAAATTACTTTGTAAACTGTTTAAATTTTAAGGTAGGCAGTATAGATGTATGGAAATAGGATTATTATATTTGTAAATACAGTAAGGGGGCAGTAGTGGTAATGAGATTTCCAACCCCGCCTCCCTGACACCTGTCAGGTGTGGACTTGTTGTCTCCTACGGCGAGTACGTTTATCGGTAGTGTCCCTTGAGAATTTATTGTAAATTTTTGCCAAATGTTCGTCAGTAATGTCTCTGTAGTAAATATATTTGTGACGTCTAATGCTATGTATCAGTCGTTCGTCAATGGCTTGGGAATAAAGTCGAAACCGGTCAGGACCTACACCCCGCCTCTTATTTTTCTACTGTGGATATGTGTAATAATGAATCAATCACGTGCTAAGGTGATTATAATGATAATTAATATATACATAATATATATATATATATATATATATATATATATATATATATATATATATATATATATATATATATATATATATATATATATATATATATATATATATATAAGTTGATTCTCCAAACGGGCGGCAACTAAAGAGATATAAAAAGACATTGTTAGTTTTTTGCTCTGTCCTTACAAGTGACTATTTGCCACGTTTTCATGTTTTTTAAATTAATTTTTCCTTACTAAAAGACATTTTGTAAATCTGCGTGTTACTACAACTACAATAAGAATAATTGGCCTAATTCGTACACTTGGATATCAGGGACTGTAATGAAATATCCCAGAGAAAAGGCAGCACAGAAAAGGAGGCGTGGAAAAGGGCAAGCCTTTGGCCAAAGGTATCGGAAGCCACATTAATATCCATCTGGACTTCTGCAATAAATGGATGCCGGGAAGGAAGGCCATTTTCAGTTCCATTCCTTTTAGGAACCGAAAGATTTTTTTTTTTTTTTTGGTGCTTTCCTTTCCTTTCTTTCTTTCTTTCTTCTTATTCTTCTTGCGCTTAACGCTTTTGTTTTTGCCTCAAGTAGGAGGAAAATAATGAAGAGTAATTACGTTTTGAGGAGTCTTTAGTCTCTGTTTAAAGCTTCTTTGTAATTGCAGAGATTCTTTGCTTCGACATCATAAATCTAAAGACTACATAACGTTACGACGAGAAAGAAATAAAAACTAACCAGGACATCCGTAACGTGAATTTCACCATAACGTCCACTTTTGAAATACTATTAATTAACATAAATAAAACCTCTCCACCTTTACAACTAAAAACTGTCAATGATGTACCGAATATCATACTAAGCGTCTAGCAATCTTGGACAAAACTACACTCAACCTATTCTACGAAATCTGTTAAAATGATCGAAAATCTGGCGTGTATCACGAGGAGCCACCCAAAGCATGGAGATATCCTCGGGGAAATTAACGATTAATTGCATTGACGGAAGAGTTATGGCATGCTCGAGAGGATTAGGGAATCACTAGGGGAGGGGCGGTAGGGGAGACAAAGAAAATGAGAGAGAGAGGAGAAGAGAGAGAGAGATAGAGAGAGAGAGGTGAGACGAGAGAGAGGGGAAGATGAAGAGAAGAGAGAGAGGTGGCAAAATTTCCAGGAGAAAAATGAACCTCTGGGGAAAATACAGCCGAACGTGAAACTGACCGCTGGATTACGTGCCTGGAATCCTCTTGCTCTTCCCAGTAGTCTCCCCTTAAATGCAAAGCGATAGAAAACGGCCTTGTTCATAAGGTGACAAAAAGCAACCAAGGTACGATGAGTGGTAATAGGAAAAATAATAATAAAACCGGTTGATTAAATACCTTCACCAAGAGATTTATTCGATGGAGAGAGCAAAGAAATAAAGAAAAACAAACTGAAAATAATGAAAAATACTAAAAATAAAACA
The DNA here is from genome assembly GCF_015104395.2 of Macrobrachium nipponense. Lineage (NCBI taxonomy): Eukaryota > Metazoa > Arthropoda > Malacostraca > Decapoda > Palaemonidae > Macrobrachium > Macrobrachium nipponense. Next base: position 14,841,238 of record NC_061087.1, read on the forward strand.
AAAACAAATAAAAAATAATGAAAAATAACAAAAATACAATCTTCAATTGATAAATCGCCATACTTACGGAGGTTCTGGGCAAGAAATGTCAAGTTGCCTGTTGAAAGCATCGAATATTTTTAAAGAAAAATAAAAAAGTAATTAGCTCTCTATTATATATATATATATATATATCATATATATATATATATTAATAATATATAAATATTATTATATATCAATAAATACACTGCTAAAATTAGGCAATATCCTCTATTCAGAAGAGAGCCAGAATTTAATACCCTTCCAGTAACGTCCATCGAACGAAAGATATTTCCAGGCCCTTTATCTATTTAGCGAAGAATCACCCAGCCTTCCATTAGGGTTTCCAGCCTATCGCTCTTAACAAACGGCGGAGGACTCTCCCCTCGGAGGACTCCGAACCGTATCCCCGATGTTGAAATTTAATGAAGGTCGAATAATACTGCGATATAAATCTTCCGTCTACGAACGACTTCGAAATTCAGACTGAAATATAATTCAGAAATGACTGCGGCCGGGCTCAAGAGAGAGAGAGAGAGAGAGAGAGAGAGTGATGAGAGAGAGAGAGAGAGAGAGAGAGAGAGATTTCATAAAGTGAATTGCGTATGAAAACCCCATTTCGGGAGAGCTTTACGGTGGACATTACTGTAGGTCGAATAAATTGATAAATGGGTGGCGAAATATACTTTAAATATATATATATAAGTAAATTATATATATATATATATATATATATATATCATTTAAATATATATATCTTATATATAGATATATATATAATTATATTATATAACTATATTATGAAAAGCATATTTCGTAATTCGCACGTTTCCTTGTCTGGTATTCCAAAATAAGGTGAGAGAATACAAAAGTTATTCTTCTTTTCTTTCGTTGCACTCCGGTTCGATATTAAGTATACGAGTCATAATTATGACTGGTAAATAACACGTAATAAAAATGGGCTGGTATACCCTAAAAAAAAAAAAAAAAAAAAAAAAAAACCGTATCCTCTCGGAGAAAACATCATTTAATGCACGGTTCTTTATTCCTACTACAAAACGTCATTCATTTTTCCTTTTTATTGCCTCCATTCTCTGTTATAGATTTCCTCTTTGTGGTTTCCAAAGAGAGCACAGTATTGTCATCCATTTTCAGAGTTCAGTATTGCCTACTTCGGTTCTGACTCAAAAAGGTCAGTTATTTTGTGGGAGTTTTATTCGCTCGTAGAATACGCGAGCCCCGCGATGCATGGAATATGCAAGCGTCATTTTTTAAAGCCCGAGTCGTTTCCATGTTAATTACCGTGAATGGTAAATAAACTCAGGTGCTCTCCATATTAAAAGCGAGAGATAGATCCTCAGACATTCGAGTACAGGCTGCAACAACGCAATGATAAATTCGTTGCTTAGAATGTAGATAGTAATGAAAGTATCGCGAGATTTTATTTTGCGAATTTTTCACTCACAGGAAAGAACAAAATGAGTTTCTGTTATAGGGAGATAATATAACGCTTTACTATAGTACGTGAATTGGGATTCAGATCTGTTGAAATTCTCGTCCGCGCTCAAGTAATCCTATTAATGTTTACTGCTATAAGGATAATGCAATAGGTGGTGATTTAGTAAAGGATAAAGTTCTGCTTCAGGGAAGAGAGACTCCACTAAAACGGGATGGTGGCAATAAATAAATAAATAAATAAATAAATAAATAAATAAATAAATAAATAAATAAATAAATTAGAAAAAATGACAAAATAAAATAAATTACTAGAGAGCAAGGTCGCCCGGTAATGGAAAGAAAGCGACTTACGAGAATGGTCAGTCCAGAGTGGCGGTATACTGCTTCCTGTTCAATGTGTGTAAAGAAGGGAAAGAGAGAAGAGAATTCGAGATTAGTTAGAAACATTCCAGAGTTACGGATGAGGCCAATGCAAATCTTGAGTAATAACAATAATAACAGAGACAGTCTATATAACAGCAGCCTTTCCCATTCACTTTCCAGAACTTTCACGATCCAACAAGACCAACTGACAGAAGTTAAAAGAAATGAAATGATCACATTCTGAATTCAATCCTACCTTCACCATACGCCCAAGAGAGTGGAAAAAATTACAGAAAGAGAAAAGTGAAAAGTTTCCAAGTTTTCTCATATTAGAGGGGAATGCGTCCCGAACAGGTCTGAAGATCATCCATAACAGGAACCTTAACTCTGACCAAGGTTTTTTAAGCTTTCCGGGAAAATCCACTCAAATGAAGTTGGAGAAAACTAAGATTTTTTTTAACCTAGATTTTACAAATGAACGATATGTCGAGATGAATTTCTTTCATTACGTTCTGATGATGTTTTGCAAGTTTTTCAGTTTGTGTCTGTACGATAATATTTCTTTGTGTTTGAATCATGTCTGTTTATAGTCGTCAATATCCACTCACTAAAAAGAGATCATTACTGAAAAAAAAAATAACGGCAACAAAGACTATTTTTTTTTTTTTTCCGTTCACCGTCATGGACCTTCACACATACGCCGATGCATTTACAAACTGTGTCCATGAATTCTAGTTGTCATAGTAATGCAATAATGATAAAATTGCTCTAATATGTATATATACTACAAATAGATACGCTAATTTCACTTATTTCCCAGGTTTTGTGTAAGTCTTATACCCAGTTTGGAGGGTAAACACATACCAATTGGCGACACTACCCCTGACCAATGGGTAAAGTGGAGGAATGGGACCGACCCGGGGGGGGGGGGGGGGGGGGGCGGGGGGGCTCATGAGGATTTTTTTTTTTAAGACGTCACCATACCGGTACAACCTAAATAAGCTTATTCTGTTTATTCTTTTAAGAAGTCACTTAATTTCAAAGCGACGCATTCAAACAAACTCTATTCCACTAAGAGGAGGCTTTTCTTCTAAATCAGTGAGCATCAAGCATCCACTTCCTCTCTCTCTCTCTCTCTCTCTCAGTTATTGCGTGCCAGCGGAAGGCGGAAGAGTAGCTTATTATGCATTCACTCTTAAGCTTGGGGTTGCGTAGACCTTCAAAGGAATTATTTGCATGCCATCTCCTCTTTCTTCATGTTTCTTTTCTCTTCCTGTCTTTCCTTCCTAACTCTCCTTCTTCCACTTCTTCTTCTTCTTTTTCTTCTTCTTCTTCTTCTTCTTCTCGCTTCCCTGCTCCTCATCCTCCCACTTTTCGGCTCAGCCAAAGGATGCTCCTTCCGGCCCGTGGACAGAGATTTGCATCTCGTTCTCCATCTCGTTCTCTACTCCGCTTTGCTGGAGGTGATTCGCGTCGTTTTCTGGAATGGAGGAGAGTGAGAGAACATCCCAGCAAAGGGCGGAGGAATGCGGAGAACGCGCAGAGGGAGAGAGAGAGAGAGAGAGAGAGAGAGAGAGAGAGAAGTGGAGATCAAATGTCGAGAGGTACTACCAGGGAGGCTCGTTACCTTGTCAATACGCGCCCTTCAACGTCTTCTGTTTCCACTGCGACGGGCCGCGATTCCCGAGACTGTGGAATATTTCCTTACCAGCAGATTGGAACGGCATTTTTTCCAGGGGCAACTTTCATACAGGGGAGAAAAACGTGCAAAGATGAGTATAAGGATACCTGTGGGGTCTCTGGTTTAGTCATTGTGCGATTTTGTAGGGCTTACTGTACGACAACTTATCAGACAGGTAATATCACGGTAATAATTTTGAAGTCTGCTTTAATCACCAGTTGCCTACAGTTGTAAATGATAATTAATCCACACTGATAACTGAGACTTTAATTTACAAAACAGTAGCTATTGGAAATATGGATGTTTTTTCTATTACTTCTTATATTAGAATTTTATTTCATCTTATTTTTAAAGAGTGGTAATCTCTCATAGTCTTTCTTGAGAGACAAGCCTGGATTGTTGTAACAAAGAAAAAAAACAGCGGCATATGAATCTACTTGATTATTACTATATTGGCCGCACAACGGGGATATTATATATGTCCAAAAGGAACGCGCAAATCAGGAGAAAATGAATTTCATTTTAACTTAGGAATCTGAGTATTTTGTCTGAAATGTCCCAGTCAGATTCAGACGAAAGCTTGACTTTCCTGTCAAGTTTGATCTCGAATTTCTACAATGATTTTAGAAATGTATTTTAAGAGCGACCGCTGATTAAATTTTGAGTAAGACTTCCATAATGATAAATGGACCTTCAAGTATGATTTTCGACCGTCCTATACACTGAAGAATTTCCAGAAATTTCTGCAACTGGCGCACGTGTGTGTGTGTGTGTGGTGTGTGTGTGTGTATTATATATATATATATATATATATATATATATATATATATATATATATATATATATATATATACAGAGTACAATTATTATCAGGGCAAGATACATAACATAAATACATGCATTCATGCATACTTACACAAAAAGACACACACACACACACACACACACACACATATATATATATATATATATATATATATACCTATATAAATATATTATAATGCGTGTGCATGTATGTGTGTAACTCGCCCTGACAACTGCACCGTCAGCGTATTGTGGCCCTTCATTTAAGCTAACTCAATCCATCTATCTAGCACTTTCTAGGTTCTCCTTCCTCCTAACAATCCTCAGGTATACATTCATTCCATCAACCTGTTGTCCTCCATTCTTTGCATATGTACAAACCATCTCAAACTATGCAGTCCCTCTTCAGTGACTTTGTCAAGTATGTTGTCCCTCCTAAGTGATTTTCGTTGAGATTTCCTTTCCCTTCTAAGCTAATATTCAAGTGTTCTTTCTCGTAATTGGTGAGTCATTGTTAAATGTTTTTCCTCTTCTTATAAGCGACTATAGTCATATTTTTTTTGTCCTTAAACGAATTTTCTTCGAGTTTTTGTTCCTCCAAAGAGACCTTTTGTAAAGAAACGTATCACCCGAGAATGAATTTTGAAAGATCATTAGGTATCCTCCCATCTCAACAGCAACAGCAATAAATATATATTGACCTACTTCATACCTACACATTTAAATCAGAGACGCTGCAATGAAACTACCCAGAGGAAAAAGGGAGCACAGAAAAGGAGGCGTGGAAAAGGGCGAGAATTTGGCCAGAGGTATCGGAAGCCACATTAATATCCATCTGGACTTCTCCAGGAAATGGATGCCGGGAAGGAAGGCCATTTTCAGTTCCATTTCTTTTAGGAACCGAGAGGAAAAATCTTTTTTTAAAACGTTCGGGCTGGAAGTTAACATTGGTTTTTGGTTTCCTCGTCTGCTTTCCCTCCTTTCTTCCTTTCTTCTTCTTCTTCTTCTTCTTCTTCTTCTTCTTCTTCTTCTTTATCTGGCCACAAACCCAGTGCTTTTAACGCCTTTGTTTTCTCCTCAAGTCGGAGGAAAATAACGAAGAATAATTACGTCCAGGAGGCGCTTAAAGTTTCCTCGTAATTGTGAGGATTCTTTGTTTCGACATCATAAATCTAAAGACATTCATGGCACATCATAACGTGGCGACAAGGAAGAAAAAAAATGATCCAGTATATACATGACTTTTGAAATACCTTTAATCAACATAAATAAAACTTTTCCACCATTACAACTAGCGCTGTCAATGATGTCCCGAATACTAAACTAGGCGTCAAGCAATCTTGCATAAAACTACACTCAACTTCTTACAAAATCTGTTAAAATGATTAATGATTGACAATCTGGCCTGTATCAGAGGAACCACCTACAGCGTGGAGGTATCCTTGGGGAAATTAACGATTAATTGCATGGAGGAAAGACTTATCTCTTCTCTAAGGGATTAAGGACTCTCTCTAGGGGAGGGGGAGTAGGGAGGAGACCAGTAGGACAAAGAAAATATGAGAGAGAGAGAGAGAGAGAGAGAGAGAGAGAGAGGAGAGAGAAACAAATTCCTACAGACAATTGCTCAAGAGAAAAATGAACCTCTGGGGAAAATACTGAAGAACGGGAACCTGACCGCTGGATTACGTGCCTCGAATCCTCCTGCTCTTCTCAATAGTCTTCCCTGGAATGAAAAGCGATAGAAAACGACGTTCGATTCTGTGATGAATAATAAAAGAAAAGGAATAAAATAAAATACCTTCACCATGAGATCTGATGTAGAAGGAAACAAAATAAGAAAATAAAATTTAAAAAATATAGAAAATCATAGAACAAATACATTCTTCATCCGATAAATTGCGATACTTCCAGAGGTCCAGGGCACCAAATTTTAAGATGCCAGTTGACAACATTGTTTACAGCAAGGTCTATAGAGATACTCTATAGACCTTGTTTGCAGTATAAGGACGTTTCCTATTCCTATACTAAATTCTTGGGAATATCAAAATCCTGAGAGACTGTATAGATATTCTCAAAGAAACAGATATGCATGTCGCTCTCTCATTTGCTTTAAATACGCTGTTCAGGAGGCAAGACTTTCCGTTCAGCAGAGAGCCTGAACACAATAACCTTCCATCAACGTCACACGAACGAAAGATATTTCCAGCTCCTTTTCCATTTAGCGAGAGATCACCCAGTCTTCCATTAGGGTTTCCAGCCTATAGCTCTTAACAAACGGCGGAGGACTCTCCCCTCGGAGGACTCCGGACCGTATCCCCGATGTTGGAATTTAATGAATGTCGAATAATACTGCGATATGAATTCAAACTGCGGCCGAGAGAGAGAGAGAGAGAGAGAGAGAGAGACAGAGAGAGAGACAGAGAGAGAGAGATTTCACAAACACACGAAAACACCTATAATATTTATATATATATATACATTTCAGGTCTGTTGCCTTGTATAATAAGGCGCCCTATGAGGTAATGTTAGACTTGCGATAATCTTACGCTAAGTCGGTTGGTGTTGCACTTCCATATTCAATGGAGTGTCTTGGGGTTTGTAGATCACTTACGAAGTCGGTATTATCTTCTTTGGTTATGACGACGATGTGTTAAACTCATGATGATTCGGTGAGGAGGTTCTTGTAGAAAACACGAAGTATAAAAATACTTATATTCTCTGAATTTACATGGTGAAGATCAAGTAGGATTGTACAAGTCTTCTAATGACGATAGCTTGATCGCTTCTGCCAATGATGATGGCTAATTCTATTCTCTCTACATGATAAAGCTTAGGTAAAGAGATACAGGTCTTCTAATGACGATAGCTAACTCTATTCTGTCCTGTTCTACCTCTCGGTTACAAGTCATAAAAGGAAGCAGACAGTAGCTCGAACATACGAACATACAATCAGATGACATAGTTACATACGAACATACAATCAGATGACATAGTTACATACGAACATACAATCAGATGACATAGTTTCTAATCACGTAGGCCGCTTGAGCTATAGGTAACGGTGTTTGTCTCCAGCAGGAAGCTTGGACTAAAGTTTATAAACAATTGAATGACTACAGGTGACGGCATGTCAACTTAGCCTACATACTTTATTGTATACGTCTCTTTAGCGTCTTCTAGTTCTGATCACATTCCTGCAAGCAATCTGGTGACCTCTTTAGTTTAGTATTTTTTATATATATGGACTAAACATTCCATATTTTTATTATGTAATCATTACATAAAAGCTCGGTCAGCTACCAAAACCAACTACTGAATATTACTCAAACTTGACTTGCATTTGACTTATAGGAGTGTGATACAGACACTATGTGAATATATATAGATAATAGAATTTCACTTCATCTCATTAAGATACATATGCTACAGAAAATACTAATGTACTCTGATAACATGATAAAAATCATATTTTAACTGATAAAAATTTCATATATGAATTGATAAAATTATTAATGTTTATGCTGATTGATTCGTTGATTTTTATGCTAACTGTTATATGTCTGCAGTTATTGGTAAGATAAAAGGTAACAGATTGATTATAGGCTACCTGATTTATTTATACATATGTATATGGATTCATATAATTATGATTAATATATGTGCACTTTAAATAGATTCCTATTGCGTACACGCAAAGATATATTTCGATTCTGTTATTTATGATCATTTATATTTAGATTCCTAGTGCGTTATAGATACCTAGCCCTTCCTTGCCTATTACTGCATATTTACTTTCAGAGGGCTTTAGTTTACGTGAATAAAAAGCTATAGGGAAGAACTTTTTATCATATTACTGAAGTAATACCCCTCTTACCCCTTGGTCTGAGGCGTCTATTGCAATAAAAAAAAAAATTCCTTATTTAAATCAGGGATTTTTAAGTTAGGTGAGCTGCATTATTCCGCTTTTAAGATATCGAACGCCTGTTGATGCTTTTCAGATCCTAATAAATCTACGCTCTTCTTCGTAAGATCTGTTAAAGGAGCTGTCATGATTGAAGAGTTACATATTTACATACGATTGTAATACCCACTACAGCGCAAAAGTGCCGACACCTTACCATGGACTACTTTAAGACCTTGACTAGACACATAAAACCTAAGAATAAACATGGTTCTTTTTTTTTTTTTTTTTTTAAACTCACATTTGGATATTTTACTCTGAGATTATTTGTCTTTGTCTCTGTAGCACTAGCTCTAGTTTATGTGAATGTACTTCTAAGGTATTTAGAAAAGATTTCAAGACCAACCAATAGGCATGCTGGGTATCCCCTAAAAGTCTCCAAACACTATATTGTAATTGGGGCGCAACGTAAGCCTGAGGCATACGTAAAAATTGATAATGTCCCCTGAGTGTGCTGAAAACGGTGTATGAGGTACAATCACTTAGGTAATAGTATCTTGGTAAAAAAAAGCTTTTAAGTAAGTCCAAACCTGGTGAAAAATTTATTCTAACCTAACAGAGATAAGATGTCGTCGGTACATGGCACTGGAAACTATCGGGAGTCGTTTCCTTGTTTAAGCGACAGAAATCTACGCAGATACGCCAAGTCCGATCTTTTATGGCATGACGTTTTGAGGGAAAAATTATATGGGCTTATTTGATTTCCTAATGGCTCCTATTACTAACATTTTTCAGCTTCGTCATTTATCTCTATTTTGAAATTGCATTGAGAGTCTATACGAAGGTACGTATATAGCTTTATGTTTGTCCTTAGACCGTATTTTGTGTTAAATTACATCCGTTTTCTCCCCGTAGATCACTCGCTAGTGGAAAAACTTCCTGGTATTCAGATAAAAGATAAAATTTTTTTTTTTCTGCTGAATCACCTCTGCTTGAATGACTTTACTGATATTACTTTAGATAGAGAGATTCATCTACGACTGGTTGGGCGGGATTAAAAATTAGCAACAATAAAAAATGCGATATTTATAACTTCCGTATCCACGATATGTATACGTTTGTGGATCACTAGATTTAACTTGTTGCTGCTAGTCAACCGTGTCTAGGGCTTTGTTCGCGGAAATCGTTATATTTCAGAGTGTCGGGAAGGATTAAAATTTCAGATCCCAGCAAAGTCTTTTTACACGCACTAAGACATTCGAGGGTGTATGCTTCTCGAGATTTTGCGTGTATGCTTCTCGAGATTTTGCGTGCAAACTGCGACTGCGGTTGTGGGAGAATTCTGTTGGGTCATTTGAACAATGTTACGATTTATGAGACAAATGTATAGTTCCCCTATATAAGTTATTATTTGATTAACTGTCTCTTTTTGTTCAAACGGATTTTAATATGTTTGAAGGTTTATAGGATTTTCCTTTGATAAACACGCCTTATTTTGCAGGAGGATAGATACAGATCAATGTTTTTTATAACTATAGAGGTATCTGTAAGCGCTCGCTTATCCGGACTTCTCATTAGGGAAGTTCGAACAACAGACAGTGAGTCCGTAAATACAGGATATTACGTGTACTAAAGGAATAAAACAAGATATTCTAATTTTTACGGCGCGTACAGTTGGGCTTAATCCACCACTACTTATAATAACTTAGGTATTAAAAAAAACGAGAACCTGCTCTGATAACTTGATACGGTCGTATGATGCATAGGGAAATTCCTTTTTAATTTTTTCAACATCGCTCTCCCCACTCTGCTAGAGTCGCTTATTGCTTGGAATTTGCTATGCTTTGAACACTCGGCAGATTTAACTGACCCTGACCGCTTGACTGGATGACACAATACCCAAGTGCTTGAGCACGATTTGTTTGTTTCTGAAAGGGCTACTGTTTACCATCGGAACGCATTGTGTGTTTTTAGCATTCTGTTGTTGGTTACGTGTAAAGCAACGAACGTATGAATGACGAACTATTAGGAGCTGAGCGATTACTATTAAGACAAGTTATCTCTACTGCATTCAATATTAAATGTTTGTACTTGCTGTTGTTTACTTCATTCTTTGCTAAAATTTGAAATAGTGAGGGATCCTGGTCAGCGCATTTAGCCTGATGAAAGTTTTTTTTACAGACATGTTATTCCTTGCAATCCAGCCATATTTTTAAAGTCAAGTTGAGTCATTGAGGTTCGATATTTTATATAACTTAAAAACTCAAGGCTAAAACTGCGATCGGGACTTTGCAAAGGAGCATTTATTGTCATGACCCGGAATAGTGTTACCTCTAATTTATCTAGATTTGTACAGGTGTTCCACTTGTTTTTGTGTGTTTTCTAATCACTACGGTGCCTAACGACCCTATCCATGCATCTGTATAAATACAGACGTCCACTACACAAACTGGAAACTCTTACTTGTTGCCAACGGTTCCCTGTCTGCAACCATGTCCCTAGGCTATTAAGACTGCGTAAATACAAAAATATACTAGGACAAAATGATTAACAAGTCATAATGGCATAAAAAGCTAAATCTGCCCATAAAGAAACCAATAAGATAACATTTTACCCTCCTGACTAAGGTTTCACTCCCAAACCCAAAATGTCACTAAGTCTCGTATTAGTCAGGTTAGAGAATCCGGTCTCTAATTAACCATGGAATGGGACCCATCTTTACGATGGGGCGTTCTCTCCCGACACTCGGAGTATACCGCTTAACCTCTCGGCGTTCACCTAAAAAGAATGTCTCTTTCACAAGTGCCTTGGGCTAGTAGGCCTCTAACATCCGTACAAACAAATGTACACGCCTCTCGACCGGGTGAACGGTCTCTCGGTTAAACTGCTTGCGCATCAAATTCCTTTCTCATGTAAGCTGCACTGCACCACCGCTTGTCTCTAAGCGAGAAGTGATATGTGACTTCACTTAACATTACATTGGCACTTTAAACATATTATTAACCATTGCCCCTCTTTTCCTCTGACGAGTATATATATATATATATATATATATATATATATATATATATATATATATATATGTATATATATATATATATATATATATATTATATATATATATATATATATATATACTATGTAGTGTGTGTTAAGGAGTACAAACAAAACAAGAGCATGAATGGATAAAATTATAAAACAACATTACAAAATTTTGTTTTGTTTACTTTGCGTTCATTACAATACTTGTTTCCTGGGTTTGGGGATAAAATTAAGATACAATGTTATTGCAGTATTACCAATGTTCCTGTTTCTCTCTCGCTCTACTATGTGCGTACGAGCGTTATTAATTTGAATACCTAATACAGAAAACGAAGTGTATTGAAAAACAAGCAATATTTTGTTTTCTCTCTCTCTCCTCATTTCGGAATACCAACCAAAGGAACTTGAAAATTATGGAATGTGCTATTGCCCCATGGAAAAAAATATAAATGAAAAGCCACAACCTTTTTTCCCTCGGAGAAAATCTTTTATTGCACGGTACTTTATGCCTATTGAAAAATGTTATTCATTTTTATTGCCTCCATTCTCTGTTATAGATTTCCTCTTTGTGGTTTCCAAAGAGAGCAGTTTTGCCATTCATTTTCTGAACTTGCTGTTGCCTACGTTCGATTCTGACCCAAAAAAGGGTTTAATTCGCTCGCAGAATACGCCAGCCGCGCGGTGCCTGGAATAAGCAAAAGCTATTCATTTTGAAGCCAGAGTCTTACTTCCAAGTTGCATTACCATGAATGAGGGAAAAAATGTTAGGTGTTCTGTATATCAAAACCGAGCGATGGATAACCAGACACGCGAGGGACTCGGTAGAATTCATTGTGTTGATAGGACTGAATATATTACGAGCTTTTATTTGCAAATTCGTTAACATCAAACAAAATGAATTTAAGGCAATGTTTCTTGCCTAAAGGTTAATGCTATACTTGGTGACCTGGTACGTTTGAGATTAGAATACAGAATTTAGGCCAACGGCCAAGCGCTGCGACCTATGAGGTCATTCGGCGCTGAAATGGATATTAGCCGTAAAAGGTCTGAAAGGTGTTACAGGAGGAAAACACCAATTGTTAAGAGAGGGTGGAAAGTTAGATGGAAGAAAGAGAATATGAACGGAGGTACAGTCAAAGCAATGAAAGGGGTTGCAGCTAGGGGGTGAAAGGAAACTACAAACATCCTTAAGTAATGCATACAGTGCACCGCATGAGATGCACTGACGGCACTACCCTCTACGGGAAGAGACTCTCAGCTGTGCCTGTTATAACCGGAACGGTGACCAGATTAGACTCAATAAATATCACAAGCAAGGTCGCTTTGCAGTGGAGGGAAAGTGACCTCCGAGAATGGTCAGGTCGTGGGCATTGGAGACGCTGCTTCCTGTTCAATATGCGTAGAGAAAGGAAAAAAGAACAGAGCAGTTGAAATTTGTCAGGAATGTCTGAGCAGATATCGCATGGGTTTGATATGCAGAACTCCTGACTATTTTTCCATTCATAATAATGCAACTTGGAAATAAGACTCGGGCTTAAACACGAATGGTGCTTGCTTATTCCAGGCACCGCGCGGCTAACGTATTCTGCAAGCGAATAAAACGCCCATAAAATAACTGACCTTTTTTGGGTCAGAACCGAACGTAGACAATACTGAACTCTGAAAATGAGTGCCAAAACTGCTCTCTTTGGGAACCACAAAGAGGAAATCTGGATTACGGAATGGAGGCCATAAAAATGGAAAATGTGCAAATTTTGCAATAGGCATGAAATGCCGCACAATGAAAGTTATTCTCCGAGAGAAAGCTGGGAAAATAGCACATTCCATAATTCTTAAGTTTGTTTGGTTGGTATTCCGAAATGAGATGAGAGAGTACAGAAAATTTTTCTCTTTTCTTTTTTATTTTTGTTGCTGACACTGAGTACATGAGTCACAGTTAGGAGAGAGAGAGAGAGAGAGAGAGAGAGAGAAGAGAGAGAGAGAGAGAGAGAGAGAGAGAGAGAGAGATAAATCTATTTCTTTTTTTATCTTGTAACGAAGTCAAATTTTGTATTATACTATTGAAATACAATATTTTTTGAGGGAAAATACGGTATTTCATTTCAATATTTTTTTCCCGAACAGGAAAAAATACTGTAATGAACAAAAGCCAATCAAGACAATATCGTATTGGAATTATTTTATCATCAATTATGTATGTATGTATATGTGTATATATGTATTATATATATATATACATATATATATATATTATATATATATATATATATTGTATATATATTCATATAATATACATATATATAATATATGTATATATATTATATATATACATATATATATATATATATATATATATATATATATATATATATATATATATATGTATATATATATATATATATAACATAATATTATATATATATATATATATATATATATATATGTATATATTATATATATATAATATATATTATATATATATATATATAATATATATATATTATATATGTTACGACCTTATTTACGGCCGTAATTTCAAGGGTTCTTGTCTCTACTCAGAATTTGCGGTCAGTAAAAAATGTAACAGCAAACCTTATTGGAACAATAGAAACAAACACCCGTCCAACAAAAGTTACAACAATATTTATTTACAAACACACAGAAAGAGGTAATGGTTGGTAACAATAATAACCAAAATAAATGAATGTATACATCAAGGGAAAACCAACCTTAAGATCTTTAAAAGATCACCTACAGCTAAATTAAACCCTAAGATTAGAAATAGGAAATTTTTTAAATGAGACACTTCAGGCAGGTACCTGTCAAATTACTGGCCAGAAAAATCTAACCTAATAAAATAAGTTAGGTAGAAGGAAGAAAGAGAAAATAAATGGGAAACGTAATATTATTCCTACCTAACACAGACAAACTAA